>NC_030853.1:26435911-26766702 GCF_000208745.1 Theobroma cacao | reverse complement strand
ATTAAATAAATAAAAATAAATAAATATATAATAGTAAAAAAATAACTAATTCAAAATTAAATATTGAGCATTAAGTGGCATAAACTATAAGAAATGTGAAGATAAAGATAAAAATAATAATAATAATAATATATATATGAAGTGAGATCTTAGGCATTAGGTTTGAATAAAAGATTGCTTATGAAAAATATATAATAATAGAAATATAAAAAAATATATAAAATAAAAATAGCATAATAAAAAATATATAATTTTTATTCACTAAAATAATATAGAATTATAAGCAATTTGTCTAAGTATAAATGGAAAACATAAGAACTTAGAATAAAAAATGTAAAGATAAAGATAAAAAATAATAATAATAAGAAATAAGAATAGGAAATATGATAATAAAATATATAATAAAATAAAAATAATTAATAATAACAAAAAATATGATAATTGCATTAGCATAGCATATATGTATTGCATCATACATATCATTGCATATAAATATTTCTGTTTTCGAGTTTAAGCCCCGATGATGGGATCTTTCGGGGATCCTGCGAAGGCGGGTATTTGTCGAAAAGTTCCTTAGGTGAAAAGATGTCCTCGAGTCCCACCAGTATGATGGGAGGGCTCGAGAACCATCTTCAATAAAAGGCTTTTGCCCGAATTAGGTTCATTATGCACAAAAATATTATTTAAAAAAGAAAACGTACGATGACCCCGAAGACGAGAATTATTCGTCGAATTTGCGAAGGCAAGTTTCTCGGATAATTCCTTAGGTGAGAGAATATCCCGAGTCCCACCGGTATGATGGGCGGATTCGAAAAATATCCTCGATAAAATGTCATTTGTCCGGCATTTTTATCTCACGCCATGCATTTCATCTCGCCACCCATTTGCATTCTATTTTAGGTTAAATAGGAGATAAAATAAAAATAATAATTAAGAAAATCTAGTGAAATTAAAAAATAAAAGCCCAATAGGATAATCTAAAAATGGTACCGTTCATGGAACGGGTGTCCAAGAGGTGCTAATCCTTCCCCGGGCGTAACCGTACTCCCGAACCTAGATCCAGAAAATTGTAGACCGGTTTAAGGTTCTTTTCGGTGGGCTTAAAATTAATTTAAGTTTGCATCGATTAGAATCGAGTCAATAGGTGGCCAATCGCACCTAGTAAAAAAAAAAGATTGGTGGCGACTCCTATTTTAATTTTTTTAGTGAGTTTTCACCTTCACGTCTAGCGATCGGGTTCCCGGACCCGCACGTTACGACAATAATATATATTACTTTGATTTGAGAAACTGAAAATCCTATCTACCTAATTTATGTATAAAAAAGAATAAGTACTATCAATATCATACCTTTTTATATAAGTTTTCAATCTTAGCTAGCATAATGTTAAATAAAAAGGTAAATTTGCACAAAGGTTATCTTCTTCTTCTATAAAGAACCAACTGTTGGTCAACATATTAGTAACAATTATCTTGTGGTGGAGGTCTAGGTGTTGGCAAAGTCACAATCGAATATCGTGTGCGCTTTTATGTTGAATGCACAAAAGGCTAAAGTATGCGCCTTCTCTATCACTAATTGATTTTAGGTGAAATGGTAGCGCCTGAGGTCCTACAAGTGGTATTAGAGCTTTAAGGGCACAAGTTCAATTCCCAAAAAGAACAATTGCTAAGGGGGAGATTGTTGGCCAGGGTATTAACAGTAATTATCTCGTGTCGGAGGTCTGGGTGTAGCAAAGTCTGTAGTAACACTTGAGGTCTTACACCTGTCTAATGGCCATATCTATATTAAGGTCAAGAATCAAGTTTTTAAATCTTAAGTTTATAAATAAGCACATTCTTCTACCTATTAGGCATGTATTTTGAGTAAAAAATGTGAGGCTCTAATAAATAATATCAAATGTATTTTGGGTTAAAAAAGCAAGACTCTAATAAGTAGTATCAAAGCATACCTAAATCATCATTAATGTGGATATACATGTATTTTGGATTAAAAATGTGGAGCTTTGATAACTGATATTGCAGCAGACCTAAATTTTCACTGACGTGAGACCTTCATAAGAGATACCAGGTTGAGATCAACCCTTTGTGAGAGATACTAGAGTCCACCAAGTTGTATAAAGAACTTTCACCATATTTTTCATTCAGAAATAAAACCTATTCACTTTAATACTTATTTTTTAAAATCTTTAAAAGTGATAGATGATAAAAGCTATAAAGTTTATCTTAGTATAAAATTTATTTGTGACTATTAAAGGAAACAATTGAATAACTTATTCATTTTAAAACTTATTTCTTAAAATCTTTTAAAGGCAATAGGTGAATAAAAGTAATAAAGTTATCTTAGTATAAAATTTCACTAGTACATGAAACAATTGATAGCAACAAAGAATTGACATAATAATTAAATTTTATAAAGTATTAATAGAAAGTGACCAATAATAATTTTAATTCCATGAATCTTGAAAAATATAATGTATATTACTTTGATTTGAAAAAATGAATAACTTATTTACCAAATTTATGTATGAAAAAGAATGAGTACTATAAATATCATTCATTTCTATACAATTTTTCAATTTTAGCTAGCATAATGTTAAACAAAGAGATAGATTTGTACCAAAGATGTCTTCCTCTTCCTTAAGAACCTACCTAATAGTCATGTCCATATCAAGGTGAATCTACCTTCTTTCACCTAGCAAGCATGTATTTTGGTGAAAAATATGAGACTCTAATAAGTGGTATCAGAGCAAATCTGAACCTTTATTAATGTGAAGTCTTTATAAGAGATACTAAGTCAGGGTCAACCCTTTATAAGGGATACCAAGATCCACCAAGTTGTATAAAGGACTTTCACCATATTTTTCACTCAAAAATAAAACATGTTTACTTTAATACTAATTTATTAAAATCTTTAATGCTGGTAGGTGAAAAAAAGTGAACAAGCTTACTTTAGTATAAAATTTATTTGTGACTATTAGAGGAAACAATTAAATAACTCACTTATTTTAATACTTTTTTCTTAAAATCTTTAAAGACGATAGATGAATAAAAATAATAAAGTCATCTTTGTCTAAAATTTATTTATTATAGGAAGTAATTGAATGGCAAAACAAAATTGACACAATATTTAAATTTTATATAGTATTGATAGAAAGTGCTCAATTATAATTTTAATTACACGAATCTTGTAAAATATAATATTTATTACTTTCATTTGAGAAACCCAACAACTTATTTATCAAATTTATGTATAAAAAAGAATAATTACTATAAATATCATACCTTTCTATACAATTTCAATGTTAGCTAGCATAATCATAAACAACGAGATAGATTTACACAAAAAATATTTTTCTTTTTCTTAAAGAACTAAACTAATGGTCATATCCATATTAAGGTTAAAAATCAGGTTATGAATCTTGAGTTTATAAATAAATACCTTTTTTCACCTAACAAATATGTGTTTTGAGTTAAAAATGCGATCCCCTAACAAGTGGTATCAGAACAAATTTAAATTTTCACTAATATGAGGCCCTCATTAAAGATACCAAGTTGAGCTCAACTCCATGAAAGATACCAAGATTGACCAAGTAGTATAAAGAACTTTCACCATATTTTTCACTCAAAAATAAGACCTATTCACTTTAATATTTATTTATTACAATATTTAAATATGATAGGTGAATAAAAGCGATAAAATTTACCTAAGTATAAAATTTATTTGTGACTATTAGAGAAAATAATTGAATAACATATTCATTTTAATACTTATTTCCTAAAACCTTTAAAGGTAATTGGTGAATAAAAGCGATAAAGTTTAGCTCAGTATAAAATTTATTTGTCATTGTTAGAGAAAACAATTAAATGCCAACGAAAAATTAACACAATGGTTAAAGTTTATATAAGATTGATAGAAAGTGATCAATTATAATTTTAATTATAAGAATCTTGTAAAATACAATATATACAATTTTGATTTGAGAAACTAAATAAATTATTTACCAAATTTATTTATAAAAAAGAATGAGTACTCTAAATATCATACCTTCTATATAATTTTTCAATCTTAATTAGTATAATGTTACACAAAGAGATAGATTTGCACAAAAAATATCTTCCTCTTTCTTAAAAAATATGTCTAATGGTAGTGTCCATATTAAGGTTAGGAATCAAGTTCTTAAATCTTAAGTATATAAATAAACACCTTCTTCCACCTAACAGATATGTATTTTGAGTTAAAAATGTGAGACTCTGATAAGTGGTATCAGAGCAAACATAAATCTTCATTTATGTGAGCCTTTATGGGAGATACCAGATCGATGTCAACTCATTATAAGGGATACCAGGGTCCATCAAGTTTTACACTATATTTTTCACTCAACAACAAAACTTATTTAATTTAATACTTATTTATTAAAATCTTTAATGACGGTAAGTGTATAAAAAAGATAAAGCTTATCTTAATATAAAATTTATTCGTGACTATTTGAGGAAACAATTTAATAATCAATTCATTTTAATACTTATTTCTTAAAATCTTTAAAGGAGATAAGTGAATAAAAACGATAAAGTTATCTTAGTATAAAATTTATGTATCACTATTATAGGAAACAATTTAATGGCAACAAAGAATTGACACAATAATTAAATTTTATATAGTATTAGTAGAAGGTGATTAGTTATAATTTTAATTATACAAATCTTGTAAAATATAATATATTACTTTAATTTAATAGACTCAATAACTTATTTACCATATTATGTATAGAAAAGAATGAGTACTATAAATATCATACTTTTTTAAACAATTTTTCAATCTAAGATAACATAATCATAAACAATAATATAGATTTGTACAAAATGTGTCTTTCTATTACTTAAAGAACGTGACTAATTGTCGTGTCTATATCGAAGTTAAGAATCAGGTTCTGAATCTTGAGTTTACAAACAAGCATCATCTTTCACCTAATAAGCATGTATTTTAGATTAAAAATGTGGGCCACGAACATGTGATATCAAAGCAAACTTAAATTTTTATTGATGTAATGCCCTCATAAGAGATACCAAATCGAGGTTAACCCCCACAAGAGATACTAAGGTCGACCAAGTAATATAAAAAACTTTCACCATATTTTTCACTTAGAAATAAAACCTACTCACTTTAAGAGTTATTCATTAAAATCTTTAAAGCCAGTAGGTAAATAAAAGTGATAAAATTTATCTTAGTATAAAATTTTATTTGTAATTATTAGAGGAAACAATTGAATAACCTACTTATTTTAATACTTATTTCTTAAAATGTTTAAAGGCGGTTGGTGAATAAAAGCGATAAAGTTTAGTTTATTATAAAATTTATTTGTCACTATTAAAGGAAACAATTGAATGCCAATGAATATTTGACAAAATAATTAAATTTTATGTAGTATTGATAGAGGGTGATCAGTTATAATTTTAATTATAAGAATCTTATAAAATACAATATATTGCTTTGATTTGAGAAATTGAATAAGTTACTTATCAACTTTATGTATAAAAAAGAATGAGTATTATAAATATCATACATTTTTATTCAATTTTTCAACCTTAGTTATTATTTGTGACTACTTGAGAAAATAATTAAATAACCTATTCATTTTAATACATATTTATTATAATCTTTAAAGGTAATAGGTGAATAAAAGCAATAAACTTTATCATAGTATAAAATTTATTTGTGACTATTAGAGTAAACAATTGAATACCAACGAAGAATTGACACAATAGTTAAATTCTATATATTAATGACAAAATGTGATCAATTATAATTTTAATTACACAAATCTTGTAAAATACAATATATATTGCTTTGATTTGAGAAACTCGACAACTTATTTACCAAATTTACGTATAAAAAAATAAGTATTATAAATATTATACCTTTCTTTACAATTTTTAAATTAGCTAGCGTAATGATAAATAACAAGATAGATTTGCATGAAAGATGTCTTCTTTTTCTTTAAAAAACCCGCCTAATGGTCGTGTCCATATCGAGGTCAATAATCAAGTTTTGAATCTTGAGTTTATAAATAAACACCTTCTTCCACCTAATAGAAATGTATTTTAGGTTGAAAATGTTGACCCATAATAAGTGATATCAGAACAAATCTAAATTTACACTGATGTAAGGCTCCAATAAAAGATACAAGATCGAGATCGACCCGCCATAAGAGATACCAAGATCGACCCAAACCAAGGTACAGTCCATCTCCTCTATGGATAAAAAGAGTCAATACAACGAGGGCTTTGTATAAAGAACTTGCATCATTTTTTCATTGAGAAATAAAATTTATTCACTTTAATACTTTGACAATTTTTATGAATAAAAGTGATAAAATAAATTTTAGTATAAATTGATTTGTGAGTATAATTTATTAAAATCTTTTCACCAAAATAAGATTGATAAACTGAATTTAAGAGGTGGCATAAGTCTTTTATATTTGTTTGCACTTAGATAAAGCAGATTTTATTTTGTTTAATTCTTTTAGTTTCCTAGTTCTGCCTATCAGCAGCTTATCCTAAAAGGAGGTAATGGCAAAATATTTGAGCTCCCAATTTTTGTTTCTTTCTGTTTCTCCTCTTATGTTTCCTTCACTTTGAAAATTCTCTTGAAAAGTTTGGTCTTTGTTTTTTCATTAAAATAATGTTGTTCCCAATTCTTTATTAGGAAATGCTCTCCCAATCCGCTTGTAATTGTTACATTAGTGTAATAAGTATAAACTATTGTGTAACTTTCTGCTTGTTTACTTAATTTATCATTCTTATTATCTAATAATCTATTCAAACACATCTTGCATGTTAATCTTTTAGCTGTTTGTCGTAACGTGCGGGTCTGGGAACCCGACTGCTAGACGTGGGCGAAAATTAAATATCTTGGAGTCACCACCAATCTTTTTTTTTTTACCTAGGTGTGATTGGCCACCTAATAAGTTTGTTTTATTCGACGAAATCTTAAATTAACTTAAGAATCATTAAAAGAACGATAAACCGGCCTACGTATTTTTTTAGAGTTGAGTTCAGGAGTACAGTTACGCACAGGGAAGGGTTAGCACCCCCGTGACGCCCGTTCCATGAACGGTACCATTTAATCATATATTATCCTAACCCATTAATTTTATTCTTATGTTTCCTTAATTATTATTTATTTAATTTATCTTTTATTCCATTAATCAAGTCAAAAATATTTTACAGGTTTGGCGCACATATGATGCAATCGTGAAATGTATGACATAAAATCAAGATAATGCCAAACGAAAACCTTTTATTGAGCGTACTTTCCAAATCCGCCCATCATACTGGTGGGATCCGAGAGTATTTTCTCACTTAAAGAAGTACCTTAGAAACTCGCATCCGCAAGCTTACAAGGTAAATCCCATCATCGAGATAGTTGTTTGTGAGTAAAAAAATAGTGTTTTCATGAATGCAAATCCTAATACGGGTAAAAGCCTTTTATTAAAGATATTTCTCCGGACCCTCCCATCGTAATGGTGGAGTTCGAAGGTATCTTTTCACCTAGGGAGTTTACCGATGAAACTTGCCTTCAAAGGCTTTCTCAAAAAGTCCCATCATCGGGGTTTAGACCCGTATACAGAATATATCTATATGCCATGATATTTAACAATGCGACCAAGATACGTGATGCACTCGTAGGTTCTATGTTTGTTTCCTATTTCCCACGAAATTCACTACTTCTTCTTTGCGTGTGTTTATTATAAACAAATCATTTACGTTTATTGATTGTTTTTGTATAACCATTTCTATGTCGATATATATTTAACTATATAGATACTTATTTATTATACGAAACTCAAAAATCAAATTTTTAGACCAAGTATTATTATTTTTTATTATCCGTAATTTGTTATTTTTTTAATATGTATTTTTTACTTTTGTATTATGATTAACGAATTTATTATTATTGCTAATTTCTTATTTATTTTGTTTTGTATATTTTGATTAATTAGTGATTGAATATATAGTTTTTTATTTTATTTAAAATTAGGAACATTGAAATTTCAAATTAAGACCCTTCCATCATACTGGTGGAGTCTTAATCAAAACCCCTAACCTAGGGAAGTTTACTTGGAATTGCGACTTCTCGCGCTCTGAATGGACATCCCATCATTGGTATATTATACTTGTAGTTAATGTCATAAAGTATTATCATTATTTTCTATTTTTTAAGGGTTAATTTTCTAAGATTGAGTCTCATATCCATTTTATTACTTTAATTCTTAATCCAACAATTTCTAATTTCTTAATTTTATATATAAATCTTTAGCCTACCATTTACTTCATTCATTTATATTTTATTTTTATTGTTATTTTTATATTTGTGGCAAATATTTTCCTAAGCTTCAATTCTTTATATAACTAAACATCCTCTAAAAATATTTTTATTTTTTTATGTTTTATTAATTCTATATTCGCATTAATCTCTTAAGTCTAAAATATCATAAAAAAAATTAGAATTTTATACTATAACAATTTAAAATTAATTCTACATAATATTCCTTAAAAAGGAAATCATACAAAATGGGCCAACAAACAGATCCATAAAAGGGTTAGGGATTTACCTTGGTGGGCTAAAAGCGGCCCAAATGGTCAACCCACTTCAGCCAACCCGCCACTAGAAGCCCTCGGATCCTGCTCCCTAAAACACACCATGTTAGTCTCTTACCCAACAGCCTCTTGTTGCCCAAAACGACGTCGTTTAATGCTTCCAAACCCTAGGTATTTAATCTCTCTTTCCTCACTTCCTTCTTCATTTCTTCCCTCTTGTTTCTCTCTCTAAAAGCTTCCTCTCTGCCATCTCTCTAAAAGCCTCCACCTTCTTTAAACCTTTTCTCACCGGCCACCACCTCAAACCAGACCTCCCTAACCGGCAGCGTCAGCTACCTCAAATCTTTATCGCTCTCTTTTCTTTGCCGACCACCAAAAACAGAAACCCTTATTCGCCGTTTGACGTCGCTGGCGTCGCCCCCCAACAGCTCTCTCCCGACGTGACTCACTTTCAAAACCCAACTCTAACACCCCCCAAAACTAGTTTTCCAACCGACGACAGCAAACTCTCTAGGCTTTCCTATCCGGCGACACTACCCAAGCTTTCATTCTTTTTGCCGACGGCAAGCCCAAAGCTGCAGATCTCTCTTCCTAAAACTGACCGCAAAAGACCCACATCCTAGTAGTGCCGGCTACCCAAAATCCCTCCAAAGACTCAAAACCCACTTTCAAACCAACTGACTAAAAGAAATCCTTGAAAAAAGAACACAGCTCTCATCTCTCACCATTGTGTATTTTTTTTTTTTTGTATTTTTTGAATTTGTGGATTGAGGTTTCTGGCTGCTAGAGACTAGGAATTTTTGATTGATTGTGGTTTTTTGCTGCTAGAGACTCCTAGGGATTTTGATTACCGATTCTCTCTGGTTTTTTTGTTCTAAAAAAAAAATTATTTTTTCTCCCGTTCTCAAAATCTGCCCCCTTCCCTCTTTTTTTAAGAACTGGATTATCCAAAAATTTGGACAATCTAGAGGTGAAATCATGCTCTTCTGAGCATGATTTCACGTCTCTAGCAAACAAGAAGGGTTGGTAGTCAGAGGTGACCAGTCCTCCCCAAATCCGGCTACCTTTCAAGGGCATTAATGCCCTGTAATGATGAACTAAAGAAGGGGCTGAGCACACACTCAGTCCCTTCCTGTTCATTCATCGTTTTTTTATTTTTATTTATTTCTTATTAATTTTTTTATTTTTTGGCTTTTTTTTAATTATGATTTTTTTATTTTTTATTTTTTATTATTTTTATATTATTAAAAAGGGGTGTTTGCACTATTCTAATATCTGGAATATTTGAATGGAAGAAATTGCCATTTACTGTAGTAAACTATTGAAGTTTTTATGATGTTATTTTATTCAAATTCAAATGTAACAAGTATCAATTCCGAACACTGATATAGAAAAATATGAATTACACTCACATAAAAGTTTTAACAGTGTCACAAACCCATGATAGAGTAGACTACTCCTTACTCAAAAAGCAAGCTATGGCAATCACTTAGATCATTGTAACGGTTTTGAGCCTTACGAACTAGATAGAGAAGCCTAATTCTAGGCCAAAGTCGCAAAAAAAAAAAGGGCATTAAGAGTTTATGAAGCAAGAGAAGGTGAAAGCATGAGAGATAGAAATTCAACCCAAAAAAAAAATTTGAGAAGGGGTTTGTTTCCTTTGGTGATGGCAACCCCATAGTCCAAGAGAAAGATGAAAGCTAGGGGTACTTTTGGCATCACGTGAGTCGCACATTATAACACCAATCCAACAGACTGCTATAAGGGTAGGATATTTTTGCAATAGTATTTCCCAAATTTTGGGACCTGTTGAATTATGGTAAACGGTAAAGATGTGGAGGTAATTTACTCTAAAAACAAACTAGAGAATTGTTCATGGCGTTGATTGATCAACTAATCTTGGTCCTTGCACTTATCATTTCAAAATGCTACATCCAATCCAGTATCAACGCACCGAAAAAGGAGTGCCTCCCACCTCATCCAGGTAATCAAAATGGTTACTTGTTTGATTAATCTTTCCCCATTTTTCCCCTAACGAAACCGATTTCAGGACAAGTGAGAATGCAAAAATGCCTTCACAACTTGAAGATAACAACAAACATTGATAAACATCGATCAAAAGGAATCATTAACATTGTTTAGGTTCTTTCTTTGCTTTTCTCAAGGTTGAGAATAAATTTGGAATAAACAATTGGCCCAAGGAATTAGCTGGATGAACTTGATTTGATTGATATATATTATATAAAGTAACAAATGGGTATCTAATCAAATTCACAAAACATAGTTTCCATGTCAAAACACAGCAAAACTTTTCAAGGTGGAATCATGTGCAGAAATAGGGATATTTGGACCTATTTGCTAGTAATTAGTGGAAATTCGTTGACTTCGCCAAAAAAAAAAAGCAAGCAGTGATGACAAATCTTATTGATATGTCACAGCATCAGCCGCCATTTCCCACCCATCCGTCCACTTGTCTGTTCTTTTGAAATCATCAACTTGTACTCTCTAGCAAATGAAAAAACCCAAAAACGAATTTGCTTAAAACAAAGTAGGCAAATGTTAATCCCTTCCTCGGTGTCCAACTATTTTGTGTCTACCCATTACAATAACAAAGGCTACATAAAAACTCAATTTCTATCTGTGCTTATCATGCTTTTATCCTATCTTGTCTCCCAAAATTCAATGATGATACTTTTACATTTGAGTGTATGGATGTATCCATGACATTAATATGTCATTATACAAGAATGGGATTGACCTCCTTTTACCAAAAAATTGATCAATGAGCAAACCACTAAAATTCAAACTTAAAATCTTTACTCAAACTCCATTCTATATCTTACCGTGCACTTAGAGCTTGTTCAAATTGATGAGCAAACCAACCACTTTACTTTCATCTAAAATCCGCAAGGTTTCGATGCAAAGAATCAATTGGAAGGCACATGTCAAGTTGAAGTGGATCGGCAACAAGCCAGCCATCTGACTTACAACTTGATCGATATCGAACGTAGCTATCAATAATAATAGTAATTAAGCAATTAGGCACGTATTTTTGGTGCACCTTTGCGTTAAGGAAGCATTCCTCCCCTATGACTCAGGACAGTCAGGATCAAAATTTTTAAGGGTCTAGAGTCTGATACTTGTCAATTTGGTGGTCGTCATTGGTTGTTACAGTTGCAAGTGCGAAGCAAAGGTCTAATGATTATAAAAGTAAAAGAAATAAAAAAAATAATGCACCAATGCCATTAGTCAACCCTCTAAAATTTTCCAATCTATTTGTCAACCATTAAGCCATAGCCAAAATGGTGACAGAAGTGTCACCACCATTCTCAAATTGTCCCCTTACCCTTCCCCTTCCCCTTTTTGTCCTATGATATGATTAAACTTTTTTTATTAGATAATTAAACTAAAGTTAGTATAACATAAAAGAACCATCTGGTTGTGAGCTTTTGCTAGAGAAGAAATTTTCATTATGATTTACCCAAGGTTTAGAGAGTAGGAAATTGTACTTCCAAGATTGAAATCCCCCATGAATCCAAACTGAAAAAGAAATGAACCATATATAATTGTGTCACAATATTACTAGCTAAGATATTAGTATATGTGCAAAAAGCAAGATTCTAATGTACCGACCACTCACGAATTATAGTAATGGATGTAAGAATTATTTTCAAATTCAAAAGTATTTTGTTGTTAAAAGAAGTCGACCCAGTCGGGCTTAAAAGTTATTTCTATTTCTGCATATGTTATAGATGGGAAACCATTCATCCAATGCGCCACTTTGTCAGGTTGAGGTTTGCAGTGACGTAGTTTTTGTGTTAAGCATCATATACATACTCAGCTGACTCGGAACCTGCATTAACCAATTAAAGGGTCCAGAGATCTCTTCTCATCGTGACCCAATACTTGTGTCGTAATCAGTTTTTGGTAGAATTAGCTTTGCTATGTTGCTAGCCCACCAAAGCAAATATTGGAGGATTTAAGAAGATTTCAGAGGCAATTGAGACGTAGGATAGTAGGACCGAGGACGTACTCTTTCCAATTTAGATAGAAAATTTGTATGCTACCGGAAATGGAATATTGCAAGTTCTGGAACTGTATAAACATCATGCCAACAAAGTCTACGAAGGCTGAAGGGACATGACTCAGGATACAGAGGGCTTGCCTTGCCATGATCATTCCTCAGAATGTTATTATCAAAATAAATCTTTTAATCATTAGAATTTTCTGAATACATTTCTAAGATAATAATCTGTATGTCATGGCGGTCCATAAACTCTATAATTTATATAAATCTAATTAATGTATAGAGGTGAATATATACTGAGATATCGAATATAATATAAATTACCCGGATTAATATGTCAGAAAAAAAAAAAGAAATATTAAGTGTTGGGATGGTGACAAGAACTGGATGGCAAAGAAAATGAAAAAGAAAAAGAAATGCTAACAACATTTGTCACAAAGGTCGACACACTTGTTAACGCCGCCTCTGAAAACTTCAATTCGTGGCATTAATATTTCACAACAAATTAACCGTCACACCGTCAACCGCTCACCTTTCAAACAATAAACACCGAGTCCTAACGTTTGCCAATGTCATAGAATTGCACTATGTTTGGTAAGAAGAAAAGAAAATAAATAGAAGGGAAAAGGCTAGGAAAGAAGAACATAGAAAAAGAAGAAAAATTGTTTTTCTTTCATCATATTCGGTATGAAAAATAAAATATTGTAGCATCTGAGCATTTGATTCATTGATTGATGCATTATCTCCTACTTAAAAAATAAGGTTCGAATCTCTTTCCTCAATTATAAAAAAAAATAAAAGATATTATTAATAAAATTATCAATAATATAAGTAAAAATAATGATTCTTTGCAATAGTGGAATATTAGATTTAAAAGAAAATAAACAATACAAATTCCTCCATTTTCTTTCCATTCTATTAAATGAAGAACTTTACTTCCTTCATCTTTTCTTCTGATCATTATATATCAGTAAGTCTCAATCTTTACGTATATATCTGGCACTGAAAATCGAACTTATAGAACTTAATTAATGCTCGGTTAATGGTACTTATTTATACACATGAACTCCATACATCCATTTCCTAAACGGTAAAATGGAAATTAGAAATACAAAAAATAAAGAAGAGTCTGTACGAACTTCTATTTCTATATATATTCTATAACTTTATATATAAATATATACACCCAAGCCAAACTATTTTCACATGACTTGTCGGCTGAGCTCTTCCTCACTGACAAACGTGCCATGAAACCCGTATGGAACCCTTGTGGGCAGCCTTATTGCAGCCACTTGCTCCATGCTCAAAGCTTTCACTATCACCAGCTCAGAAATCTCCTTCTTCTCATCTCTCACAAACCCCATTATGTATCCTTCATCTTCAGCTTCATTAGCAATATTGCCTCCATGTTTCTGCTTCTTTTCAGGCACAAAAAATGGCTCACCCCCAAAACGGCATGCACCGTACATGAACTTGGTAACTTCTCCTGTCTCCAAATCGACTTTAGTAATACCAGAACACTTTGGCCATGGCTCTGCTATTGCCAGGTACACGAACCGGGTCTTCCGACCCTGATATTGCCGGTTCACTTGCCCTGCTTCCAAGTTCGTGCCTGATATAACAACCCTTTGTGTGGACTCTCCTGTTCTTAAGTTCAACCGGATTTCGGATAGTTCACTTCGGAACGGGTCTTTGGACTCGTTGAAAACAGAGTCGGGCGGGCTCATGCAGGATCCGATAACGACGATGATTTTATGACCATTATCAGAATGTTCTTCCCATGCATTCCATAAATGGAAACAGAAGCAATTCGGTACGTCAATCCATTGGATATTTGATCCATCAACGTCATTTTGTTGCAAAATTCCAAATCGAGATGTCTTCTTTTTGTCATATAGAACGGGTGACCCGCCCCGAATCATTTCGGATAACTTGAATACCACTTGATGATCCGGGATCACTACAAAATTCTCTGTTATAGCAAAGTCATGTATCATTGTTGCCTGCTCTATGCTCACGTGCAAGTCACGTGACTTTTTCCCGAATTTATCGAACTTGAAATATTTCAAGTAAGGTTTTTTTAAAACGTTGTAATTGAGAGTGTGAAACTCACCTGTAACAGGATCTACTTTGGGGTGAGCAATCAATGGACAATCAATTTGATCATCAAAATTGAACCGTCCCATAGTTTCAAGATCAGCATCAGCATTGATTTTAACATGATAAGGAAGATCATCTTCGGACATGGCTAACAATCGACCATTGAAGTAAACAAGCCCGGCATTTGCCACTCCCGTGCCATGTGAACCATCAACCAGTCCAACACCAGCTCGAGCCATGAACAAAGCTAACCGAGCCAAACCCAAGTGCCCATGCAGCTCACCAATTGGTTTAGGAAATATAGACCGACCCAACCTGGCTTCTTGCATGAGCCGGCTGGTACGAGTATATCTACAGCTGTAACTAGCTTCATTCCCACGCCCCAAGCTAACGGCATGGATCATCCCATCACCGTCAAACAAATGGTGTCCACCTGAGGGTGCAAACATAGGATTGGCACCGTTTCGGACATAGACGCCACGTAGGCAAGCTGGAATCTGGCCCACCACTTCCAACCCGTGCTGAACTGAACACTCTTGAACCGGCGCAAAGTTGCCTGATATTTGAACCGCTGGGTCAACCGTCTTAGGCAAGTCATGGTTTTTTTCTAGTGGCTTGATCACTGAAGTCTCAATTTGGTCCAACGCTAACGCTGCTAACTTTTGCAATGGGTTCAAGTGAACCGGGTAGTTTGCTTCATGTGGAACCAAGACACGTTCAGGCTTGACAATAGGTTCAACCTCAGGATACAAAGGTGACCGTGATGGTGGTGGTGGAAACAACGGTGATGGATTTCGAGGAGTTATTTTTTTGGAAGGATTAATAAGAATTTTGCATGTAAATGATGGGTATTGAGCTTGAAAGAGATTTTGATGCTTTGGGGTTGGTGGAGTGGTGGTGAACAAGTGAACGGAGGCTTGCATGGTTAGAAAGAGTGGGTGGGATGAAGGAAGCGGTGAAGAAGGTTGTAGAAAGAAAAATATGTATGAGGCTATATTTTGGTAGGTTATATGGGTGGGAAGACTTTATATAAAGTGAAAAAAGTGTAAGTGGGTGACTATTAAGCTAACTCCAGCCAGTAACCGAGGAGTAGACACGTAAGGGATGAGTTTGAACTTGGGAAAGGAGGTTTTTTTACATACATGCATGTAGGCATACAATCCTCCATTTTCTAGTTGCTCTTCATTGGTTTATATTTTATAATGAAGATAAGCTAAAATGGGAAAATACTCACCTACTCGAATATTCTTTTAATCCCTTCAAACATAAAACACGATATTAAGATAGAATCTTTATTACTGTAATTTACAAAGAATATCCATTCTTTCTACCAAGGTAGGTTATGTATCTCTTCTCTACTCCAAATATGCTTTTCTATGCTCAAACATCAAATATTGGCTTTAGGCTTATGCTTACCAAATTAAATCATTATATGGCTCGATATTTATTTATATGATGATATATATGAAAATCAAAACCATTTTATTCCACAATAAAATAATATTTTTATTCAAAAAGAAATGAATTCAAATAATAAATGCAAACAGTTTTTGAACATGGGATTGCATAGACCAAGTGGGCCAGGCCCCCGTAATTGGTACACGTCCTCCTTCCAACATGGCTACTCACGTGGCAGTCCCCATTTTCCATATTTTTGCCATCTTCTCTTTGAAAGCCTTTTTTATTAGTTTTTTTTTTCAATTAATTTTAGTTGTCGAAAGTCGTTTTACTCAATTTCTTATGACCTGTTTTCGGCATTTGTAGAGCTGGTGCAGTGACACGTGCCACTTAAAAACACGTGTCTAATTTGAGCTTTTGGTACCCACGTGGATGAAAGACCAAGACAAGAGAAAGATTCAATTTCCCGCCAAGGCTTTCTTGCTCTGTCTGCTAGTTTTAGGGACACTATATCCCTATTTGGAATGCAACTTAGAACAATGTACTTGGGCTGTTTTTCTTTGTTCTTCCCTGTAGTCTTTTTTAAAGGAAAAAAAAAACACTATATATACATTTTGCTAGTCAAATTAATGAATAGATAAATATAAATATTTTATTTTGTTAAGAGTTGTGGCCCCGAATTACTAACCATTTCAAATACATTAACCCACTAATAATTTGTAAATTTCAATACATTACACTCGTACATACCCCTTATGGTCAGAGGTCATAATTAATTGCAAAAATTATCTTAGATATTGAGATTAAAATTTTTAAATTCAACAAGTGAATTTAACAAGTTATCGTGTATTCATTAAATTATGCTTAATTAGTCTCATATTAGATGGGCACAAAATAATTTTATTAAGTTATATATAGAGTTTATATTAACTCGATGGTTGGTATAGAAAATTATAAGCTTAATTAAAATGTTCTTGTCCTTTTTATGATTGATGATATGGCTGGTTCATGTCATTAAATTTGCATGTGCTTCTACCTAGACTTGATTATTGTCAGTATCAATTTTTGATAACGTCAAGAATCTTTAGTAGGTATCTATCTTCTTCATATGGTTCTTCATTTAAAAGCTAACCGGATTTTGAGCAGTTTGAGGTCATTTCACAATGGTCAAAGCCTTGCCATAATTGGTCAGTAATCAAATTCAAAATGGTGAGCTCATGGGCCAACGTGGGCTAAACCAAATGCCGATGATTTTAACATGGCCCGAGCCTTAAGGACCATTTTCCACGTTAACTCGAGTCAAAACTGGACCTTGGCTGGCAATGGGCAATGGCGAACGTGGTTCCCCCTTGACAGCCCAGCCAGGCTCCTTGTTTGCTCTTCTCTGGTGACTGGTGTGTCTACCTCATCTTCTGCAATGTCACCCTTGGTTTTACTCTTTTGCCTTCCTCATGTTTATGTCATTCTTGACATACTCAAGACCTCAAGCACATGCTCAAGACAGGGATTTTCTGATCATGCCTTATTTCTAGTTTACAATTGTTATTGGGTATCTCTAATTGTTACTACTTATACTTATCCGACTTTCAATTGTCTAATTTACTTACAAATAACCTGGCGTAATAAATAAATAATAACAATAATTTAATAGTATTTATTTTAACACTTTGACATTTTTCAATATACACTATTGAATAAGTAATTTTATTTATTTAAAATAAGTAAGAAAATCTGTTATAAAGAAAAACTAGAGATGCAAGAAAAGAGCAGCAAGCTAAAACCATGCAAACTAAAATATTACAATAAAATATTCATTTTTCAATATATAATGAATATATAAGTCTCTCTCTCTCAAAAAAAAAAAAAAAGGGAATATTCAAAGGAGGCCGAGTTCTATTGCTTCTTTTGCACTAAGCCCAATTCTAGCGGGCTAACATGTGATGGCCACATCCCATATTGTATCTGCTATATGTTGGAAGCTGAACATAGAGTTTCACTTACGCATCTCAACATTCGAATTAAGATCTCAAACATAGAGTTTTAAGCTCTAACGGCTAAGTTATCCCAATCAAATTCTTACTACATTAAAGTGGGCTAGCTAGGTTTGACTTTGACTTAGCAATTTGTCAATTTTGCTTCCCTTTTAGCTAGCGGTCCTCAAAATATAAGGTATGCTTTCAGGCCTTAACTCGTAAAAAATGCTATTAGCCTGTGAATGTGTTCCACATATCACCCATCCAAACATGAATGGCAAACAACCTTTTGGTGTATCATGTATGTTAATACAATGGTATAAGTCCTGAAAGGTAACTTATCCTTAAAATCAAAAGATATTGTTACCCAATAATTGCAGTCTTGTTGAGAACAGCTTTTCAGTCTTTGGACTATTTCTATGGCTGCTTATTTATCTCTCTGAAATGAAACCATACAAAAGTTATTCACATATGATGATTAATAAAGTAAAAAAAATATATCACATTCAAATAGATTTAGTCAAGAGTCTTGACCAGTTAACATAAAATGAGTTGAAAAATTCATAAGGTGGATCAAATTGAGTTGAAATATTAAAATGTGGAGGATTTAGATTTATTTTATGTAACACGAATAAAAATCTTAAGGTTTGACCAAAGGAATTTGTAGGATAATAAATTTAATATTATGATTACATTATTAAATGGGCCACTCTAGTTGCCACCTTTACCTACTATTTCAAAGTTTCAATAATTAATGTGTATAAAACAGTTTTTTGGACACAATAATGTGTATAAACATTAGAAAAACCTGCTTTTCAAAAAAAAAGAAGGTTAGAAAAACCCTTCCTAAAAAAAAAAAGATCCAACTACTAATACTTTTTAAGTTGGTTGAAGCAGTCTCGAACGCCAATTCATTAACGCTTGCCTTGCTCTAGAATGGCTGCAATTTTCCTTCAGCCAAATTGGACATATTAAAGCATACTATGTCAGTTAATTTAGTCAGATTAGATTAAATAATTATCCACCTTTCTTTATGCAGACACATCATTTTATTAATCAAAGGTGTAAGAGTAGTCAAATATATATATATATATATATGGTAGTAAAAAATAAGAAATATAAATATTTAAAAAAGTAAGCTTTGAGAAAAGTTACAAAGATTTTATTCACCTAAATCACATAAATCAGAAAATATTTTTTTTATTTTAATAAAAGAACCCCTAGATAAGATAGAGTGACACCTCCAGTCTTTGCCTGCCTCCATTAATTGTACATTGTAAACAACGAAAAAGAAGCATTATAATAGCTACTTAGCTGAGCTGGTCACTTATCACAGTTTGACATTTCCCTAAAACCGATCTCTTTTTCTTTATCTTGCTTTTCTCTCTCAAGTTTACATAAAATGTTCATACAATAAAGTGTTTCATTTGGACACAAGTTACAATTCAGACTTAATTGTAGAAATCCGATCAAAAATTTTATATGTAGTTTTTTGTTTTTTTTGACTTTTTCTCTTGTTACCATGTCTTAATCTAAAACGTTGTCCCTACCTGCATCGTAGTTGCCGGTCTGTTGTCTTTTCGGCACCTGTTCTGATTAGCCTCAAATTTTTTGACTGTCAACCTTTGTTTGGTTGACCATGCCATTCGACGGTTGTTATTTGCTTCAAATCATGATGAAAACCTGCTAGAAAGTACCTTATTTTGTTTCCCTAAATTTGTGGGAGCGTAATGATAAATGGAAATAATTGATTTATTGGCCGCCCTTTTCCCCATGCCGACACGCATCCCCAAGTCCCCAATCTATCTTGTCTTGACCACACTTTCCACTTGCGTTGGAAAGCGTGGAAATCGCTTCTTGTCGTTCCTAAGTTTTTTTTGTCTCAATTCAAATCCAAAAAATAATTGGATTTTTTTGTAATTTTCTTAACAATAAAGAGGAGTAAATCTGGCAAAAATATTCAAATCCAAAAATCTAAACCTCTAACTCGACCCAAATCAAATTAAATTTAAAACAACCAAAATCAAATTGGTAATACTTAAACCTAATTGAATTAAAATCTAATAAAAGTTTCATTAGTTAATATTTTTATTGTTTAACTTTTACAAAATAAATAAAATAAAAATTAAAAACTAAATTATTAATCACATGAAACTTAATGCTCAATTTAAAAATCAAAATAATTTAAATTTTAAAATAATTTTACTTAACTTATATAATTATATTATAAAATTTACATTAATAAAAGATATGATAAGTTTTGAATATATAAATATAAAATTTTTATCATTTATCATACATATCTTTTAAGTCGAGAAAGTGAGTTTATAATTTATAAATATATTTAACGTTTATTTTCAAAATTTAAAATTATATTAGATTAAATTTAAGTTTCGATTCGTGATTATTATTTATAATTAAAAATATAATTTAAATTATAAAAATAAAAAAAAATATTAAGATTTTTAGATTTTACTTACAGTAAAATGAAAAAAGAAAATGTTAAAAATTATAATATTCCTAAATTAAACAAATTGTCCCACAAAATGGAAGAGGAAGGAGGTAGACGCGCTTAAATAGAGAGGAAGATTAGCAAAGCAAAGGCTAAAGAGGCTTGCGTATTAAATGACTTGATGTCGTCATCGAAAATCAGAACCGTCCAATTTTCTTAACCGAAAAATATCGTTTATCTTCCCCCAAAAAGAAAAAAAGAAAAAAATCTTTACCTTAATCCGTCTTTCTCTCTCTGATAAGTATCTAGCGTAAACTAGTTTCCTTTTTCTCTCCTCTTTATCGTGAAGAAAACTAAACCTTCCAAAAGAGAAAAGAAAATCGCCAAACAGAAACTCGTTCCACTCTCTCTCTCGATTTGATCTTTGGTTTTCATTTTCTTGAGAGCGAAGAATGGAGAAAGCGATCAATCGACAGCAAATTTTGCTGCAACACCTCAATCCTTCAGCTCCTTCTTCGGCTGACCAAAATTACAACTCTGCCCTCTCTGTAAGCTTTCATTTTTACTATTCTTATCTAAATCTTATAACTTTGATTCATCGGATCGAAGTTTTCTTCTTTTCTTTGAAGCTTGATTTCGGGTTTGAATAATTTCGTTTGCTATATAGAGCAAAAAAAAGGAATAATTTTTGATCCAGTTTAAGAAATGCATTAGGACTTGAATTTTGATTACTTAAAACATTTTTCTTTCTAAAGATCTCTTCTTTTTTGTAATGAATTAAAAATTTGACAAAATTTTCCACAGGCATCGGCTTGTTTAGCTGGAGATAGCGCTGCTTATCAAAGAACGAATGCGTTTGGAGACGATGTGGTTATAGTAGCGTAAGTAACTCTCTTCAATTGATTAATTAAATAATCATTTTAATTTTTTATTGTATAATAATTACTAAGACTATTTGGAATTTTTTGTTTTGATTATGGAATTCCTAATTTTTCAGAGCATATAGGACTGCTCTTTGCAAATCCAAACGAGGCGGTTTCAAGGATACTTATCCTGATGATTTGCTTGCCCCTGTTTTAAGGGTTTGTCTTAATCTATATTTTGGGCTTCTCTTCTATTTCTTTTTTTTTTTTTTTGTTGATTCTTTGAGTAATTTATTTTTTTATGTTGTGGTTATGTTGAGTTTAGGCATTGATAGAGAAAACGAATTTGAATCCGGGTGAAGTTGGGGATATTGTTGTGGGAACGGTCTTGGCACCAGGATCTCAACGAGCGAGTGAATGTAGGATGGCTGCATTCTACGCTGGCTTCCCTGGTATACATATATCTTTGATTGTGTGTTTTTATGGATTTGTTTGTCATTGGTTTGTTGTTTGATTGTAGCAAACCTTGTGGTGATACAGAAACTGTGCCCGTTAGAACTGTGAACAGGCAATGTTCTTCTGGGCTTCAGGCGGTTGCTGATGTAGCTGCAGCTATAAAAGCAGGGTTTTATGACATTGGTAAGAAGAAACCTGTGTTTCTAATGGTATTTCATCCTCTTTTTATAAAATGCCACATTGTATTTTTATTAATAACTACTTTTAATGTAGGCATTGGGGCTGGGTTGGAATCCATGACCACTAATCCAATGGCTTGGGAAGGATCTGTTAACCCAAGGGTACTCTGTGTCTTTCTTTTTGTGTGTGTTCATTTGTTTATCATTCTGCCATTAGTCAAATAATACAGGAATTTCAAGGTTCTGACATGATCTTTTGCTGCTTTTGGCAGGTGAAGCAGATGGAGCAAGCTCAGAATTGTCTCCTTCCGATGGGTGTTACGTCGGAGAATGTTGCTCATCGCTTTGGTGTGACAAGGCAGGAGCAGGATCAGGCTGCAGTAAGTTGAATGATTGTCATGCAGTTTGGCGTTGCAAATGATCTATATAATTGATTTTCTTAAATTTTGGTTGTTAGGTTGAATCTCACAGGAAAGCAGCTGCTGCTACAGCTTCTGGGAAATTTAAAGATGAAATAATCCCCGTCACCACTAAGGTAGCTACTATTTTTTGCATCTGATAGATACAATATATGTTTGATATACTTACAGAATGCTGTATTCATGTTTGGATTGTAACATTTCATGTATGAAGATTGTTGATCCAAAGACTGGTGATGAGAAACCTGTCACAATCTCTGTTGATGATGGGATTCGACCTAACACTTCATTGTCAGATCTGGCAAAATTGAGGCCTGTGTTCAAGAAAGATGGGAGCACTACTGCAGGTATTGAATAATGGACCGTATTCTTTCTTGAAGATTATGCTACTCTGTTGATTTTCAGCTTATTTCTTTGTATACTACTTATATTGTAGGAAATTCTAGTCAAGTGAGTGATGGCGCTGGGGCTGTTCTGCTCATGAAAAGAAGCGTTGCCATGCTAAAAGGGCTACCAATTCTCGGTGTATTCAGGTGTGTAATGCCTGGTTTCATATCCTTCTGATATATAACATGAAATTTGAGCAGTAACCTGAAGATGTGCTTGTAGCCTATATAATCCCATTACTTTCTGCTCTGTTACATCTGTTGTCTTATGAGTTCTCTAAGTGTTTACTAGAATTTCTTGTCATTTTGAGTATTCTGTTGTAAGGTCTGTATTCTAAGCTTTAATTTTCGTGCTTTCTAGAGCATTGACTGTCTATTCTCACTTTAATCAGTTCTTTTTAAAGCATTACCCATATGAGACTGTTTAATTTCAATTTCTTTATAACTAGTCTCATTGTATTAAACTGCCTCTTTAGTCAAGCATGCATGACTGGGATATCAAATGCAGTGACAGTGTGTGCAGCCGTTACACTCTTCTAAGTTTTGGTAGTGAGCATTTTGCATGTGTAGGAGATTTTACATTTTTCCTGCTGGTATTTTTTTTATTATAGGATCCACTCACTTTTATAGGAAACAAGGTCATATAGAGTTATTTGTTTTATTGACCTGCCCTGAACCTTTTATTCATTAAACTAATGAGAAACATGAATCTCTCTGTTAATTTGAGAAGGTACTTGTTGATCTTGCAGGACTTTTGCTGCAGTTGGTGTGGATCCTGCCATCATGGGTGTTGGCCCAGCTGTGGCAATTCCTGCAGCAGTTAAAGCTGCTGGTCTGGAACTTGATGATATTGATCTATTTGAGATAAATGAGGTACAATTTAGTATACCAATTTGCTTTGTGACCCTGTTAATTAAAGGGAATTTCAGTAAATGAAAGTCTCCCTAATTTCTTCCTCTATTGCAGGCATTTGCATCCCAGTTTGTATATTGCCGTAAGAAGCTGGAACTTGATCCAAAAAAGATAAATGTAAATGGAGCTGCAATGGCAATTGGACATCCATTGGGTGCAACAGGTATCTAGAAACACAAACAGAGCTTGTGTTGTTTCTGTTTTTAATTATTGGCATTATCTATTGGAGTAAGTGAGGGTAATCTATGCTCAAAGGATCATTATTGGAGGTTTAGAAGCTGCTCTACTCACATGATGACATCCATCTGAGCCTATGTTTAGCGTAAGATTTCAGTTGTAACCATAATTCAAGAAATTGAAGGGTGTCCTTTGTACTACATGTGTCTTGTGTAATCATTAGCATTAGAAGTAAAGCATGATAAGAATGTTGTACTAGTTCACGGCATGTTAATATGCACACTTCTGTGCTTTTGTTGAAGGTGCTCGCTGTGTTGCTACACTTTTGCATGAAATGAAGCGGCGTGGCAAAAAGAACTGCCGCTTTGGTAGGTGATCTCAATGTGCATAGGTAGAGAACTCTCTCTCTCTCTCTCTCTCTCTCTCTCCTTGTTGTACACTGCCCAGTGTTGCTGACCATATCTCTCCACTGAAATGCAGGCACAGGGATGGGGGCAGCGGCTGTTTTTGAAAGGGGTGACCATACCGATGAGCTCTGCAATGCCAGGAAAGTTGAAACTAACAGTTTCTTATCCAAGGATGCCCTATAGAATACCATATTTTTTGTTTAGCCGCTATGATTTCTTGTCAAAGGATTCAAAAATGGGCTGGAAATTTTAATAAAGCAGTGTAATAAGTCGGATTTATTTTTGGCCGGAAATCTGAAAGAGAGTTCAGACATCTGGCTGGATCTTAAGACACTTTTGATAAAATTATAATCTTTCAAGCTTTATATCATATATGGTACACGTTTAAGCGTCAGCTTTCTCTCTCTTCTGTCATCCCCACAAGGAAAGTAATTTTTCCTACGTTAGCAACTGCTAAACAAAAACAAGTTATGATCATAGACATAGTCGATTTTGGCTTATAAATTTTGACTGTAGGTTTCCTACGGCCTTTCATATTGACCCAAATTGTAAGTTCATCGTGCTGGGCAAATTACCATTCTACATTCGATAAAAACGAAATTGTTCCCTTTCTTTAACTCTACTCAAATTAAAGACATAATTCCCTTTCAAAATATATGATTGCTCCTCCCGGTGCCTTGCAAAAGCCTAATTTGTTCCGATTGCACGATTGCATTCCGCTTCCCCAATGGGTTCGGCCATGGTCATGCTCCCTAATTTTTTGACTTCGTTTTTATTTTTTTCTACTTCCGAATTCAATTTGTTTTTAAAGAAAGTGAAAAGAAGAGAACAAGGGAGCAGCAAAATGATTCAATTGTGAATGGCTGTCAGTACAGCTTTAGGAAGCAATGGCTTTAATGGGGGACGAACGGTGTAAATTATAGATTCAATGCACCATTTTCCAACAAAATTCAAAACAATAGCTGCTTTCAACAAGATAGCAGCCCATTCGTGTGCTTAGATTCATGCCCTTACTTTTTAGAATGCAACTTCTTTTCTTGCACAGAAGATCATGATCCTCCATTACCATTTCAAAGCCATGTCTGCTCATCACGAGGAACTACTTCATTCTGTCATCAAGCTTTGAGATGCCTTCCGCTCATTGTTTGCTCATAGGTAATCCCCAAAATATTTGGGTTCAGAAAAGGTCAAATCTGCAGGCCAGGCAAAAGGTGACATCCAAAGACAAATTTCGGTGACAACATTTTATGAATTATGCCAATAAATGATCCTTTTTGCAGGATCACGGATACAAAGGCAATTTCTTCGGAATTCATACGAAGTTGAGGAAACAGGTGAACACCAGAAGCCAACATAACCTTTCAGAAACAAAAATTTTCACGAGTCAAATAAAAAGAAATATACCTATCTCTGATAAACACTATATTTGCTTGCACTTTTTACTGTCATGCATACTGTTTGAAGCGCAAAAACACTCCCATTCAAGTTATATGTGACTTGCAAACTGGGCATGACGTTTTCCTGCTCAGCCAAGGATCAATACACTGCCACATCAAGGGAATGAAGAAAAAAAAATTATATTCTTGTTAACTTACAAGAAGTAACTTGAAATGCATCCCAGAAAAGGAAAAACTGGCATTGCCAAGATAGAAGACATTACCTCCTTGTGAAATTTATGTAGACAAGGAAGATGGCGTATGGTTTCACCAATACTTGGGGTTTCAAGACATATTGCACAAGCTTCGTCAAAATTATCAGTCTGCATTAATAAATTAATTGAAAATGATAATCAGCAACTAGATCTGGAGAGCCCGACATAAGCAAGGGACAGTGCACACACAGACGAGGAAAGCAAAAAACCCAGACACCTATCTATACAGTTTTGTCCACATGACCCAGACATATACCTGTACTTTAGACAGTGGTAAACTGTTAATCTGACTAATAGATGCACCACCATGCTGATGATTGTTCTCATCAAGGGCCAACAGCATTTCGTAATCATTTCTGCAAGAAAATGAAAAGGAGATGGATATAACAGCTTCAAGTATCAGTAATTAATCCAGAGAGGATAGAAAGTTGTAAATAGAACATTAAGCAACATAGATATACGATAAAACAAAAGTAAAGGGGTGAATTATTGAAGTTAAAAGCTATAGAAGGATCATTAGTTGTTGTCTACCTACTCTTGATATTCCTACCAACACAAAATGCATGCTATTCAACAAAATTTCAACATCTTAATTTTTCTTCAATCAAACTGCAATAGGGTAACTGCTAGTGGACCTGAAATTGGGTGATCTATTCATGATCGAATGAAGCTTGGATTACAAGCTCAAATTACAAACCAAGTGTCAATGAAACTCATTGAAAATGAGGAGAAATTATGCACACTAAAATTACCTACTAGAGAGGTTTGTGAACCAATTTGGAATGCCGTAACTTCACCAGTTTGTACAAGTATTCTTGGTTTGCCCATTACCACAATTTTAGATACATCAACACAGAGTCAAAGAATAGTTATTCCTACCAGTGTAACTGATGCTTCCAACCTGTATATAGTTGCAAGAAACTTTTAATAATGGTTGTGGTATCAATGGCTCCTTTCAAACCCAATAATCTTTCCTTTTTTGGCCATTTTGAACCCTCTAATCTACAACCACTCTGAATGGGCAATTATTCCCATCTTGCAATAGATTTATTCAATCTAAACAGGATGGTGTCCAACTACTTCATATTCATATATGAAACATGTGGTTTCTAATAAATCTATTTCACACCAATACAATAGCCAAGCTGTGTATATTTATCGTGTACGAAACCATAACTTTTTCAAATGCATGATATGATTATCCACTATGGTCAACACAAATCCAGTTTTAATAGTAACAATATTAGAACAAATCTTACTCATTAAAATCACGTTCTTGGAAGATGTGACTAGCCATTCCCATGCTGTCATCATCTCCAATTGCAGCCTCCATGGCTTCCAATATATCAAGTCTCTGTATCAGAATGCCATAAATCAGTTTTTGTTAAAAGTAAAGATATACAGGATAGAACAACAAGAGGGACAAAATTACCATATCCAAATCCATGTCCAAAGGAAACCGAAAATTCCTTGTCCTAGTTGGTGCCGCTCGAGATTCATTCAAAACTCGACTCCTCAACCGTGACATTCTAGCAGAAGTGGGGAAACGAGCCTGTCCTCCTCTCCTATTCGAAGAATTCAGAAAAATCCGCGACGAAGGCTGAACACGGGAATGCCTTATTGAGCCTCTCTGTGTAAGAGACAAAGAATAACATTATGGGGAGGAACTTATACAAATCCAAAAAAAGAAAAAATCATCAACTTCATATGGTTGAAGATAGAATGAACACCATCAAAAGTAAATAAAAAAAATGATCCAAAAAAGATAAAGCAATACATCTCTTTTATCCTAGAAAAAAGAATAAAAAAAAGAAAAGAAAAACCTTGACCAAACACTAGTATATATGATGATACTAGAGTCTGGCAATTACAAATACACAATCGCACAAAAAATGTCTTTCAACTCAATGTAAATAGCATAAATGAAATATAGTATCCCTTCTCTTCAGCGAGCGTAAGATCAACCCCAATAAAGTTAAGGTCATTTGACCTGGCAACAACATACAGAGAGAATTCATAATGTTGGACGTCTGTCTTCTCTAATAACAACCATAGCTGTTAAAGCATCTAAATACTGATTCCGCAAGGATGGTTTCCTAATATTTTATGCAATCTCTCTCATATTCTTGCAAATAAAATCTATTTATTTAACATAAATAAGGTTGCCAAAAAGGGATATTGTTGTCAAAAAAAGTTCAAAACGTCTTGAAATTACATCAACAATATATACAGCATCAATATCACTGATGGGGTCAGAAAAATATGACTTTCCATATCAAATGAGAAAAGAGAGAGAGAGCCTCTCAATTTAAAGAAAAAAGGAAAAAAGAAAACTGAGACAGAGGAGGGAGAATAAGAGGATCCTGTAAACAGCAATCAAGAAAACATTAACCTCAACATTAATTTATTAAACATGAAACCGAGGGATAAACAGCCACATAGGAACCAATCAAGATGATTGGCATGATGTGTTGTTACTAGAATAGATAAGATAACAAGGTTAATTATTAATGTGAAAAAAGCATCTTAATGATGCCAACAGAGACTTGAGTTTAAACATCCAAACAATGATTTATGTCACTCATCAAGATCTACTTATTTATTTATTTTAAGAATGACAGATAAATTTCAGGCAGTAAACAGAACAATGTGCAAACCAAATAAAAGCAGGTATGCACCAGGGCACATGTACACACCTGAAAAAATTTTGGTCACTACCAATAGGTTTATAATATTGGTATAGAGGCATATTTCCTCTAATGCTTGCTTCATTAATTCTTCGAAGTAGCAGTGTCTCATCAAAGAGTCTTGATAAAGCACATGGCTTGTTCCCAATTTTTGGGATTTGGGATCTCAGAGGCCTTTTACTGAGTCAATTTGGTATTTTTCTGTGAGCTGGTAAGACTAAAAGGAAACATATAACGCTGAGCTTCAAAACATTTCTAGGTCCAACAACCAGGCTAAACAATGGGGTTAGCACTCCCCACTTCCCTCTGTCCCTCGTAAAGGCAGGGTTTGATTCCAAGTCCTTGGTACAACCAACTTTGCCACCTAAACTAGCTGGCAACAGAGTTTCAAGATAATTATAACATACGTGTTCACATGCTCAAACAAACAAGTTTAAAACAAATCCCAGGTCACTACAAATCAAATTCTGAATTTACGGTTAAGCTTTTTAATGATTATCACAGTCAAACATGCAAAAACTTAAACAACAAACTACAAAACCCTTTACTAACATCAAGATTTGTGCATAACCATGATCTTTTATTATGCTGGGATCTAGGGACATTGTTACTAAATTCAAATCTCTTCTAATTTTGACAGCAGAGGACTTGTATGGCATGTTTCAACTTGTTTAAATACAAAATCTAGCAGCTATCTTAAACCTCCATAACCATAAAAGATTTGAGGATCCACAGTCAATTTCACGCACGTAATATAGGCTGTCAGATTATCATCAACTCAGAAACAAAAAGAAAAGATATTCAGGCCTACTCACTTGATTGGGCTCACGGTGACTCTGAGTAGTAGTAGGACGGAGTGCATCTTCCTCCTGCTGAAGTGCCCATGCAATGTTTTCATCAATCTGTTAAAAGGTTCACAAACATTTTAAAGCTAAAGCATCTAAATAAACAAGTCACCATTGATAAAGGGAGAAAAGCATCAAATGATAGAAGAATCAACCTCGCCATCACCAAATATTGGGACCTCATGATAAAATTGTTCTTGGAGTTCACGGGCCAACATTTCATCCGCTTCAACTTGTCTTGCCCTAGCCTCTGAGTCCTCATCCTTCACACAGTCCATATTATTCGCATTTGTCCCTCTCATTTCAGATGACTCGTCAAGATCCAAAACATCCAGATGCTGACCAATATGAATATTAGATGACCTTGAACTAGATGATCCCCTAGATGAACCAAGAAACACAATGTCTGAGTCATTACGAATGACCCTAGAGCTTTCACCACTATTTCTTGAGGTTAATTCATGTTTCTTTTGCCTTTTAGGCAGCATGTTTGTTGCAAGAGAAGGTTCACTAATTTGATTGAACTTTGAGACGATCAAAGGAGCCGTTTCAGTTGCATCCTGATTTTCTGGAAAATCACATCCAATCCTGTTATTTTCTCCTCTTTTCACAACTCTATTTTCGTTTTGTTCTTGGCATCCAATGTTATTAAATCTGCTGAACTGATGTACAGCTGCATGATCTACATTCTTTGAATGGTTGTGCGTGCTTCTCCAACCACCTTTTTCTTCAAAGCATGCATCTCTACCGGAATCACGAATTCCACTAACTTCTCCATTATTACTCATAGGACTGCAGCAGGAAAACCACATATTTTAGTCATAAGGAACCTTGTACCTAGAATTAAGGATAGACAAAAATTAATCCACCAAGGTTCTGTTGACATCCATAGAACATGTTCCGAATTTTAAAAGATGCTATATTGTCCGCTTACCACATGCTATTCCAAAGTTTCAGATAGAGATTGTACCCCATCTCTTTGGCAAACATTTTAACACAAGAAATAAAACCAATAAACAACAGAAAGAAAGCATCCAATAGACAATAGACAATAGACAAAGAAATCTACTTAGAGAAGAACACTACTTAAAATTTACCTGCTGAATAGATTAATTACATGCATGTCATACTCCTTGGAAGTGTGAGGATGGACAACTCCCTTTCCTTTAACGTAATTATTATCTTCAGCGATTATTTTCCTAATGTCTGTCATCCGAGGACTGCTGCTAATCACATTCCCAAAATCTTGTTCAGCTTTGGAGCTGTTTTCATATTGTTCATTTAATTGTTTAGCCCTGATAGCTATATTCTCGGGAGAGATGCAGCCATTTCGAACCAACCTTTTTTGCCCAATGGCTCTTGGTGAGACAATAGAATGGTGAGATACAGGCAATTGTTTTTGCGTTCTAAGTGGGGTACCATGAGAGCGACCCATCCCTTTTCCATCATCCATAACTGAGCCTACTCTTTTAAATCCAATGTCATCTACTTTTTCCTTTCCCTTGCAGTTATCTCTGGATGTTGCTGCATTATTTGAAGCGTTACGTAAATAAGAACCACTATTTCTTGGTCCCTGACCTTCTCTTCTTCCTTCAGCTAAGCAATTTTTTGATCCACCAGGTGGAAAAGCCATTTCAAGTATTCGGTTGTGTCTGCTCTGCTCGGTTAAGTCTAGAATAGCATGATCTTCTCGGGATACGGATGATTTAGAAGGCAACTTAGAGAAAGGATCTTTTCCTTTATCCATGTATTGCTCTCTAGAGGAATTCCTGCTTCTCTCCATTGTTCTCCTAAATAAAGGAGCATTTTCTCGAGCATTCTTTAGTGAAGATAAGACAATGGCGTTTCTTCGATGCTCAATTTCATCAACATTGCCTGAATGTTTTCGAGGGTGTATATAATGTTTTCTGTTGTGCCCATTCTCAGCAACCAGCCTACCCCTGCCCCCTAGCCTATCCAAAGATTCTTCACCTGCAGTATCAGAACCTCCAAAATAACCAGCTACAGATAAATTACTTTCTTTTTCAATACAATCAGCTCTATTCATTCTCCGTGCAGATAACCTATCAGGAGTGTCAGGTACGTCCATGACTAAATCAATGTCCATGTCCTCCATTTTCTCTATCAAACAAAACATACAAGTCACACTCTGACTTCACATGAAGCTTCAATTACAAAAACATGAATTTGTATATAAAAATTCTCTTGTCCAAGAGCAGCTTAGCAATGTCCTTTACTGGAAAAATCACCTTTTCATGATAATAATTTCAGAGCAATTTAACCCACCAAACAAACAAATTAACACCTTTCTTTCCTACACTACTCTTTTGACTTTTTTAAAATGCTATTTATCCACAAGCAATGTAAGAGGGACAGAGAAAGTATGACATCAAAATAGCTCCCTGCTGATAACTAATGCAATAACAGTAACCAACAAGCAAAAGTAAATGTTGGCAAAAGATTTTGACTTATAGTAGTAAAAGCTCTCCCATTTTGATCTATTTAATATAACTAAAAGCACGATAAACATCCACGTACCAAGCAAAGATAAAATGAAATAGTTATGCTGGTACACAACGAATATGAAAGAGTATTTTTCTTTAAAAAAAAAAAAGGAGAAAATCAAACTTGCTAGCAAAAGGTTGAAATGAATAATTGAACAATGAAAACAGAGAATTTTCATATTTGTACCTAGAAAAATAATTATTACTATGATGCACAAAATCATGGCAAACAAAAATGGCTCAATCACAATAGCCAGGCAATAATAATTCGAAGCAGTGGCTTCATGATACAAAAGAAACCCCTAAATTTTTTAAAAAAAAAAACGTAAGTTCAATCTTTCAGCAAATTCTAATAATATTAACTATTAATTCCTTTGAATTACCTGATATATAATAAAACAAACAAGAATCTATATAGATATAGGTGAAATAGTTACATCAATAAATTAGAAAAAAAAAACTTTTACACTATTGAGTGTGCAAATTTTAAAATTTACATAATTGAGAAAGTAAAATAAAATAATAGCCGATTAGAGAAAGAAAAAAAAATACTCATCAAGATTCAAGAACTTATAAATTTAAAATTATTTCAAAATAAAGATAAAAAGAATTAGATACCAGATTACTTTTCGCTTCTGGTAACGATTGGAATCGAGAAAAGCGACGAAAATCCCAAAAGAAGTTGAATCATCCAAAGCCCTAAGGAGGCAATGCCATCAACTCCTCTCAGAGTCCCTCGTCTTTGCAAATTGCAATCTGTTTTTGTTTCTCTTCAATTTTTCAGGGTCGGCATTTGGATAGTCCGGTTGGATCGGATCTAGGTTTTTGGAGCCCTATGAAAGGTTGCTGGACTAGTTAGAAAATAATAGTCCTGGTTTATTCAATGACCATTCGCAATGACCATTCGCTTAAACAAGGGCTTCGTAACAATTGGGTTAGCTGGCCCAAGTTCTTTTGTTAATAATTCTCCATTTTTAGTTCTAAAAAAGGTTAATATGGTTCTCGTGAGGGGTGTATGGTACAAATAAAAATAAAAAATAAAAAATAAAAAATTAGTTAAAATGTGTATTACCCGAGTCCATAACAAACTCAATTCATGATTATGGAACATTTCATTGGAAACAATAAAATTCTAAAATTATACAGAGTAATTTATATTTATTTCTTCTTAATAATTAAGATTATCAAAAGATAAAATACTTGTTATTTTTTAACTACCGTACTCCAAATTTTATTATTTGATAAGATACTCAGATCATATAAATATCTGATTAAATTTTAAAATTATTATTCAAACTTGTATTCAGATATCTTAATCAAGATCCGTTAAATATCCAATCTTGTTAAATACTTTATTAAAATAAATTTAAAATCAATTTGTATTTATATTATTAATGATAACTAACTTCATAAATTAACACTAAAACCACAAAAACAACATATACAGTATTAGAAATCAGAAGATCATTATCTAAATAACCTTACACTAAAGCCACAAAATATAAATTTACTGTAAAAATGCTCAATACATCAAGTACTTACCATTGAACTAATTGCTCTTGTGCATAAATTCAGTACATCAAGCAAGCCACTTATCCCATGGAAACCTCTAAAAGAGGGGGAAATGGAGAAAAGAATGGAGATGAGAGTAAATAGGTCGCCCAATTAAGATTAGAGGGCTATAATCATTTTCAATACAAGAGTTCATTAATTATTGTTCAATGATACAAAATTGTACCTTTAAATCCAAAGTTTGTCCAGGAGGGGCAGCAAATCCCTGAATTAATGAGAACAAATTACTAAAGGAAATTGAAAATTATTGCCTGCTACAAGCTAGTCCTAGTTGAAGAGCCGGTGGATACTGAGACTGAGCCGCAAAAGATCTTATGCATCGACTGGGGCCTGTTTTCACTCTACAATATTTAACATTATATCCTTTTGGCCATTGCCTATTCATCTGTCACACACCCCTTTGAAGCTGATTGCACGTTCTTGATGTACTGAAAATGGAAAAGAGATGTTCATTAAGAGATCTACTACTAATATAAGGGAAAACATACTTCCAATGCAAGATTGCTGCCGCACCTTATGCAAAACTCCTCTGTTAGCCTTGTAAGGAGGTGGAGTCCACTTCTTTCTCCGCTCGCTTAGTTCAGCATCTGTTAAATGAACGTTTATGGCCCTCTTCTGAACATCGATGCTGATGAGGTCCCCGTTTTGAATTAGACCAATGGGGCCACCCTCCTATAAAAAGGAATTCAACATTGACCATCTATTTATGTACGAGGCGGTGAGCAATTTTATACGATATAAACTCTATGCTCACAAAATATTTTGTACAAACAATCAATTGTTACCCATCACTGGTTACAAGGATGTCAAAATATTATTATAAGCATAAATATAGACAAATAACCAGTATATAATCAGAAGCTTAAGAGTCTAGTTAATAATTACTATATAAGTATCTATGTGAACTTACTCTCTCTTTTACAGGTATTGAGATCTATTTTGAAAATTTACAACTCAAAAACTCTTCAATCCTCCATCAAGTAGGAAAATATATCCTGTCAAATGTTGCACACGCTTTTCCCCCATTTCCTTAGTTCGTTATCAGAAACAAAGAAAGTAACTTGATACTCTGTAATATAGCATTCTTTTATCATTATTTAATAATTCCTAACAACTACGAGTTTTATTATATTATTCTATGAAAGTGAAAAGTAAATTTGTTGACCATCATTTGTTTATTCTAAAACTTTCAGAGCTTCAATTTGTCCAAGTTGCAGGCAAAAGCACCTCTTTATATCTAAGAGGAAAAGCAACATGAAAAAGATCACAAGTATGACTGCTAAAAATGCACAATATTAGTCTTTAGTTGGATGCAAAATATCTTGAAATCTATAAATGAGAAATTACCGCACCTGTGCTTCAGGGCATATGTGGCCTACAACAAATCCATGTGAACCTCCAGAAAACCTACCGTCAGTGAGCAACGCAACATCCTGCAGTTTTCACTTGCAACATTCAAATCAAATACCTCTAGGGAAATATAGAACATTGGTATGGATCAATAAAAAAAAAAGAGGCCAGCGGTGGAAAACCACTTGGACTGGATATTACAATACCTTCCCAAGACCTGCTCCCATTATTGCACTAGTTGGTGTCAACATTTCAGGCATGCCTGGCCCCCCTTTGGGCCCCTCCCCTCTAATGACTACCACTTTTCCCTGCAAATTTACAAGCATAAACAAAATTCAGAGTTTACCAAATGCAAATGGATATATAACGAATGCATATTCAAAATCATAATTCTGAAATGCCAAATGGTTTGAATCTTCAAAGATAAAAGTTCAAAAAGAACATCACAAGAAACAATTTGGCAAATATTATACATATCAAAGAAAGCAGGTAATGAATAATCACAAATAGATACATACAGATATGTGCAGTAAAAAACACAAGGCCTTGGCACTTCAAGACTATTAAACACACAAATGAAATCAGAGTCTCATAATTAATTGTTTCTGTTTTTGGATACCCAAAATTTTATATAACCAGAAAACAGGGGGAATTCCAACTACACAGTACAAACTCGCAGCATTCAGCAAGTAAAATGAAACAGCTTACATGTATCTGAAACAAAAAGTAAAACAACTTCTCATAGTCAATTGTTAAACGAAACTCAGCATACAGGGCCTCAACTTTGATAACTAATTATAGATAAATAGTATGCTGATTGACACACATACCTTAAAACTCATAGGATTTTCAGAGATAGCAGCTAACATAGCTTCCTCTCCTTCAAAGACAAGTGCAGGACCTAAAGAACAATTTTTGCAATAATTATCTATGGAGGCAGACTTGATTTGTAACAACCAAATAAAATCTAGCAGCTCAAAGAACATGTAGCACAAACTTAAATTTAGTAAGGAAGGTGAGCGAAAAAGGCACCAGAGAAAAAGAGGCCTTCTTTTCCAGTAATTTTTGCTACAGAACCGTCTGGTGCAAGATTTCCTCTTAATATTTGGATGTGCCCTGTTTCCTTGATAGGATTTGACACCGGTCTTAAAATATCCTGGAAAGTAAATTTGAGACTTATAAGACTAGTTATATCTTCCATTGCGGCATCTCAAATTTTCAATATTTAGAACAAACAAAGTCTCTTTCAAAGGGGAAAGAAAAACAAGCACCAACCTGTCCCTCAGGTAAAGGAGGGTAACTTTGTGCATTTTCGGCCAATGTCTTTGCAGTAACTAGAGAGGAAGTATCATTGTATCAAATATTAAGAATATTGAAGAATTAAGATCAAAATTGCAATAGATGAAGAAATGTTAATAGAGTAAATATTCACACACCAGTCATGCAATCCCCATCTAGAAATCCAAGTTCCAAAAGGTAACGAATAACAGCAGGTGTTCCTCCAATCTATCAAAACAGCATATGTTTACCAACAAATTAAAAAGATAAGATAGACAATTTTGTCATGTCTAGAGAAAGGTGTTAATGTCATACTTCATAAGCTATAGAGGCAATGTGTAACTTGAAAGAAAAAGAATGATATTGATAGCATAAGATATTCAGTAAAATCATACCTTATGCACATCCTCCATGACATATTTGCCACTGGGCTTCAGATCAGCCAGAAATGGAACCTCATCACTAACCTTCTGGAAATCATCAAGAGTCAACTCCAGACCAACAGACCTACCATGAACTTTCCACGAGTCATCTCTATAATTTTTCTACAAATTTGATATACATGAGATATTCTGCCCAAATTCTCACCTTGCTATAGCAATTAAATGTAACACAGCATTGGTTGACCCACCTAGTGCCATGACAATAACCATTGCATTACGTAAAGATTTACGGGTGATTATGTCTCTTGGTTTTAAATCCATTTTCAACAATTCCACCAGATATTTTCCAGCCAAACGGCATTCATCCAACTTCAGTGGGTCTTCAGCGGGTATTGAAGAGCTTGTTAGGAACAAACGAAAAGTCATAAAATAAGACAAGAGATGAAAATTCCAAATTCCGCGTCCAAATGATCCTGGGAGAGCATAATTCTACCTGTAAGGAAGAGACATTCCCATAGCTTCAATTGCAGAAGCCATGGTATTTGCTGTGTACATTCCCCCACAAGCCCCTGCTCCAGGGCAAGAGTTCCGAACAACATTTTTTCTCTGCTCATCAGTTATTGATCCACTTACATATTCTCCATAACACTGCAGGTTTAATCAAAAAGAAAACAAAAAAGAGTTACAAAGTTACAAAATTTGACAAAATGTTATGGTATTTTCAGATACATTCATGTCATAGAAGTTAATCTTCACATAGGTTAAGTGGTAGCCATTCTAATGAAATTGCTTGATCTTGACAAAGTTTGAACAGTCAGTTGGTCCTTGTTTCTATCCTCGAAGGGTGTAAAGGGGGGAAAAGACAAGTGAAAAACAAACCAAACAGTGCCCCTCAAGGGTGAGTGCTACTTCAGCTCAGGGAGAGAGGAAAACCAAAAACAAATGTAAAAAGAAAGCACACCGAAATTTATGTGGGCCAACACCAGAGGCAAACTAACTGAACTCTAGTCCACCCAAAATATTCTGCCCACAGTTCACTGCTCAAGCAGAATTTAAGAGAGATAGCAAATCGGAAGATATCACATTGCTCATGACCAGAAAATGCAAAACTTCTCCATCTTTGGAGAATGAGTATATATTCCAAAAATTTTGCATTTGAAGAGATTTACGCAAAAGACAAACTCCATAGAGGGCCACCCATTATAACCCAAAATAGGAAAAAAGGTAGGCAGTTAAATTTGTCTGTTTATACAGACCACCATGAGGTTCTTGATCTTACACAGACACAGAGTATCTAGCACAGCACCTCTCCACTTCTTGGAATAGAGATTTAGCTTTGTATTCTTCTGTTTTTAATCTTTTGATTGTAAACCTTTATATTTTAATTACAATTCATTGCCCATATATTTGTCAAAAAAACCATAGATTATGGAAAATATCCCATGTATTTATCAATATGTAATTTTCTTTACCAAAAATCTCAGTATCCTCATAATTTGACAAGTTCCCTACACTTCAGGAAAATCTTGTAATTGTCCATATGCATGAATTTTCAATTAAATGTCGTCAAATCAAAAAATTAACAGACAGCAAAGGTCTGAAAGAAGCTAAGTTGTGGGAGCATAGAAATATCTAAACAAAGAGAAACATCCAGCTAATATGAAGATACAATGAGAAGTAATAACAAGCATAACAGCATTCAAATAGCATATCACCATGCTTACCTGGAATGCAGATATTATATCATATGTATTGCCTTGAAAATGACCAGGCTGCAAAAGCACAAGTATAAAAATAGATAAATGCATGACTAGAATTGACAAATTATAACCATTTAAATTTGCAGTAGGGCAACAACACCAGGATTACAATCAAATTCACTTGAGTGTATTAACTGAATATAAAATGTAAAAGAAACAATGAAAAGGAGAAGCAGATGCAACAAATTGCAATAATGTCATTGATGACATACTAGTGTATGATGACATAATTTACTTGAGGTTAGAATTTAGGATGCTTGATGCCTCAAATTCTTTTACATAGGTTTAGACCTAACTTTTGGCAAAAAATATTACCAAATTGCCAGCATATTTACATGTTATGTTAAGCCCAGAAGCTGTAGTCATTTGATTTTGGTGGGGAAAAGGGGTTGTTTAATAAGAGAGGTGATATTGATATAAAAAGTCGTGGATGTCTAATGTATACTGCAATTTAGAAAAGAATTCATGAAAATGAATGCTTTCCTCTTTGAAACTGATCCTTATGGCCTCATCTAATATGATCGGAGTGAAATGTGTATTTATTTAAAAATTTTAAGAATTAGTAGTGATTTACTGAGGAAAACTTACCATAGAATGTTATAAGAGCAAAACTAACAAGATATCAAGCCAAGATGTACCATTTGCAACTAACAACAAGAGTAGTCAACTAGTAGCACTTATACTAGACAAAGCAAAGCAGCAAACCTTGATAGCGCCACCATAAACCATAAGACTTGGCCGATTGAGCCTCCCCATTGCCATAATTGTACCTGGCATCTAGAGAACAATCTAGCATTAGATTGAGATAATTGCACAATTGCGAAAGACAACCTGTTTCATACTATAAAATACAATTATTGAATTTTCTTGACCCACAACAATATTAATACAAAAACTACTTCAACAGTTATATCAAGGTCCAAAATTGAACCGCGGCTCATGATAAAATGACTAGGAAGCAATACATTTAAACTGAAAGAGAAAGAGTTTGACCAAAAGATTAAACTTGCATCAAAATTTACAATCCTCAAATTTTTCAACAGCCAGAAGATAAGTTGAAGAAAAATTGCTTTAAGTTCAATTTAGAGGACATTTTGAGACCAAATAAAAAAGTTAAAACCAAACAAAACATTGCAGTTCAGTTTGAGCTTCCTCTCCCCTTAAGCTTTCTAAAAAAAGGCTCAACTAAATATTCATATAAGCTCAATACAATCTTAAGCTCAATTCAAAAAATTATGCGATTTCAATGAATTAATTAATCAAAGAAGTACAATTAACTTATTGAGAAATCCTCAACCAGTAAAGTAATATTAATTGCACCAATACATGTATAACAATATTTCAATTCTCAATTTGATAGGGTCTGAAAAAGAAAGGAAATACAAAGGTACCAATCTTAGTATGATTTAATTTTATGTATAAAAATCAAACCAAATTGATCACTTTGGTTGGTTTTTTTCCATTTGATTCCAATGGAGAACACTCTTGACAGAAATGCAGTTTAAATTCTTTTATTTTCTTCTCTTCTCACAATTAAAAGCAATAAGCATATCTCCAAAACATCCTCTTTTCCTTTTTACACTAAAAAGCAAGTAGATTTATACCCAAAAAAAATCTCAATTCAAAATCAAGACAAACAATCACAATCAATTAAAAAAATTCACCAAAATAGAAGAAAAAGAAGTTTCTATTAAAAAGCTTATATATTTATCACAACCCATCAAAAACAGTGAATTAAAAGGCTTACATTTTTATCGCAGCCAGGAATAGAGATATTCCCATCATACCACTGAGCACTCATAACCGTTTCGATACTATCAGCAATCAAATCCCTTGACTGCAAACTATAGCACATCCCTCTCGTCCCCATCGAAATCCCATCGCTAACCCCGACCGTATTGAATCTAAATCCAACCATCCCTGCCTCTTCAACGCCCCGTTTCACTTCCTCCGACAACCTCAACAAATGCATGTTGCACGTGTTCCCCTCGTACCAAACCGACGATATTCCCACTTGGGGTTTCGACATGTCGCCTTCGGATAACCCGACGCCGAACAGCATCGCCTGAGACCCGCCCTGTGACTTGGGTTCCGTGATTCTCGAGCTGTATTTGTTGAGCTTCGTCGTGGGTGGAGAGGGAGGGTCCGCCGTTACGGTTGCTTGGGATTGTGCGGTTATGCGAAAACATCGGCGATGGTTTGGAGGCGGGGTGAGTGGTTTGTTGGTGGGGAGCACGGTGGCGCGCGAAGTTAGAAATGTCGCTTGCATGGCGGCGGCGGCGTGTGGGTTTAAGGCAGGGGATTAGGAAAGCTGCTTCCGCTTTTTAAGTGCTAGTAGCCAGGAGTGAGTGTGTAGAGCACGTACCAATACCATGCACGTGATTATTTAAAAGAAAAGATTCCAACGAAACCTTTAGTGTGGGGCCCAGACAGATAAACTATTGATTAGGGTTTTAGAGGAGGGTGGCGCGTGGTGAAGGGTACCGGGCGGAAAGGGAGTGCTTGAGTTGAGAAGGGGGTGGCTTTAAGGAGGAGTGAGGGGGCAAATATTTTAACGAACAAGTAAAAATTAATGGGCAGTGTAAAAATTAACGAACATGTAAAAGTTATTGAAGTGGACAAAATCACAATCTGTTGGTTGGCACGTTTTTTTTGTTTCTAATCTGAGGAATGTGAACACGGTTCTATCTACATGCATAAAATTTGAAATTTGAAGAATTTCTTATCATTTCGAATCATCATCACTACTTTAAACAAAGTTTTAGATAGGGTTTTGGGTACTATTTGTCTTAAACCTGTTGGATAAAACTTAGCTCAGTTTCAAACAAACCATGTTTAAATTTGGTTTGATTAAGTTTGTTGGGATATACCATTCCTAACAAAACTCAAATCTTATCAAGCTTGCGGCTTAAACTTGTCGTGGATGTTAAAAGTTTGTTGGAGATTTAAACCCTCCCCCAAAAAAATAATATTTTTACCAAAATAACGTTATTAGCCTATTCTTGGTTTATTCAAGGTTATCCCTTTTGGATTTTTTATTGTACACTCAATCACTGCGAGATACTATCCGCCTTGTCCAACAAATAAAAGCCGCGTAAGATTGAACGTAATGTAAATCATTAAATGTCTATAGCTTGTTTGGTTTAATTTTTTTTTAATTTAAAAATTATTATGAAATTCTTATAAAAAATAATAATTTTTAAAATTAAGTTAAAATTATTTAGTAAATTTTTTTTTTAAAAAAAATTTTATAAATTATAATTTTTGTTAAAATTATTATAGAAAGTATTTCTTTTTTTGAGAGAGTAATATTGTAATTATTTTTAATAGATGAAGATATTTTTGAAATAAAAATAAAAATTTTCTTATATTTTTAAAAGAAGAGAAGCTTTTCCTAAAGCTTTTTTATTTAAAAATTTTATTCTTTATGTTTAGTCTAGTTTTTGTTTTTAAGAAGTAGATAAATTGAAAAAAAGTCAAACCAAACAAACACCTAATCTCATTTTAGTATAATCTATGTGAGATTCATTATTCTTCTGTAGAACCATAATATCCTCTTTTAATTCCCTTTAAGAGCTTCTATTCAATCTAAAATTTAAAACTCTACTCATTGAAAGCATATGATGTGGAATTCACATGATTTTTCTTTAAAATCGTTACATACTCTCCCATTTCAATAAAGATCCATTATCCTTAATACCAATTGTCACGAAAACGGACAATAAAGATAAAAAAACACAAGGACAAAGAGAAAGAAGAATTTTTCACAAATACCTACTGTTGAACTCTTGTGAGGTATTGTTCATTTTAGTCTGTTGACCTTTGTCATGAAAGCGGACAATATAGACAAAGAAGAAAAAAAACAAGGATAAAGAGAAAAACAATTTCTCACAAATACCCGTTATTGAACCCTTGTGAGGTTTGGTACATACCTATTATTGAACACTTATGAGATATTATCCATTTTGATCCGTTACCTACTATTGAACTCCTGTAAGGTATTATCCGCTTTGATTTACTATTTTACTATTTTGTCGCACAAAAGAGATCTCACATCTTGAGAGTGATATGAATCATTAAATGCTCATACCAACTAGAGACCTCTGTCCTCAGTGACATATCACTAGTACCTAGAGCCTGTTTCAATACTATCACAGTCCACTCTCGCTTTAACAAGAAAGTTTGTTTTGATACCAACTGTCACGGTTTACACAAACTCCTATAAGATATTGTCTGTTTTGACTCATTAAGATCATGATTTATCCCACAAAAAATACCTCACGAGTTGAAAGTGATATGAACCATGAAATGTCTAATTTCATTCCAATGCACAATAGATGTTGAATTTATGGCTCCACTTTAGGATCGTGATATCCTCCTTTGGCTCTCCTCTAGGAACTTCTCTTCAATATGAAATTTATAACTCTACTCGCTGAAAGCATATAATGTGAGATTCACATGGTTTCCGATGGGACCCTGACACATCCACCGCTCAGCTTAGCGATGTGGCCGAAGGATGCATTGGGCTAGATGATGTATGGTTGTTCAGATTTTAAGACATGGGTGTTTCATCTTCAGTTCCTGTTTTATGATCCATATGTTCCGTGGATTTGACCAATTCCCTCGGGCCGCCACTATCCACCCCAACCCAACAATTTATTTTTGTTAGAATTTTATGCCTTTGTTAACTACAAAACCAAGCAATCAATGACAAATATCAGCATTTTGCAATGTTAAGAAACAGAGTGAAGAAGACAGGTTAGCCCCAGTAAGCATCATTTCTCTGAAATAGTTAACCTGCTGTAGACCTATAACTCAAGAGGAACCAAAGCAGCTCAGAATGTGTGCTCTAACCTATCCTGCAAGGGTATTCAAAGGGACTGTTACAATGTGCTCTGACTCCTTGCCTTAGCCCTTATTGATTGACCTTATAAAATGTTGTATCTGATATTCTTTTTCTATACATGGAGATCTAGACTCATGTTTGACTATCTTTTTGCTTGAAAAGAGAAAAACCAAAAACAACGAAACCTGACTCATTCTTTTTTGCTGAAAAAACTGCCTTGTTTCTGGCAAGAGTACAGGCAGCCATGTGCTACCTGCACCTTAAATCTCAAAGAAGAGAGAAGGAACATTGCCATCCGAGAAACCAGCTATCAGAAATGCATTACCATTATGATACCTTCAGACTCCAGCTTATCAGGATAAAACGGTAAGGAAAAGAGATATATCAAGCAGGAGGCTGAGATGCAAATCACCTAAGTTTAGCAGGAATTGGAGGCAGAACTTTTAATATTGGTGTTTAGTAAATCATTAACCTTTTAGTTCCTCTTTTGTAGAATTAACAAGATCTTCGCTCAATACAGAGCAGGCCAGACAGCTTGGTGTTTTATCTGTGGAGTCAAGTTTAATGCTATTGCTATGCTGCCCTTCCCTATTGTCTCACCAACAATTTGATAAAAAAAGAAAACCCTCTTTGGTGCTTATTACTCTTTTCTTTCCTAGAGGGACCAAACCCCCATATCAGAACAGTTGAATTCAGGCCTCTTTCTAGATGGTCCTACATTCTTAAGGCTTTGTCCAACCGCTTTTCACTACTCGGATTTAGCACTCTCTATCTCGATATTATTAAACAAAGAAAATAAACACTCTATAACTTGGTTTAAACAATTGATTCTGACTTTTTACAGCAACTGTACCAACAAAAATCAACATTCATGGATGACAAGCTACATCAGTTTTAGATGGACTTCTTGCAGCAAAAGAGAAGAGCATGGATCCAGCTCCCTCCCTACTTTCTCAATCATATCAAAAAGGGTTCTTCCTTTTAAAACAACAGCATACGGGTGGTGGCAAAAATCAGACACAGATTTGCTCACCCTTTTCTTTTTGCCTTTCCACTTTAATTTGGCGTGCAAAGTGCAGTGTGGGCAATGATCTGAATCGCATAATTTGATAATTGATCATGGAACGCAATGTGGTTCAACTTTTCAAGTTCTCTGGAAGGACTAGTGCTCCAGATCCTGAGAAGATTGCTTTGGAATGTAGCCATCAATGCTAATGCCAATGTTTGTAAGTAACCGAGTAACCACACCTCACTCAAAAAGAAATGGTTCAAATCCCTTCTGGACCAACTAAAAACAAAATGAATGTACAAATTCAAGATGTGAGAGATAAGGATTGGCAATATCTTTCTACAGTAATGTTTTAACCATGAGGACAAGTCATAAAAAGTAATTAATAAATATCAAAGCAATATTCAATGTACAGAAAAAAAAATCAGAGCCACATTGATAACAAAAACGGGTAAAACAATAAAAGTAGATAACACTCTGTAGGTTTTCCATACAAAATATCTTGAACATTTCTGGTCGAATTGCGTGTATTCCACATAGAAATAAATCAATGGTGATTTGTTTCCGATTCAGTGTTGTAAGGCATTGTAATATAACTTTTGTTCATACAACTCGCATTGTAGAGGAAACCTCAAAGTTCTCTGCATGTTACTTCCCAATGCCTTCTTCATAAATCAAAAACAAGTTTGATGTAAAATTTGTTTACCCCAACCCAAGAATTGTTACCCTTTTGACTGTTCGATCTCGATTTAATATTGGAGAGAAGTTTTAGATATATTGATATACCAAGGTTTTGCTGAGTTGAACCAATCAAGTTTTCAAGGGGTCTTCAGAATTGTCACCTTTCGGAGTGAACCAGAGCCCAGACAACAGGTGAAGTAAGTTCCCCTTTTCTTTTTTTATGTTTAATTTTGCTTATTGCCCACGAAATTTAATATTTTTGGTACATGTGATATTGCCCAAGAAATTTATATCTGTGTGTTTAGCATATACTTTGCTTGATTACAAGAAATGAGAGTTCTATATTTTCCTTTGATTGTTTTCTTTCATGTTCTCTTTAACATTGAAGGTTTAGAAGTATGAATTCTCCTTTAATTATTTGTTTGTTGTAAGGTTTGAAGTATGAATTTTATATGTACTTGATTTCATAGGAAGAACCTTAGATGTACTTCGTTGAAATTTATGATTGTAACGAATAATTAATTAACCAATTTTGATCTTGTCATTTTAATCTCAATCTATTCCCTCCTGAGATGTGCCTAAAAATTATTGCCAAAGTGTCACTGAGCCAATCCTTTAGTATACCATTGGGCCAATATTCTTAATTAAAAGTTGTAATTCCTTAAATGAAGATTAATATTGCAACAGATGCAAATATATTTTCTTGGCACATTCTTCTCTAATTAATTTACCATGAATATTTACAACTTCTTTCCCTCCAAACATGAGTCAAAAAACTTCCAGCTTTCTGCTATTTCATGACTTCTCCCTAGTACTTTGTCAAGATAAATAAGACTCTTCTTGTTTATTGGCTTCCCAACTTGTTCTCTTCCTAAAATTTTGGTGTAAAAATTGAAAATCTATCTAAACAATTAGATGACAAATTGATATTGTATTGTGGTCTGAAGTGGGATTCAGACTTTCAGTAATTGTGAACTTCTTTCAGTTTCAATAATTTCAAATGGGATCCAAAGATGATCTTGTTGTAGCTAGCTAGTGTCCCCAAGCAAGGACCATGACCCCTCAATTCACCTCAAGGTTCACTAGTGCAGTCCCAAACAGCACTCATAGGCAGCGCACTAATTAATGACAACAGCCCCAAGATCTCCTCTCTTGTGACATTAATTATAACTTCAATCGCTTTCTGACTTACCACAAATCAATATCTCATGATTTTATATATATATATATATATAGCATTTTTCATAATTTTTGCAATATAGTGTGTCATATATATATAAATCTATTGAAATCATAAAACACTGTATTGTGTTAAAGCAAAAGTGATACATTTATGCAAGACAAGATGCAACAAATAATTTATTGAACGTAACAACAATGATAATTGTTGTCTATACCTACTATACATAAATAGGTGGGGCATTAGATGTACAAATAATAAAAGTAATACATGAATGAAATGATAAAGACAAGGTATCCCCAGCACGAATTACTTGACTCAGTTTTACTTATACTGGCACTACAAGACAATCAATACAATCAAGAACTGAGTATTGAGTTTTTTTTTTTAAAGAGATAATTGGGTGATTAATTAATATTTATTATATCAAAAACTTGAGTTAATTGAAAATTATCCAATTATTTGTATTTAAATTTTCAGTTTCGCTTGTATAGATTGAGTGTATGAAAAAGATGGAAGGAAAAACAAATTAAAAAGTATTGGACTTAAGAGTTAAGACTTCAGAATTCACATACCCAATGAATAATTAATTTATAAACTAAAAATATAATCTTTAGGATGTGGATTCTAACGCAGTTCTAATATAATCTTGGGAAAGAAATCAATCCAAATACAATATGAATGAGCATTAAATACATAGAAGAAATTAATGATTCCCAAAGCATAGGAAGAAAGATGGATTTAGCTCCTTACGTAGGAAAATATTTCTTTCTATATATATTTTTTTAAACCCTCGGCAAGTTTGTGTGGGTGTGTGTGTTTTTCTTATTGCTCATATTTGGCATGTGTTGTTCTATACGTAAGTTACGATTAAATTTAATTATAGTCTCGTTAACATGAATTTGACCACTTTTTCAACTAATATAATCATATTTAACTTAAATATCATTTCACCTTTTTAATTTGTTCTTTAAAATGACAAAAGGTAAACAACAATAACAGTGACCAATAATGAGAGACTTAGTCTTGGAATGTATACTAGAATAATTGTTACTTAGTTGCGTTATCGAATAAGTCTATTTATAATTAAGGATCTTAGCTGAAAATTGTAGTATTATATTAGAACAAATAGACTTTTTGTTATGGCAGACCAAATTTAAATACTGGTTTGAGTTATAATGTATTTTAATCTTAAGTTTGCTTTTTCTCGTTTTTCGTAAAGATTTATTTAATTGGATTTACATAATCTTGTAGCTTATTATGAACATGCCTCGAATCTTTAGGCTATGTATCTTCCACATTTTTGGTCATAATTATTGTCTCGTTCCATATGAACCTCCCAAATAATGCTCACACTCTTTGATGAAACAAATCCCAACCGTCTAAATAATTTCTGTCCATGATTCCAAACTATTGGGACCACGATAAAACCCCGTGCACCTCTACAATGACGACCATGTTATAGCTTTGTTAAGTGATTGAGTTGTTGTGGTAAGTGAGAACAAACTCAAACTTTTAAAAATCATGTGGGATGAAGGGTTTGATAGGCGAAGTCAAGAGAGAAGGAGAGACAGATAGATGCACCAAACTCACGTGTCACGTGCCAGCCAGCTTAAGAAGTTGTTGGGGGAGGGGGGTCTTGAGCCTAATAGCATTGGTCAAGCACGTGATGCTCAGCTACCCGCGCCTCAATCTTATTTATAGGACCAAACTCTTTGCGAACTTAATCGTAGCATTTCCCTTCTACCACTCATAGAATCAGCAGCTAGTCCAACACCAATCACCACCTCCACCCCCCTTGCACCGCCGGCTGCTAATCCTTTGTGTTTATCGTAGAAGAGAAAAGATGGTGACAGTCGAGGAAGTTCGCAAGGCTCAACGTGCTGAAGGGCCCGCCACCGTCTTGGCCATCGGCACGTCAACTCCACCAAATTGTGTTGATCAGAGCACATACCCGGACTACTATTTCCGTATCACAAATAGTGAGCACAAGACTGAGCTCAAAGAGAAATTCAAGCGCATGTGTAAGCTTCTTTGCTCTAGTTTCCTTTTCCTTGGTTTTTGTTCTTTCCCTTCTTAAAGCTCCTTTTGTCTGTCACTCTGTTATAGAATTTAGCTACTATTTATGGAAATTTAAAGTGGTTAGGTGTTTCTTACGTAATTCGCATGAAAATGGAAAGGATATGTGCATTGTTCATAACATTTTCATGCAAAGGGTAAATATAATTAATTTTGTTTATAAATTCATCTCGTGTAAAGATAATTAGTTATTAAACATATAACACGGGACAAATTTCTCAAATCTCGTAAGTGGACAACCATGTAATAAGTAAGACTAGATTAATTTGTCTCCGAGGTTCAATTTGCTAACGCTAAGATTTCAACGAATTTAGATTTAAAGCCTCTAGTCCTTTTGACTACGATTTACTATTAATATGAAAAAAGTATACACCACTTGAGTAGTTAGAATCTATTTAGATTAACTGATAACAATATAGAATGATAAATACGATATTAAGGAAAATGATTAATATATAGCTGCATCATTACCCAAAAGGAAAAGTTAAATGAAAATCCTGAGATATTATTTGATATTGGTCCGATTTATGCAAGACTTTTTACAGTATTTTGCAGCTTTCTTTTGTATTGTCATACACGTGCTTCGAGAAGGACCTACAACGTGCATAAAATCATTTTTAAAAATGAGAAAAATTTAATTAAAAAAAAGGCTTTTTAATAAATCAATAGCAGTATGTCAAATAGAGGGTTAACTATGTTTGGTTGATTACGATGGGATCATAGAAAGTAGTACTAGAAAAGTTGTTGGGTTCCTTGCTATAGCAGACCTTATTTATTGTCTCTCACCATAAAAAAATATGACTCACATAACTTATATCTTATACTAAAAAAATATATTCTTTTTAATTATTTGCTATCTAAATTTTTTCAAAAAATCTAAAACATTTAAAAGAAGAAATAAAAGAAAAGCAAGAATGTTTTTCAAATAAAATATTCAAACATAAAAAATTTAAGATAAAAAATTTAAAAATCCTTGAAAAAAAAAAATTGGTGGGTCGGTGCTTGATTGCTGCCAAGTCACTTGGTTGGACCAAAATGATTTGTTGCACCTTGCATTTGCTTTGTCGGTCCAATAATAAAAGAGACACACAGAAATCACACTGCATTATTACCGCTGTCACCCAGTTGTTATTAGCGACAAAAATGATATGTGGTAAATATTTCATTGCGTCCCATCAAAAATAGAAAATTACAATGAAGTACCTACAGCTTTCTAAAGAATAAAGATTGCTCTCTCACCCAATAAATAGTACTAGTAAGGAAATTCCTTTGATCATTGTATCGAAAATGGGAACCGTGTTCCGCCATGTACATCATTGTTTGTTTTTGGCTTGTCAGAAGGAAAACCAAGTTGAACGGAGCTGCTTGGTTCAACGGTTAAAATATGATTATGTAATAAGTAAACTTGTTATTTCATTCTCCAGGTGAAAAATCCATGATCAAGAGGCGGTACATGTACCTGACAGAAGAGATACTGAAAGAAAACCCCAATATATGTGCATACATGGCAACTTCATTAGATGCTAGGCAAGATATGGTGGTGGTTGAGGTACCAAAGCTGGGCAAAGAAGCAGCCACGAGGGCTATCAAGGAATGGGGCCAGCCCAAGTCAAAGATCACCCACCTTGTCTTTTGCACCACTAGTGGTGTGGACATGCCTGGGGCTGACTACCAGCTCACCAAGCTTTTGGGCCTCCGCCCGTCCGTTAAGCGCCTCATGATGTACCAACAAGGTTGCTTCGCCGGTGGCACGGTGCTCCGGGTGGCAAAGGACTTGGCTGAGAACAACAAAGGCGCCCGTGTCCTCGTCGTGTGCTCGGAGATCACCGCCGTTACCTTCCGCGGGCCTAGTGACACTCACCTAGACAGTCTCGTGGGCCAAGCATTGTTTGGTGATGGTGCTGCTGCTGTTATAATTGGTGCGGACCCAGTGCCCGAGATCGAGAAGCCCATGTTTGAACTAGTCTCAGCAGCCCAAACAATCTTGCCAGACAGTGATGGGGCTATCGATGGTCACCTTCGTGAAGTTGGGCTTACATTTCACCTCCTCAAGGATGTTCCCGGGCTTATCTCCAAGAACATTGAAAAGAGCCTGGCTGAGGCATTCCAGCCCCTGGGCATCTCAGACTGGAACTCCCTTTTCTGGATCGCTCACCCTGGTGGCCCAGCGATATTGGACCAGGTAGAAGCCAAGTTGGCCCTCAAGCCTGAGAAGCTACGAGCCACGAGGCACGTTCTTTCAGAGTATGGCAACATGTCAAGTGCTTGTGTGCTATTCATTTTGGATGAGATGAGGAAGAAGTCCAGAGAAGATGGGCTCAAGACCACAGGAGAAGGGCTCGAGTGGGGGGTCCTGTTCGGATTCGGACCTGGACTCACCGTTGAGACCGTGGTGCTCCACAGTATCTCTGCTTAAAGAGGCTTTGAAGTCTATTGCCCCCTTGCATCGTCATCATCATGTAATCTGGTTCCACTTTCTCTGGCATTTTTATTTTTTAAGTTTATTTGGGTTTCATTTTCTTTCTCTTTTAATCTCCTTTGAATTTGTATGGTTGTTGTGAGAGTCAAACTCTCTGATGCTGTGGGTGTGTTGTAGACTGGAAGCTTAAATGCCTATAGAATTAATGTACCAGCTTATATTAATGGCAATAATAAGTTCCCATTTCATCCTTGCCTATGCCATAGGAAAGCAGCTTTCTTTATTTACTTTGCTTTTTATATAACCACGTGGGCAAGAAACAGAAGGAAAAAAACTCTTTATTGAATGCATAACAAAAACAAAAATTTGGGTTATAAAAATCACTCCAAAATAGATCAGTTTTTTTTCCTGATTTTTCTCCATTCAATTTAATCTTTTATCTCTCTTTAATAAACCTTTTGACTAGAAAGGGCTTTTAGAAGATATAAAACAGTAATAAAGGACCCACTCACCCAATAGTGGGATCCCCACCTTTGATTAATACATATTTTATACATACTAATATAACTATATAAGCAATAAAATCAGTACGAGAGGCATAAATATAAATAATTTACCAATTACTAATTAAGAAAAAAAAGGTGATATTAGAAATAGTAATTAAACTATTTTTTATGAAATACTACATAATAGCAAATAATGAAACTATCTCTAATTTTGATACTACATAATAGCAATTTGGTGGTCTGTCCCCGGAACGATTACTCCTTATTTTTTAGGAATTGTTTCATGAAATGATTAAACTTTACTAGAAATGAACTAAATAATGAAATAATCAGTTCACTTAAACTATATTGACATGAAATTAAATAGTTATGTTATCAAACCGAACATGCTGTTAAAAGAATATTACAAGGATGTCTTACACTGCATTGTGGAAGGTGTTTTTTTTTTTAATTATAAAACAATAAATATTTATATTAGATTTAAAAAGTAATTCTTCAAAATTAAAAAATTTGTAAAAATAAATGAAGCAATTAAAAATAAAAAAATACAAAAAAAAAACATTTTTGTTTCCTTTTTCTTTTCTCTCCTTTTCCTTTCACCAAAAGACTTAAAATCTTTTTTACTATTTTTTAAAAGTTATAAATTGATAGAATAGATATGCAATACTTAATAAAATTTTGATTAGAAATTACTGAAAATTGAAGGAAAAAAAACAACACATAAAAAATCTAAAACCATTTTTTTTTAATTCATAGAAACAAATCCAAAACCAATTTAACCAAACAAACTCCACCAAGGCATAACACATAAAACCCACTATAACTAAAATGTCAAGAAAAGATTAAAAATCCAATTCTAACACAAGCTATCTATCAGCTCCAAAATGACCAATTGGCAAGTTAAAACATGCTTGAGTTAGCTTTAATTGTAGGTATAGATGTTTATATTCTATTCCTTAGGAATATATTAATATTTTACTGTTACAATTAAAAGAGTCAGAGTCAACATTGCATGGTACAAAAAATTTCCTTACTCATCTCTTTTGTATAAATGTATTGTTATAATGTGGTGATAAATTCTAAGATGGTTTCATTAAAGAAAATTGCAATGCCAAGAAGCATTGATTCTTGCACATGGTTTCATTTTTTTTGTCATTATTTCAGGCCAAAACTAAGGCTGATATGTCTGTTTGACACTGTCCATCATGTTCATGCCAACCAAACCCACACTTCTCAAGTTACAGTTATGATAGTTAGGATCCCAGAGTTGAAAAGGACAAAGTTATGTACAGCATATTGTTGGAAGGGAACCAACCAAAGAATAGTTTGGTTACTAATCTGAAGGGATTTAACAAAAAGAGTAAAAAGGATAAAAAAAATAAAAGGGCAAGCTATTTAGGGGGAACAAAATCAGATACTGTGAACTGATTGTCTCAAGCAAGAATTGGATAAAAGATGATGGAATTGATTGCCTTCAACAGTGGCCACCATACTTTGTTATTTGACTATGGTTGTGTGAATCTGCCCTGCACATGATTTTTTCATGCTATAAAAGTGTCTACATTATTAGCATTTGGCCATCATGACCACAATATTTGGCAATTGAGTACAAATTCAAACTGGTTGCAAGATGAATTATGCCATTGCTTGCTAAACTTTTTCAAATGCTTTTGCTCCATCCAAAGGAGAAAGGAAGGTAAAATTTTTCATTTCAATGGTCAAGTCAAATTAAGCACAAAGGTTGGGTAATTTAATGGAGTTAGATTTGGATGACAGGGCATTACCAAAGTAGTACTTTTTATTGTTAATTCTACTGATCATTTTTTTTTTGAGCTGAATACTATTAAATTTGGTACTAGGTGGTTTGAATTTAATTCAAGAGCTGGACCATATTATAATTCCCTTCCCTTGGACCACCCAAATGACAAAATGTTAAATGAACAATAAGATAGTAGTTTTCTCTTATGTGTTAAACTACCTATAATTTAATACATAATAGTTATAAAACTTGTTGAATTATTCAGAAAATTTTGAATAATTTTTTTTATTGTATTTAATTAAATTTTTATATTTTATATTTTGAAAAAAATAAATCTTAATAACTAATCATTGATTAATTATCGTTAGTTGAAAATGTCATTTATCATTTTATGTTTCATGATATTGATGTGATATATTANAATGGTTATTAGTTGAAATGTCATTTATCATTTTATGTTTCATGATATTGATGTGATATATTAACATATCATAATTGAATAATGATATAATATGTTGATGTGATATAAAGATATGATCATGTGATTTTTTTATTCTCTACCTCAGTATTATATAAATATAAAAATATAAATGATATTTTGACTAATGACAAGTAGTCAATTATCAATTATAAAAATTTATTTAGCTCAAATAAAAATAAAAAATTTAATTGAACGTAATAAAAAATATAAATTTATTTGAATATTTTTAAATAATTTTAAGAATTTTTTTTTAAAAAATATTATACCATAATTTAATTAAGAAATTGAGATTAAATGACAAGTATATTAAGGATTTGTTTTACTAAATAAGAGAAACTAGAATAGAAATCAGTAAAACAAATTATTCTACTTATTATTTTGTTTAATTTATTTTTCTTCCTTTTAAGTTTATTATAAGATTAATTGAAATAATATTTTACCTTTTATTTCTTAAACCTCATTTCTCTTCCTTTTTCCTTTCCCTTATAGGGCGTAACTGTATAAGGACTTGTTTGTCAAAAAAAGAAAGAAAGAAATATGAAATAGAATCATTATAGATTTAAGGTGGTAATTACCAATTTACCATATTTATATGAGAAAAAAACATTTTTTAGGCATAAATATATAAATCTTAAAAAAGAACAAAAAATTCCCAGGAAACTGGGTGAAGTTGATGGGTCGGGTCAAAACTCAAAAGCCCTGACAATGAGCCAACATGCTCTACAAGAGTACAGGGGGCTACCAACTATTTTGATTTTGAAACCACTAGCAGCCAGTGGGCTACTCAATTAAATAAGATTAATTAAGTTCTCCTAATTTGGCAGTTCCTGAATTAATTAGTCCTATTTTAAAAGAGAAAATTAAGCAAATTAAATATTTTCCTCTAACCAATCATTTAATAGTAAAAATTTTACATTTTTATTAAAAAAGAAAAGAAAATAATAAAAAAGGAAATAAGAGAGCAAGTTCCCTCCTTTCCTGGCTCACATGCAGCCTTCCCATATTGGACCCTCTGTCTTTCTCTGACTCTTCTTATTCTTATCTCTTCAAAAAAGGAAAAACAAAATTAAAAAAATTAAAACAAAACCCAAAAATTCATAAAAAAAACCAAAATTACTTTTTAATTTTTGAAAAAAAAAAAAAATAATTTTTTTTCTTTTCTCTTCCCTCTTCTTCTCCCTCCAACCCCAAACTCCCAAGCACATTCACAAAAATCTTAATTTCAAATTTCGCCTTTTTAAAATCCATTATCAACTCTATACAGAAAGAAGTAACTTGGGTACTTTATCCTTTCAGTTGTTGATTCCTATTTTTTTTATTAACACTTCTGTTGCTTTTTTTTGGATGGGTTTTCTTGAAAGGTGGGGTTTTGTTTACTTTCTTGTATAGTATAGCTATTCTTTTCTTTGATTCTTTGCCCATCAATTTTTTTTCTTAACTTCTTTACCAGATTCCCCACCTGAGTTTTTTTTTTAGTTACTAGTATTATTTTTATTTGGTTTCACACACCCACATGCATGTTCTTCAGTTTCTCTGATCTGGATTGGATCACAAGGCTCTATTTTTTTTCTTTCTTTTTTCTAATTTGAAGAGGAGTAAGAGAGAAAGAGAAACGGAGAGGTCTTTGGTGGGGTTAAGTGCTTGGAAAATCTCTTCTTTCTTTTCTGGGAGCAATCTTTGGTTGCTTAGAAGAAGAGGAGAAAAAAGGAACAAGGTGAGAGATTTTCTTTTCCTTCTTCCTTTTTGTTGGATCTCTATTTTGGGTCCACAAAGAAGATTCTTTTTTTTTTTTTCTCCTTCTTGTTTCTGTTATGAAAGTAACAATAGCTGTCTTATTGCATTTCCATCTGAGTGAAATTTGAATTGAGTTTGATTGGTTTTTGGCCAAAATTGCAATGTGCTGCTCATTCTAGTGAAAAATTATGAATTTTGTTTATTCTTTTTCATTTGTTTAGCTTTGTTGGTTTGTACAGAGGAATAGTCTACTTCTGCTGTGCTTGCATTGTTGGGGGTTTTGAATTGAAAATTGAGTTTTCTAGTGTTGAATTATTGAAATTGGGTTTTAACCGGAAGAGCTTTTCTTGGGGTTGTAGCATATTTTGACTCCTGAGGCATGGCGGGTATGGATGTTTCGAGGTATGCACATAGCCCCGTGCACAAGGCTGTTGCCATGAGGGATTATGCCAGTCTCAGGAGGATGCTCGCGGCTCTCCCACGCCTTGGTAACCCAGCTGAGATTCGAACAGAAGCAGCGTCATTGGCTGAGGAAGAGAAGGCTGATGCGATCTCTGCTTTGATTGATAGGCGTGATGTTCCTAACCGGGATACCCCTCTCCACTTGGCTGTTAAACTTGGTGATGAAACTGCAACGGAAATGCTTATGGTTGCCGGTGCTGATTGGAGCTTGCAAAATGAACAAGGATGGAGTGCACTCCAAGAAGCAATTTGTAGTAGGGAGGAGGCTATTGCTATGATTATTGTTCGACATTACCAGCCTTTGGCATGGGCAAAATGGTGTAGAAGGTTGCCTCGCTTGGTGGGAATTATGCGAAGGATGAGAGACTTTTATATGGAAATCACATTCCATTTTGAGAGTTCTGTGATACCTTTCATTTCCAGGATTGCACCTTCAGATACATATAAAATTTGGAAGAGGGGGGCAAATTTGAGAGCTGATATGACTTTGGCTGGATTTGATGGATTCAGAATTCAGCGTTCAGATCAGAGTATTCTTTTCCTAGGTGATGGTTCTGAGGATGGGAAGGTTCCTCCTGGATCGCTTTGCATGATCTCACATAAGGATAAAGAGGTGATAAATGCTTTGGATGGTGCTGGTTCTCAAGCAACTGAGGAAGAGGTTCGACAGGAAGTGGTTGCAATGTCTCAGACTAATATATTCAGGCCTGGGATAGATGTGACACGGGCAGTTCTTTTGCCACAAATGACGTGGAGGCGACAAGAGAAAACAGAAATGGTGGGTGCCTGGAAGGCTAAGGTGTATGATATGCATAATGTCGTTGTTAGCATCAAATCTAGGAGGGTGCCTGGGGCCATGACAGATGATGAGTTCTTTGCAACTTCCAATGAAAACGAAACAGAGAGTGAAGAGCTTGATGAGTTATTGACAGAAGATGAAAGGAGACAACTTGAAGTTGCTCTTAAGTTGGATTCTTCAGAATTATCCAATGAGAATGGTGATGGCATTGTTGGGCATCGTCATAGTTGTTATGAGTCTAGGGAAATTCCTATTGAAGAGTCCAATGGTTATAAAAATGGAGAGACTAAACAGGAAAAGAAAGGATGGTTTGGTGGATGGAGGAAACGGGAGACGAAGCATGAAGTACAGAAGAAGATTGTGCCACCAAGAAGTTCTCTCTGTGTAGATGAAAAGGTGAGTGACCTACTCGGAGATTCTCCATCGGGGAGTCAGATCAAACCTGGTAGACATTCTGTGGAGATTGTGGCGAGGGATGATCATCGGAGGATAAGAGATTCGAGAACATCTACTTCGATGAGTTTGGAGGGTGGAAATCGGCGTAAGGACAGTGGCCGTGAGAATGAGTATAAGAAAGGATTAAGGCCTATTCTTTGGCTTTCACCAAACTTCCCACTACAGACTGAAGAACTCCTGCCATTGCTAGACATTCTTGCAAACAAGGTTAAGGCAATTCGTCGGTTAAGAGAACTGCTCACTACCAAGCTTCCTGCAGGAACTTTCCCAGTCAAGGTATGTTGTTCTCTTTCGCTGTCAGATTGGATTGTTTATCATTGTTATTCCTTTTTGCAATTCTTTTAGTTAAACTTTATGTGCCTTTTGCTTTTACTGTTATTTCTTGTTGTTGTTCAGATTTATGTTGGTTCCCATCAATGCACATGTTTTAATGACCGTAGTTTTGTCCTCTGCCTTTTTTATATTTGTTTGATCTTGCCGCTTCTCAATTGCAGGGAAGATGTTTCCTTCTAAAGGGATGTTTGGTGTGACAGATATCTAAGGTTTTGTTTTTTTAAATCGTAGATAGAGCTTTTATTGAAGTATCAGGAAGATAGATGCTTTTCCACATTAAGATGTTAGAATCCATTTAATCTTATAGAAGCCACATTGGGCTTATACATGACTCCTGTAAGATATAAGACCAGGATTTTGGTATCTGCGTGCCTGGAATAAGATGTAGTGGTTTCCTTCTATCTTTTGCTGTATAGACTTGTCAGATAGTAGGGAGGTTATACTTACATTTTTAATTTTGATGGTGCCAGTGCACTGTACTCACTCATCTGTTATTGGGTTCTCTGTGCGAAAAAAAAGAAATAGAGCAGTGGTAGTGGTTATGTGCACTGAATGCTAGTCTTTGCTGTAGTTATCAAGTAATGATTGGGAAATTCAACAAAATAACATCTATGAGAATACTCTGGAGATTTTAGTTTCAGCTTGGATATTTGAGCCTTTGTTCCTTGTAGTAGGTATCATGATAGTTTAGTTTGTTCCTTTGGTTCATTTTTTATTGATACAACAAGGACTCCTAGCTGGTGGTGTGTTCGAAAAACTTCTCCCTTGAGATTTTGATGGAGTCCTTATTGCCCAGCATTATCCAACTAAGAAGTGCATGAACTGTGAAACCTTTGACTTTTTGCTAGCTGCTTCAAGTTTGGTTTCTAGTGATCTAGTAATGGAGGGACTTATCGATATAGGTTTCTGACTACAGGCAATTGAAATGGAAATCATATGTTCATATGCATAGCAGGATTGCCTTCTGGTTTTCCCTTTTCATGCTGTGTCTACTTTGTTTGATCTTTGGTTGGTTGAATTGCTCTTTGCTGTAGGCTAAACACTTGCACTCTTTCTGACTTCGCTGTTTCTTGTTCCTTCTTGCTTTAGAAGATCTTGATTTAAGTTTTTATTTTCTCCTATTATTCATTCACTTTTTCTATGCATTTAAAAGCTGCAGTTGTTTGTATGGTGCTAATTCTTATCCTCAATATACTGATGATGTGGTCCAGAAAACTTTATTGTGTCTTGGCATATGTTTCTTGGGCCTAAAAATATGCCCTCTCTCTCTCTTTTACTTAGTCCATTCTGCTCAGTAGCTATATGAAGACTTCCAATAAACTACACCTATTCTCGGACATACATGTTTGTCTTTTAGTTGTTAATTTGTCCATTTGGAGTTCAATTTTGTACCAGATTAAACTTGGTTTTTGACATGATTGTGGCTTTGTGGAGTTCATTTGACCATTGTGCTTGTGCTCTTTCTCAATGTCTCACAAGCAATGCAGTAAACAATCATGTACATGGAATTGAGTACAGGTCATGAAGCACATATTGGCAAAAAGACATTGGACTTGGTCTTGGTTTTCAGATGGCATCCCTGTTTTACAATTAAAAAATGTGGCATTTATTTGTTTGTAAACAAATTTCTAATATCTGGCAAAAAAAAAAAATTTCTGAAAGTTAATTTACTTTTTTATATATATATTTTAATTAGGATTCCAAAAATTACTGTAAGAGTAGAAGTTACCTAATTTTATGGAGAAGTATTTAATGTTTAAATGATTTATTAATTATATTTGTGTAAGGAGGGTTGATTTATATAAATGTTAATATATGGGCTCTTGTGGTAGAAAAGATTTACTTTAGAAATTGAAAATCATTGATGGGTATTTGGAGAACAATATTTAAAGTGCTGTTTGTAGAATAATTTAATTGTCAAGAAATGCTACCTTGAAAATTTGAATTAGAAAGAAGAATAGAGTATCCTTAACACACATATTGAATCATTAACATTGAATTACTGTTATGATGAGTGGTCATTTTAAAGTTTATTCTGGTCCATTGGTCAACCTGTTGCTGGATTTCTTCAAGTTATTATCTCTTGTTTTGGTAGCACTATATTATCCTTCATGTTTGTTTCAACTCTCAATGTGGTCAAATTTTGGGTGTCAATGTTATTTCCCAGTTGGTGAGAATGCATCTCCAGACTTGTTAATAGAGGCAAAAATCTTTGAAGATTTTAACTCAGCTATGTATGAAATATACGCACATGGTTAAGCTCAGTAACAAATAATACTTATCCCTTGTCAATATATTGTTTTAACTTTTTACCAAGAAGTCTTCATGGTTGCTCTTAGGTTGCTATCCCTGTGGTTCCAACAATCAGAGTATTGGTTACTTTTACGAAGTTTGAAGAACTACAGCCTGTGGATGAGTTCTCGACACCCCCTTCAAGCCCCACTGCTGTCCAAGAAAGCCCTGCAGTGACAAATTACTCAAGTTCATCTTGGTTTCAGTGGATAAAGGCACCATATCACCGCCCTAGCTCATCCACTTATAATTACAATAAGATAGAAAATCTTCAAGATCCATTTGCTATTCCTCCAGATTATACTTGGATTACAGCTGAAGCAAAGAAAAAGAAGATGCAGGAGAAGAGCAAATCAAAGAAAGGTAAGAGTCAGAATCATTGAAGGCAGGCTAAGAACCAGATGTAAACAAGTTCTTAGCTTTCTAAAGGAACTCCAGCAGATACCAAACAGGAAATAGTGTTTCATTAATCTTTAAAAATTGTGTTTCTGTTAGTGGAAAAGGAAATAGAAAAATAGATAATTGGGGCTGTGTTCTATGAAGTGGATGATCCCTTCTGTCTTGGGAAAATTTGGTATATCATTGTGGGGGTGGAAAAAAAGGTGGAAATAGAATGTGATTCTTACAGCATTTGCTTGGCATTTGGTGGGATGTTACACTCGTTGGATTACTGATTTACATCATGACGTGTGACTAACTTTTGACAACAGTTACTGACAGAATTGGCAAAGTTTTATTTCTGGCAGCCGAGTCAATTTTTTACTACTACCTGTTTCAGTATTTTTGTAACCATTTTTAGATCATTTGTTTTAATAGGCTATGGCTTCTCCTTGTGTAATGTGTCTTTTTGTGTTTGTTCTCCTGCTCTTCCTGATTCCAATTAAAAATCTCCTACCTGTTTTATTTCACTTTTATCTTTATTTCTTTTGTTTTTTGTGTACCATGGAGCACAAAATCGTCCAAACGAACCCTGCATCTGTGCTGTTGTAACGAAACTTTGTCCTAAATTTCTCTGATGAAGGGCTGATTTATGATTGGTGGAGCATTCTTGAATCTAAGGTGACGTTTGGTAGACTGCAAGTGGGAGACATTTCTTGCAATTAGATTGCAGGGAAGCATATTGTAGCGTTTGGTTGATGTTTTGAGGATGAGAAAATAATCCCTCGGCAATATGATTGCAAGTAACTTTCCCTCCGTAAATGGAAAGTAAAAATATCTTTATTCTCCAATTTAACTTCTACACCTTTCTTTACTCCTTGCCTTCTTCACTTTCTTCCTTCCTTCTTGCCTTTTTTTCCTTCTTCTCACCGTTCGTAGGAAAGGTTGTTCATCGCCGGCACATTTAGATCGAATTTCATCATCAAATTTAAAAATTGGAGAGATTGAAACTTAGGTTTTATGAAACTTTAATTCAAATTTTCTTAAAATTTGAAAGTATGTTGAGAAAAATTTATGTTTTTGATATTAAAAATTGAAAAAAAAAACATTTAAACGGTTTAGAATCAATGAAATTTACTTAAAAATTGAGAAAATTTGAGAGGAAAAGGTGTTTGGATAGAGAGAAAGAATGCATCAAGAACACTTAAAATAATATATCTATCGATAGATGAGAACATTTATTGATAAATTACGTTCGAACTTAATAGTGGGTATCTATCTATCAGATTTTTCTTTGAATAATTTTTTGTTTTTAATTTTTATAAGTTAAAAGTGAAAATAAATATTTAGCAATTTTACATATTTTAATATTTAAAGAATTAATATAAAAATATTATATTATTTTTCAATGTTATTATTTATTATTTTAATTACTTAAAGTTGAAAAGTCAAATTTTATATTAAAAATTATAAATTTATTCAATTTATATGTTTTTTTATATATAAAGATAATTTTGTAAATTCATATTACATTTCCAATAAAGTGTTTTCAAATCAAACATTACAATGTAATCTTCTGAGCAATCATATTTCCAATAATCATCACTTTTTTTTATTATATCAAACGCGGTAAAATTATATTCTTAGCAATTATATTTTCAATCATCACATTCCCAGTAATATACCAAACGCAATCTAATTCATGAATATGATTAAAGTTGGGAGACAAAATGGGACCTAATGACAAGTCTTGTTCTCAATTAACATGTTCCTTAGCACTATCATAGAGTCAATTTCTGTTTCTACCTGAATCATTGCTTATTCTTAATGCTGAGAATGTTGGAAATACAATTGGAAGGATTCGTTTAAATGTAGAGCAAAAACTTATTAGTATAACAGTGAATTGGGTTTTGACGCACAGAGTCTTTGGTCTGGCCATCTTCTCTTTCATTGAATTACCAAGTAATTATAAGGTTCTTGACCTTGCATTCTCTTAGTGCTTAGGACACACCCTGCTCTTTGATGGGTGTTGCTATTTCATTCGAAGGAAGAATTGATAAAAAAAAAAAAATTGTTTCTTTCCTATGCCTCCCAGTGTGGCATTGGCTGCTAAAACAACACATCAAGCAAAGCTAAGGCTTCATCATTCTCCTTTTTTCTTTATTTTTTTGGAATGATGGAGTGGTTTTTATGTGCTATGCACTTTTGTTTTGGATCATGAATTTTTGTTGCAGAGTTGGTTTACATAGAGAAAATTGTTTCCGAAGTTTGATTACTACCATAACTGTGATTGCAAGCATTGTGGTAACCACATATTTGCTAGATCTGTCACTTTTTGCTAACCTTCTTACACAAGTAGCATTGCAATTTTATTCTTTATCCCGGGTTCTAGCCAAAGCAAGGGTGTTCCATCATTTCAGATTCATTTATCATTCCTGTTTAGCAGACTATTAAACTTTTCAATACTGTTTTGTAACTCTTCCAACTTCTATTTGTATGATGAATCCTTTAAGTTTTTGAAAACCAAGGAATTTGATTATGCTGCTGCCATGTGGTAATGTGGCCACCCAAGTATATGAAGACAAGTCCATTAGTTTAATGTTTCTTTTTAAAAAGTAAAGTGACAACATTCAATCAAATATAAAGCATCTTAGCAATCATGTTTTCTGTTAGTGCTTGCTGAGGCGTGTGCATTTATGCTATGATTGTGGTAATGAGCAAAGATTTCGATAACTTGTCTTTTAGGGGACCTACAAGGATCTGCAACCCCCATAGTAATGTCAAGTTAGCCAAGGCCAAGCTTGTTCAAATAGGTAAAGAGAAACTTGGGATTTGCAGGGAAATTTTCAGTTGCAAGCCTGCTCCATTGGCACTTGTCAAGATCATGAATAAACAAGAAGAACATTCTAGCTTTCAAAAATTTCAAGGTTAATTGAAGATTTTGATGCAAAGTAAAGAAAATTTTTTATCAGCTTCTGGGATGCTGCAGTAATTCCCATATGATTTTGAACTCATTTGATCACTAGATTCACTTACCAAGGGGCCACTTAATTAACACATGCACCTAAAAAGAAGAAGAAACATATGCACCTGTTCTGAAATAATTATGACCAATTTGCTTTTGTTTTGCTTTGAGGGTGGGGTAGGGGAACACTCAAAATTAACACCCCCCCACTGGAGAAGTGGCCCTGCCTCTTCTCCCCATGCCCCAGATTTAAAGACATTGATTGAACAATGAAGACTCTTGTGGGCACTCAAACAGCAAAAATCAATTTTCATGCATTCCTTAACCCTAAACGAATCTGGCTGCACTTAACACAAATCTGTCCGCAGATGCATCCCCTACTTTGATCAGATAGCCGATCATTTGTTAGAGTTAATCAGTTTGGGGCATTGACAGATCTGGTGTACCGTCTCAGTGCTGTGTATTTCTATCACTTTCTACATCAAGATGTGGGGAATTTGATTTTTATTCATCTTGCATTTCTGAAATCTACAAATCTGGCTAATAATGAATAGGCAACATTTTTGCACTAAGCAGTAGAAGGTTCATATAAATGTTCTATACAATTTTCATCCAGGATCACAAAGTCGCTAAGGTCATCTTGAAGAAGGACATTACCTACCAGGCATGTTACTTCATTGAATCGCACAAACGCAAGAGTTCCTAACTCCCTCGAGCTCTCCATCATCTGACACACTTTTATGATAACAAACAAAGAATAAGGAAATGTAGAAACTTGGTTTAAGCTTAAACTATATGAAAGGTAATGCTAACAAGTATCCTGACAACACTCGTTGCATTGCTATATATCTGAAAGTATTTTCATATTAAAAGGCAGTGATTATTTTCGATGTCTAAACTAAAAAATTCAGTTAAACAATAAGCTTAACAAGTGTCCTGGTTAACAAGACCCTATGTGAAATTTAGTGGTCAACTAGCTGCGCCATTTCTCTTTCTATCCTCACTGGATTCATCATTGTAAGGCTGCTAGTTGCTGTAAATGTGAAACACATGCGACCTTTTGTTGTCCCTGCCATGTTTCATTTCATAAATGTCCTGAAAATTCAAACTAGCACAAATTGTTTATTGCAGAAGGTCTTACCTAATGTAAATTAGTGGCTAGCTAGCTAGTAGCTACTTACAGGGTTAATCATAAAAGAGTAAAGAGCTGCACTTTTACCTGAAAGGTAGGTTTTTCTAAATTCCAAATTCTTAAACTCATAGGTGTTTAGGTTTAAAGTAGCTCAGACATCCATAATTTACCCATGCAAGTGAGATTCTAGCTATGCAGTATAAATTTACACAAAAAATTTAGGTAGACTGGTAGGGGGAGAGAAATTTTTACCTTGGCTCAAACTCCTGAACATGAGCAATATCTTTTCCATGAGCATCTGGCCAACTCACTTTCCTCCTTTCTGTCTTTAACTGATTCTCCTGATCTACTGTAGTAGGTTTCTTGAGATTACTCTTGCGAGTGGGAATCAGTTCAATGTGAGGCCCATTATAAGTCCCACTGCATCCACTGTTGCTGCCACCACTTCCATTGCTGATCCTGTCTTGGCCTTGTGATTCATCATTACCAACTTCTTCCATGACCCCATCTTTCTTTTCCACAGCAGACCGTTTCTTGATGTTGCTGCTACCACTGCTTCTGCTGTTCTCTTGATCACCTTTGCTATCAAAATTCCTCGATGGTACATAGCAAGAGCACACTAAAGCGGTGCACCTGTTCTGCGCCGACGCCGCCAGGAGTGCAGACGAACAAGCTTAAATCCTTTCTATATATCCTGATACCATGACCAGAACCCAGCTTTATTTATTATAGCTATTTGATCAACCAAAAAAAAAATGGCGAAGAAATATATCCTATATATTAGTAAGAAGGTTGTCTCCAAATGATTGTAACTTTGCTTTACATGGAAGAGATTGGAAAACAGCTTAATTCTTTGGGAGGTCGGAGATCTATGCAATGGAATTTTCAGCTTGAGAAAAGATGCAAGAATGGATATACAAGGAAGCGCAATTATGTATGATATAGCTCCCCCCACTCAAAGTTGTTTTCTTTTGCTTTTGCCCTTAGCACTCATTAGTGAGGTGAAAATGGGTGAAACAAAAAGGATTGGGGTGCTCACAGCCCCCCCTCCCCTCAACTTTTGACTGTTTTTGTGTGGGGGATGTTTTCATTGTTTGTTATTAGTTTGGGATAGGCATCTCATCTTTTCCCTTTCTTCATTTTGTTTTGCTTTTCATGGCACCAGCCTGCAATTAGTATGTGGTAAAGTGAGGAAATAATTATAGTTTCACAGGACACATTGAAAATAAAGGAAAGGAGAGAATTATTTCTTAGCCTTCTTTTTCTTTGCAAGGTGTCCTTGTTTATATATGTATATGCTTTGTGTTGTTTAGGGGGTTGGGAGGGGGCCTAACTTTTTTTTCTATGTGTTCAAAGTAATGTTTATATATTAACATCAAACATCACTTCTTTCACTTCCATTTTAGTCTTCATTGATGTCATGAGAGGCTGTTCCAAAGATTCTTAATTCAATAGTAGCTACTTACAAAACAGTTTTACTCATTTAATTATCACTTATTTTCGTACATTAGTTTGCACAAATTAAACTGCTTTGTTATTAACAAAATAACTCATCAACTTTATATATATATATATATATATATATATATTAGTCCATCGTACGTGCATCTAATTCAATTTTATGCCCCATGTTATATATATGTTGAATTATTATTTAGTTAATTTTACATACAAATTTTAATAGTTATATAATATATTTCAAATTTATTTAATTATAATTGAAATTTTTATCTTTTAAATATAACTTCAACAAAAAGGAAAGAAAAAACAGAAATGAATATTTTTCATGATGGATCAATAGTGTTTACAACATTTAGTAATTGATCAATTTTGAAATGAATGAATTATCGTAATTGTATAAAATTTTAAATTTCTTCAAAATTCAGAAAAAAAAAAGAAAAGGAAAAAGAAAAGAAGTTCGAATATATAAATCTTGGCCAGCTCTCCCAATAATGTTTACAGGAAAACATGCTTTTACCCTTTCTGCATCTTTTTGATTTCTACACATTAGCTGCTAGGTTCTAGCTCGACCATGTGCAATAATATCACCCTAAAAGGCTTGGAGATGCCATGTTACTTGGTCAGACCAAATTATTTTTTCTCTCCAAAATTATAACTCTGGGACAATGTAGTTAGACGAGATTAATGTTTTCACCACTTCCTTAAAATGGATACAATGAATGGAGTTCATAGAATCCAAACACTTTCGGAGTAAACAAATTTACAACTTATTCTTAGTTTGTATTATGTATGACTTATAATGGGTTTTATGTATATGATGATAAGATTTAGGATGACATTTAATAGATATTGTTTAAATTTTTTTATATATTTTTTAATTTTTTAGAGAGAGAGAAAATAAAAAATAATTATGTAAATTTTTTCTCAATTTTTTCTTTGCAAAAGTTTTCCTCCATACTTGTCACCTCCACAAACGCAAGAAAGTTTTCTTTGCAAGAGGATTTTATTTTCTTTTCTCGTGCATTTTTCATGAATCAAACGGGCCTACAGCGCTTGTCCAGGGTCCAATGCACACACATAAGACGGCCCATAAAAAGCCCATACAGATCCAATTATATTTGGGCTCAAAATTTGTGCAGATCCAATAGGCTTTTGGACAAAATCAATCCAGTCACTCGTGTCGCTTCAAAGTTCGGCAACTCTCTCTCGGCGATACGCAGGGCATTTCGATGATGAACAGGTGCAAATTCATCCAAAAAGTTAACTGATCTCCTTTCTTGTTTTTACACTTGTGCAAATTAAGATCCTTTTTCAGTGCTTATTTCGCTGAGTTATATGGTATTTTTATGTTTATTAATGATGGATTATCGGCTATAAAAACAGGATTGTCGCCAGAAACTTTGGTTCCAATGTTTATAGATTGAGAATTCCTTGGAGACCTTTCTCTAATGATGCAGCCTCAAATCTATCTAGCTCAAATGCCGGTAACCCTGCAAATGTAATCTTTTTTTTTACAAAAATAATTTTGCTTACTTTAATTTTCTGGATTTATTTTACATTTTAATGGTTTTTCGACTTTAAATGTGGTTAATTTTACCTTTGATCATTGATTCAGTAGCTTTATTATTATTAAAGTGGTGGATTAAGCTGGCCAGTTTTTTAACATTGTAGGAGGGTGAAGGTCAACAATATGACATTGCGATTGTTGGAGGTGGCATGGTTGGCCTGGCTCTTGCTTGTTCCTTAGGTAGCTAAATTGTTTACATTAACCATACATTTTCATTTTTTCTGTTATGCAATTTATTTGTTCAAGACAGATATGATTCACAATAGGCACTACATGCATGATATTACAAACATGGATGCTGGTGACACTTATAAATATGTATAATTAGATGTTTCGTAATCTATATAGAGTATGTTCTTTTTAATGAGAATAAAATTCGGAGATGATGATCTGTTTACTATGTTAATATGCAGCTAGCAGACCATTAACGAAACATTTGAATGTTGCCATCATTGATAGCAATCCGGCTTTGGGGAGAAAACACTTCATTAAGAAAGAAGACCTCCCTGATCCCAGGGTCAGTACAGTAACACCAGCGACTATATCTTTCTTCAAAGGTAATAATATACTGTGTTTTTCATTTTTCACCTAATTCTGAGCCAATTTTAATCCTTATGTTTTGTTTTTCTGAACATTTTGCAGAGCTCAATAAATGGTTTTGTACTAGCATCCTGTGAAACATTGAAAAATGAAATTTGAAATCGAAAGTTAAAATTGTTTTTGTTTTAGACACCGGTATAGGTTTATGATGCCAGCAATGATTTGATAAATTAAAGATAATTATCTTACGACTATTATTCTTTTAGACCCTCCATCTGTAAAGGAGCGTACAGGCAAGAGAAACCATTTGCCTAATTGATTATTAGATATTGCTTTGACAAGTTGATATTTTCCCTTAATTAGTTATAACGCCCCATGCTTGTTTGCCATGTTTATTTTGCTTTCTATAACAGTGGTTGTATACCTTGCAGATATTGGTGCTTGGCAATACGTTGAACAGCATCGACATGCCTATTTTGATAAGATGCAGGTGCTGGCTTTTTTATTTTCTCTTTTTAAGATAATGTCTTTTTTTTCGTCAACTTTCAATGCTATCATTCATTCTCTTGTCTGAAACATGAACTAGCATGCCACTTAACATGTCTTATTTCCATGGACATCGTTTGTTTTTAAATGACACCAAGAATGTCTTGAATAAAAAAATTTCTAACAGTTTTATTGTGATCTGCTATAGGTTTGGGATTATACTGGCTTAGGTTACACAAAATACAATGCGAGGGATGCAAACAAAGAAGTACTCGGGTAAGCACCTACTTAAATCTAAAGAGGCAACTCTTGTTATCTTTTAGATGCTAATGCCTACATGCTGGTTTTGGATTCTGTCTTTAGGTGTGTGGTGGAGAATAAGGTGCTACTTAGTTCTCTGTTGTCATGTGTGCAGGTATTGATAAGTTATGCAACTTTTAGCATAATTACTGTGTCTTATTCTATGGTCATGGTTTTTACAGACACAATTGAACCAAGGTAAATTAAATATTTTCAGGATACAGATTTGCAGAAGAAAATCTACCCATCAAGATTGACTTCAATGTCTATACTACCAAATTCTTCATCCTTGGAAGAAGACAGCACAGCATCAGAGACAGCATTGTTTACTTATGGGCGTTTAGCTAAGCTGGAACTGGAGGATGGACATAGTGTATATGCGAAGTTGGTGGTAATTGAACTTGCACCTGGATGAGTTAGATTGTCCATTACGAATATAATAGGATAAAAGCTTTGTGTGATATCTATTTACAAATTTTCTGGATGACATTACTTTTCATTAGTAAAATTTTATTGGTGTCAAGTTACATGCAATTCATCTCAGGTAGGAGCAGATGGGGGAAAATCACGAGTTAGAGAGTTAGCAGGATTCAGAACAACTGGATGGAACTACTCACAGAATGCCATCATATGTACAGTAGAACATGCTGTAGAAAATCATTGTGCATGGCAGAGGTTTCTACCTGCTGGTCCCATTGCACTTTTGCCAATAGGTGATAAGTTTAGCAATATTGTTTGGACTATGAACCCAAAAGAGTCATCAGAGTTCAAATCAATGAGTGAGGATGACTTTCTGAAAGCCGTAAATCATGCTCTGGATTATGGTTATGGCCCTCATCCTACATCAAGCTTATTGGGTAACACAGACATTTTTTCTTGGTTCAAAGGAGATATCACCATGTCAGCTCGTGATTGCTTTGAAGTTCCACCAAATGTAGCCAAGTTGGCCTCTGAAAGAATGGTTTTCCCATTATCCTTACGGCATGCTAGTGACTATGCATCCAAGCGTGTTGTTCTAATTGGTGATGCGGCACATACTGTGCATCCTTTGGCTGGCCAAGGAGTAAATTTGGGTTTTGGAGATGCATCTATTCTTTCAAGTATAATTTCCGAGGGTATTGCAGTTGGCACAGACATTGGGGAGGTATGTATAGGACAAACCATTCTTATAAGACATGATGAATCTGGTTATCATTTCTAGATTTAGACTTTGGCAACCAGTTCTTCCTCTTTCTTTCTAGAAAAGAATCAGAATAACGCTGTTGTGATGCTCAATTACATATCACTAAATGGTGGTGTTTCAACTTTTTCAGGTATCACTATTGAAGAAATATGAAGCAGACAGAAAACCGGCGAATGTTATGATGATGGCAGTCCTGGATGGTTTCCAGAAGGCATACTCTGTTGACTTTGGTCCTTTAAATATCCTACGAGCTGCAGCATTTCATGGGGCTCACTATATTTCACCACTTAAAAAGAGCATCATCTCTTATGCCTCGGGGGAGCACAGATTGCCACTATTTTCTTGAAGACCTTGATAAATGTGATTGCAAAAACTAGGTAATCACACATAAATTAAGTAGAGTTTTCCTTCTATCATCTTGTACAGGAGTAATTTGTTATCAGGAAACATTAAAAGAATAATTGTAAAATGTAACTGTGATCACAAGAACTGTAGAAGCATTATTTCATGCATTTTACTTTGGTCAAGGGTGTATTTCTTAGACAAAATGATTCATTCATCTTTTTCCTTTAAAAAAAATGGGAAAAAAAAAACCATAGTAGCCCCTAATACAGTTATTCTGATTCATCCGAAAGGAGTTGAAACCAACAAAGAGGTATCACATTCCTTGTGGATTTCAAAGGAGGCTAGGTGTGGAATGATTCATCCTCATGCAGCTAAGAATTTCCAATCATGTTTTCTTTTTTCTCCTTTTAATTGGATTCTATTCTCTGGTGACAAACTTCTTAACTTTAGCTTAATCAGAAAAGAGATTAGGAGGAAAAGATAGAAAATTTGAGGTTAAGCATTTACTTCTTATGAGCTCTTTGATAGATGTAAGATGTGGTTACCAGTTGATCATTGACTCACTAGGAAGAGAATCCATTTCATGTTCATATTCAGCATCATTTTCATCAGATTCTCAGTTTGCTAGGAATTCTAACTTTTTCCCATTCATATTGTTTCTTCTCAGCTTATACATACCAGAATCTGAAAAGCCAAAACATTGTGGATTCAGGGTCATGGAACTAGCTTTAGTTCATCATTTAGATCCGCCTCAACTGTTATTATACTTTGTTTTTTCTTGGTAAATGCTTACAGTAGAGATATCAGTTTTGCCAGAAAAAATTCAACTCGATAGTGTTCTGTATGGTAGTAGATGTATTTTTTTTTTATATAATTTGTTTCATTGTGAAACCTCAGTGCAACAATAACAAAAAGATTTGCTAAAACCGGAGTTTCTGAAAAATGAAGACGAGGCTACCAGAACAAGTACATGAAAGTGTTGGTGTATTATGAATTTCAATACACATGAAGAGTTTAACCAGTCATAACTTCAACTGCATGATGTTAAATCTTAACATCTTTGCTAAATAGTAGTAAATTCATGGAGCAATATGAAGCTTCAGTGTTCTTCATCAGCGTCCAATTTACTAATTTCCGCTATGTAACTCATCTATCTTACTCTTAAGGACTCAATTATTTTCCATATTAAGCAGATAAAGAAAAATGGAAATCCTACAAGCAGGACTTGGCTCTGTCAAGTTGAGTGAGCTTTCAGGAGGCTTTTTATTAATAACTTTGCTGATGAAATGGTTCCTAGTACCCCAAGAAGCAAACCAAAAGCAACGACGGAGAGGTTAAGAATAAGAAGACGTCTGGATATCTGAGGCCAAGAAAGCTTGATGTAGAAGGCAGAGGGTAAAATCACGCAAATGCAGACGCTTACAAGGGAGCCAGTGAGGCTAAGGACATGCTCAAAGTATGGAACAGAGAGAGCAAGGGCTAGTATCGATAGAAGGAGGATGGAGCCTACACAGCCTCTTATGATCAACTTCATGCGAGAACTCACAGATTCCGGTAAGTTATGCTCAAGCTGAATGGCAAAAGGTGCAAACTCAAGTGCATATTTAGTCATGGGAGTTAGCACAGTCGCCCATAATGCAATTTTTGTGATAAAATGGTGTTGGGGCAAGCTGAGGGTGATCTGAGCTTTAACTTGTGGCCCAAACAACTTGGCACCCAGGAATGCTAGAGCAGTGTAGAGTGCTATGACTGATGCAAAGCTCACAATAGATACCTGGAATCAAGTAGAGAAAAAGTAGGTCACTTACAATATTGATGCTGCAGATAGGCAATTGCTTCTCTTATGGTATAGGAATAATAATTTAATTCTTAGATTCCACTTCAACTTTTAAAGGATGGAATCAAAGAATACCTAAAACGTAAGCAGATACCATGCTGATGAAACAAAATCGACAGTTTGGAAAGAGACATTTAAGCAGATAGAATTTGATCAAGTAGTACGTAGTGCTACAACAGCATCCACGAATAAGAAAAGGAGAACGCAGGAGAATGATGGGGAATAGGGAAACAAATGAGAGTTAGTTAAGAAGAAGAGATATTTTACTATTAAATAGCACAGAATATTTGCTTGCTACTGTAGATTCCACAAAACTTGAAATGTATAGGATCTGATATCTGATTCTCCTACTATAAAATTATTTATGGAGCTAAGGTAGGAAAGCACTTCATATTCTTTGACTTTGATGATTAAAAAAATTAGGCAAAACAAGTTTATATGATGCAAAAAATAAAAAATAAAATAGAGAATCTTTAATAGCTATATCTACCTTGGTGAACTTGGATGGATCTTTCATGGCCTTGTATAAGTTGGGGAAAACAATATGGCCAGCATAACTGAAGATGTAAAGTCCAGATATGGCAGGAATCTTTTGCATATGTAGCATCGGTATGGTGTGGTTAGCCTTAACACCTCCAAAAATAGCAGTGCACACCACTGATGTGAAGATAATAATTGACATAAGGATACCGCCCGATGAGAGGAAAGATATGGAAGAAAGATCTCTCAACCACAGACTTGGAAGTGCTATGAGGACAGCAATCACAGTTATCAGCTGAGATGGAGATAGCTTAGCCCCCGGTAGCTTGAGTTGGGCCCCTGAGAACACCGTGCTCAGATTGTCATGGAGTGAAATGGTGTAAGACACAAGGGCCATGAAAATTTCCAAGTAGATGATGGTTGCTGCTAAAACTCTTCCTTTTCTTCCAAATGCATTCTCTCCAATATCAGCATAGCTTTGGGATTTGGGATTCCTCTCAAGACATTTTCCAAGGATGTGAGAAGTATAGGTGCATATCACCCCAAGTCCTACAAGCAGGAAAACAGATGCCCATCCTCCACTTTCTAGAGCATATGGAGTTGATAACTGGCCAAGACCTGCTTTACATGTGAAGTAGAAAATGTTATCGCCTGCTGTAATCCAAGGCAATAGGGAAAAAAAACCACAAGATTATATTAAACTCATAAAAGAACACGTGGCATGTTGCCAATGGTCGAAAATCAAGTGGACAATTGCAACTTTAGTACTAGATGCTCCCTCCGGTCGGTCCTCCCCTCCCAACTATGAGGACATTCTTACTAAATAAAACATGTGTGACGAGTTATTTACCTCTACATAAAAGAAATCCTCAAGTGGGGTTTTTACTAAACCAAAATACAATAAAAAAAAAAACCGTGAGAAAAGATTGAGAGAGGAAAAGACATTTATGATGAAACGGTTAGAGGGAGAAAGGAGTCGAGGATATAAGAAAGAAGGAAACATGCAGAGAATCGGATAAGCTTACCTATGAGCATTCCACTCATATTCAAGACAGCATGAAGAAAGGAGCTGTTGGCCCCAGCTTGTTGATCAACATCTTTGCCCTTAACCATGCTCTGCACGTCCTCGATATCACCATGACCGCATTTACACACTTCATTTTCCTCAATGCAAACATCACTCTTCACCTGTCTCAGAGCCAAGTTTGCACCATGGACTGTCTCACTTGCTACTTGGTGAGAGAGACGACTCGTTTCAGGGCATGGCAATTTTGCCATTGATTTCCATAGCTTTCCCAACATACTTGGTTCTAAACTTCCACACAAAGCCCGCTGGGGCTAATAGAATCAAATGGAAAGTGTCGATCACCCTAAACTTGAGGAGATACTTGATTAATGACCTTTTACCAAAGAAGCCAAAGAGTAGCTCCATTTATAGCTGAAGGAAATTTGACATGCATTCCACTAACTAAAGTTTGAGAGAATCTCACTGTAAGTGAAGATACTGCCTTAGCCATAACCAAAAATAAAAAAAGTTAAAAGAAGTGAGTGTAATATGTATATGACAGAAGGAAAAGAACACACGTAATACTATAACCACCATTTGCAAGATTCTGACGCAATTAGCCATGAAATGTGCATGAGAGAAGGAAAGAGATCAAGTAGACTCCACAACTAGATACTATTTGCGACACCAATGGACCTGGGCAAATAGAACAACTCGCTTTCATTCATTTTCTAATGGGAAAGGAACTAAAACACACATTCATGGAAAAAACCGGCTTTTTACAAAAATACATACATCTCCCTAACTAGGACTTGAAACAGTGCATGGTATTGGTATAAGTTCCATAGAATTAACCAAGCTTCCTAAGACTTAATTAGCCAAAAAGAGAATCAAAAAGAAAACCCAACTTTGTAAGCTGATCACAAGTAGTGTTTTTGTTTTTGTATTTTCATGTGCACAAAAGAATCGAAATAAAGGATGTATATGTATATATGATCTACCAATTTATTCAAGTCAACCGTTTTACCACTGATTATTCATAAAATTGATGTGGGTCTTTGTGTTGGTAATTTGGTTTCATCCTCCCAAATTTGTCTAGAACAGTCCAGTTCAAGTACTTGGTTAATGCTTATGTTGAACCTGAAACCGACATCAATCAATTTGTTACGGTTTCAACCATGCATGGTGATTTTACTCAGCACTGCTATTATCTTGGTTGGCTGCTGTCATTCGAGAAAATGAGATGACAAGCAAGGTTGGCCACAAACAAGGGTGATGTATTGAAATCAGGCTGCATTTGAGATGCATGGCTGCGAGGATCTGGAACAAAAACAAAGAGCTTCACCAACAAGAATTTCTTTTCGTTTTTCCTCAACAATATTCCCATAATATTTAAAAGCGCTATGGGGTATCTTGTGTAAGAATTCCAGGAAGCTGTGCTGAGGCGGAAAGTGGTGATGCCAAACGAACCAGATCAAAGGTTAGTGTGATAAGACATACCCCTGCCTCATGCAAGATCCCCTGCGGCTAAATGGCTTATAAATTAAAGCCAAAATTTTGTTCCAGTTGAAAATGGTAATGATAGACTTTGGAATTTTGGTAGGGGGGAAGGAAATTGATGCCAAACGCATCTATTAAGAAACTTCGATGTGGACTTGGTTCCCATCACTGGTAAAGCTATAGGCCTATAGCTATATAGCTTGTGGTACCTGCAGTGACATCACCGTCGAATATAGGTGTAGATCCTGTCTAAGTTTGCACATTTCCCTGTATTAGATATTGAAGCTAGATTCATTGCAAAAATTAATAATTTCAATTCTTATTAGTAATTAGTGATGATTGTTTTTTTTTTTATTTTACAGTTATATATACAAGATGATAATAGATAAGTTATACACATGTTGAAGATGTTCTTGTCAAGAGAATTCCTCTATCTTATGATTTTTTTAAAAAAAGGTTATATATATTTTATCGATTAAAATAATTAGTATTATTTAAAGAATATTAATAGTAATTTATAAAATAAAGAATTTTCATTTTGTTCTAAAAGTATATTAATTAATTAATTTTTTTTATAATTGAAAGAACTTAAGAGATTCTATTTTGTAAGCTTTTAAGTGTAAATATGGTTTGAGAAAAATATTGTCTCATCCGTCCACACCAAGTTCCCTTTGAAAATGAACCAAATCACTAGGATATTATTCCGCCTTGGTGTTTCACATGGTGGAGGGGCATCTCATGAATATGATATCTGATGTCAGGCATTTAATGTTGGTATTTCACTTTTCCTGTATTCCTTAAGATAAGTGAATGGCTTTTGGCTTCAATTCTGGACATTAAACACCTATAATTATAATAATAATAATAATAATAACAAATGCTTCCTCCGTCTCAATATTCCTTTCCTTATTTAATAAGGTTTTTACTTTTTTACATTATAATAATAATAATTTTGGCAGGTAGCATTGTCCATAAATAATATGCATCATTGTCATCAAAACCATTTCCGAATTGACCCAAATTGAGGGTGAAACAGGTTCCTGCCTCAAGATGAACTGCCATTGAAAGTGAAACCCGAAACCTTCTCTTCCGTTGGTTTGTTGTTCTTGAGCTTGACTAAGAGTCAAACCAAATATTGCAACAAAGAAAGGACTCTCCTACATGGCAACGGCCTGAAAACTGGAAATAGGATCTCATTTGATATTTATTACCTTTATGAAGACCAGCGTTCCATAGAACCGATGCACGAAGTTGGGGTAAATCTGTTGTGAATCGACATCGAGCAGTAAGAAATGCAGAGGCATGTAATTATATTACATTTTATATAATATAATCCTATACAAACATATACACAATTGAGGAAAGAAGTTGGACTATCTCAAAGGTGATTACAAAAATGTATCGCGAATTAGGCGTGCTAATACCCGAGATGATAACCTGCTAATCACCTCAGGAAGCACCCTGGCTGATATGCCTGGTAACAATGGAAGCAACTCTTGGACAGCCTGAGCAACATTTACACCCTGTTAATGCCAACAGAATAAAAGCAGTTAATGAGACATGAAGACTACTATCTCTAATTCAGAAGGAGAGAAGTTCCAAAAATAGTTAAATTTTAATTAAAAGAGCGAACTTTGGAGTACCTGATTTGATGTCGCTGATATTGAACTTCCTGCTGTTAAGAACTCAACAATTTTTTGAACATTATTCAATATAATTTTGTCCTCCTCAGTCATTGAAGGCAATAGTCCTGCTGGCTTGAATGGTCCAACTGTAGGAACCATGCTAAACACAGGGGCAGCATTTCTGACTCCCAACACAGACATTAGTTGAACTAACTGTTCCCTGGTAAGCGCATCAATGCCCTTCACAATCTGCTTAGCACGCCAGAAACATTAGTTTGATATTTGAGCATCCTTCTAACCAACCTCACACCAAAAAGGAGGGTGCAAGTTTTGTTCAAATTGAGCAGTATTGTCAAAAGAGCAAACATAATAACTAAATCGTACAAAAACAAATACAGAACCGGCATGGGCAGTGAAAAGGTGAAGCAATTATATAACCACACACCAAAAGAGAAAGAAGAAGGAGAGGCTACGTAAGAACACAAGCAAACTTGCAACTAGTTAAAAGAAAATAAGTAGCACGCAATAATACTTGTTCTATTATTTCCACACGATTTTAAGAATGTAAGTTGTAATAGATCAAACTAATGCAATGATGAAAAGAATAGACTGTGAAGACACAGTATAATGGCCATTAAAATCATTGTAAACTTGATCAATTACTAACTATACATGAAAGAAGGATAAAAAACTGCGGAAACTATAATCTTTTTTCAATAGGTCAAATATTCTACCCCAAGATTATCCTTCTTATGATCATATGCTGTTTTTAGATCCTTGAAGAACAATAAATCTTGGAGACCTATAAGTTTGCAAGCAAGAAGAATTTGTTTTGAAATGAGTTGAATGATCTAGGAGTTGATGTGATCCAATGCATTGAGGAAAAAGATTGTACCACAAAAGGAGGCAGGGTTGACATTTTGCATAGATGATTGAGGGGCAAAACAAGCCTTGTTCAAATTAGAATAAATAATACCTTTGAGGCAACTTCAACTGTATGAAAAAGTCTATTCCATTCTTTTACTAAATACATTGAAAACACCATTTATACATGTGCCTCCGTATTGCGGTGCGCAAAAGATTTCAAAGGGTCAAGGGCTCAAATATTCGAAAGTACAATTTCTTATTATAGAGTAAACAGCTGTAGCCAGAAATAGTACCATTTTCTATTTGAACTGAGGAAAATTAATTCCGGCACTTCTTAAGGTTTACTGGAGGAGGGGAAATTTTTTCCTGCACTATCTCTAAGCATATATATGACTCAGCAAAAATCCCAATGGAAACCTTTTGGAGGTATAAAATCATTTGGGAAAAAGAATTATGATGGAAAATTTTGAGGTTTTTAGATAGAAAGGAAAGCCAAAGAAGAATGGGTTGCATTGCAGCATATTTTGTCACCTTCTGGCCAAAGACTGGCTCTAAGAGGTCCTTATTTTGATATGATTGAACTAATATCAAATGTAGTGCCTTCAATAGGGAATAGAGGCACTATTTTTAGCCAGCAGATAACATTTTTTTTCTTTTGAATATAAGATTTAAAAATACCTCATCCAGAAGAAATTCTCGGAAAAAGTTTCCCTTCTCAGACAGCAGAAATGCTAAGGCTGCTCTTGTTTGAATAGGCTGATTTGACTGAGATTCGCTTGGTAGAAATCTAGGGAATGCAATAGCTGCTTGATTTTGTAGAAGGCCTAGTTCAGCCATATCCCCTTTCAAATTCTCTCCACCTCCACTTTTTGCTGCAGTAATGAAATTCTCAAAGGCTTGCATGACATCAATGAACCTGTCAGCATCAAAAACACCAGATTTCCCATATATTGTGTAACGCAAAGCATTCCTCAACCGTGGGGATTCATCTGTGAGGAGCCTCTGAACAATGGAAGGAACATAATGACATGATAAACTTATATTCTGGAAAATGTTGACCATTTATTAAGAGAAAGCACAACAGCAATAGCAAGAATCTTTGCAGTCACACAATGAATTTTAAAATAATGTTATGATCACAAACTATTCTCAAAAACAGATGGCTCACAATTCAGAAATGTAGTCATAAGATGTTAATTGGTTTTCACAACACCATGAGCAAAACACTCTTCCATCTTGCTCAACTCAAGAAAGCTTCAATCCTATCTAAATACTTTGGTTTTTGGATTAGTCATGTGAATTCTTTTACATCATTCCAGCCTATCTAAAACAAAGTCCCCAAAAGTCCCTGGATACCAAATCTTTTCAACACCTCCTCACCTGTCATTTTTGGCCTCCACTTTTTCCTTTTCTTACCATCAGCTTAATGGCATAGAAAATTATGTTGTTTCTGTATGTTGTCAAACCAAGGTTTTCAAAAAATACTAATAATTTAGACAATTCTTTTGTTCTTTTTGAAATAATTTACGACAATTCAAGACGAGTTTCAAAGTGTAATCTGACTACATTTTCTATATAAGTTACGTATTGGCATTGACAGTAAGCATACAACAACTGGTCTATCAGAAACCAACGAAATGATTTCAAGTAATAAATTTAAATTTTTGCAGAAACACAGAGTGACTTCAAATGTCTTCTTCATTCTTCTTTTTCTTATTTGTCAAACAAAAAGGTAAATGTTCAATGCTTCAAAATTTCAACCAGAGGACCAAATACCCTTTTGGCTTGAAACTGTCACCAGGAGGCATGAAACTCAATAATAGTCCTTAAGACAATTGACATTGACCTAATATATAAATATATATATAAACATTGTCATCCTAGAAGCATTTTTAGACCCTCATTCATATACCAAATATAAAACTAATTAATCAGGCAATTGGCTAATTAGTCATCAGAAAATTCAAAACAAAATGGCCAGTGCAATATTTCATGTCATCATTACAATGACAAATCAAATTCATTTCAAGATACATCTGCAACAACAGCATATTCATACCTGAGCAATATATGGATAGGCCTCATCCACAATAGCAAAATCGGGATTCCCCACTAAAGCTATTCCTTCCAACACCCCTATTGCCCTAATTATAAGAGCAAAATAAGGAGGTATCCTAAATGGATAATCAAATGTTATCTGTGCCAAATCCGCTGCCAGCTCCTGAAAATTAATGTTTTTTGCACCCCCACCCTCAAGTGCCTGATCAAAAACCTTTGCCAGAACAGGCAGGATGGGTTCCAAATTAACCCCTTGGGGAATAAAATCGAGTTTAACAAAATCTTTAACTATTTCTGCATAGTCCCTGTGAATAAGATGAGCAATCGCCTCAATCATTCCATACTTCTGATCATCAGTTAATTTTGTGACAAGACCTGTTACAGCATAAGCAAACTTTACAATCTATAAAATAAAGCTGATGAATAAAAGACAGTATTCTCATAGTAAAATTTAGCATTTATATGCATGACCAGCATGATGTCAATTGTATAGGAAGAGAACTACTAAACCATTGTTGAAAGACAACCATATATCAAAATCACTCAAATCAGCTCAACCCAACCCAATTACGTTGGAGGTTCGCTAAATGAATTTTCTACAGCTTGCTGAATCCGAAGTCCTAACCCTGATAAGTTGCACAGAAAATCAATCATATTTTATTGCTTAAATAGATCATCGGAAATAATGGCTATACTTACAGTTGCTCATTGGAAAGAAATGCTGGTTTAACTTACTGTTATGTACAAGCAGCAATTATTTTATAGCTGAATCAGGCAATGTCTCCTATACTTAAAAGAAACATGCTTCTGTTGTGCTCCACAAACAGACCTGTATGACTTCTAAAATCCAAAAGTCCACATAAAGGCACTTGGGTTAAAGCTTAATTAAGAGATTTCAATACTATTGTTGTGGTTTGGATTGCCACAATCAGTCAGGAAGCACATAAGTTTTCTTTCTGTCCTCAGATGAGTTTTTCTTGGCAACTCATATATATTGCATCTAAAACAGAAGGAACCCAACACTGAGCACAAATTCAAACATTCTCATCTATGAAAATCAGTTTCCATTTGAACTAATGAAATGTAGAATTAGGCAATAGATCTGATGAATGGCCTAAAAAAGATAAGTTTGTGCTCAAAAGCCACCATGATACTCTTTTTTTTTTTGGCTTTAAACTTTAAGCGGTAATTCTGAAAGCAAGCACTGTTGAGGACTCAAGCTTGTATTGAAGAACAGCTAGCTGCTGTTCTCTATTAGGTTAAGGACACCATTTCTGAGTCAACTGGTACAAGAAGATACAGAAGGGAAAGAAAAAGACTTCATCATTAATCTAGGTAATCTTTTATAACGTGGGGGGGGGGGGGTGGAACAACAGCTCAAAACAGCTGCATTAACCATAATTAAGGACACAGGTCTAAATTCACAAAGAAGTAACTCAAACTACACAATGCCGTTAACCATGTTGAAAGAAGATCTTTTGCACTGTAAGCTTAGGAATATATTATTACCAAAGTCAAGTATGGCTAGCTTCCCATCAGGAGTGCGGATCAAATTCCCAGGATGCGGGTCAGCATGGAAAAACCCAGTATCAAGCAACTGAAATCAAAATGGGATAAGTCACATAAATTAGATAATAAAATTCAGAGCTTTTCTGATGTAGAACAATAAAATATCTAAAACAAGGAATTGCTCATGACCTAGGTGGTGGATATTCACACCATCTGTTGGTTGCAATTGCATGTCCAGAAACAATTGGTAAGCACGATAAGGAAGAGGAAGACATATTATTAGTGCTAGTGACTGATACTTGTGCACAAACAATGCACATATTAACATTCATTAAATATAGACAAAAGGCCTTAACATTTGATATTGGCACCTGAATATTCAAACGAAAAAAGAAAGAAACTTAAACTTAGCCTCCTCTTTCCATAAAAACATTTTTAAATATATGGCGGATTCCTTCCCTATCCTCAATATGACTAGCTCTATCGAAAGCAATAAATTTTACAACTATCATTTAACTGCCAAAAGTTACCAAATGAACAAATAGGATTAAATATCTAAGGAAATGTTTAAGGTTTTCAAATAAAGCAGAAGCAAATAACAGTCCTAAATTGCAAAATATTTTGACAGTACTGCCACCATGATACTATGAAATTTCTGCCACCAACTCCTTCACTATCATCTTTCTTATCATCAACAAGTTGAAATATCACATATTTAACTGCTGAAGGCAACTAACCCCATTTCAGTACTAATTAACCAAAAAAGTCATGACAAGTACCAAAGCAAAATGCACCCAAGAAAAGATTACATGAAAGTCAAGTTTCACATTGAAGATTCCTCAAAAATGTAAAAGAGAACAAAATCTTGACCTGTCTCCATTAGACATAAACTAGGATGAGAATATATGTAGTGCATCTCCATTAGACATAAACTAGGATGAGCATATATGTAGTACATTACCTGCTTTAGGTAGCATATCACTCCAACATTGACCAGTTCACCAACATCACTTTCTGTACTTTGTGATAGCTTCTCTCCTTCAATCCATTCTGTAGTAAGAACCTTTCTTGATGTATATTTGTGGTAGGTCCTTGGTATAACAACCTGAAAAACAAAATTGACCATAAACTGATTTCTCTTGATATTCTTAAGAAACTAATTAAAAAGAATAACATGAAAAAAAACTTCTTTTAACCAGAATGATATAACCAGACTGGGTTCTCCAAAATCAGGAGTTACTGCTCCAGACATAATAAAGATACAAGTTTAGAAAATACCACTGACCTGTGGAAGGTCCTTTCGCATCATTTCAGAAAAGAGTGATCCATTTTCACCCTCTTTAACATAATCTAGCTCCTCAAAAAATCGAGCAGCCCATTCATCAACCAATCCAACCACGTCTACAGAGATCTGGAATGGATAAGGGAAATCAAGTAGGCAAAGCATGATAAATTATCACTAATATGGCTATCAATACTAGAGGTGCCCCTTTATAAGAAGGAAAAGGTTTTGACAAAAAGAGAACTGGCAACAGCTATATTATATACCTGAGGAAACTTCCGGAGAACCAGACCCAAGTTCCTTATAATGAACAAATCAACAGTCACCGTCTCAAGAACAAAAGGCCTTTGCACTTTGACAGCCACCAGATCTCCATTTTCTTTCAAGCGTCCCTTATATACCTGTCCAAGAGATGCTGCCACAGATGTCCCACAACAATTATACGCATTTTAAAATATTTATAGTTGGAATGGCAGATAAAAGCTATTAAAATTATTACATAATGTAAATAAAAATGTGCATGTGTGTGTATGTCATATGCAACGTATATTCAAGCTGAGATTACCAGCAGCTATTGGTGAAGAAGAAAGTTCTGAGTAGACTTCTTGCCATGGCTGACCAAGTTCCTCTCTAATAAGAGCCATTGCTATGTCATCTGGAAATGAAGGAACCTTCACATATCATCAAAGAAAAGTCGGTTATAGAAAGAGACTAACAACCCTCTCCTCCCCCTCCCAAGAAAAAAATATAAATAAATGTATTAATGCTAACAAGATTAGTAATATCCACCTTATGGAATATGCAGCATGTTTGGAGAAAAAAGCCTTTCAAGTTAAAAAAAAAGCCTTTCAAGTTAAACTCCCTGTCATATGATTATTTAGGAGTAATTTTCCCCCAACAAACTTTTTTTTTTTTTTTTTAAATTTCCCCCAACAAACTTAAGTTTGTGAATTGTAAAATAAAGGATGAAAAGTTGGCAGAGTCATATCAAGAAGGCCCTGCTCCATCAAAACCAATTTCAAAAACCTATCATTTTGCTACTGATATAACATTCAAAGAAACTAAAATAAATTTCTTGTCACATTTGAAGTCTATCAAATAATATAGACAATTCTGGTACAACAAGTCATGTGATCTACCTAAGGTATTTCTGAGGTACGGGCTATTTGAGAGGAGCTCAACTATCCCAATCACAAGACAACAATTAAGGCTCATATGGCAGGCCAAAACACATTGACATTAGAACTAAAAACAGGCATCAGATCAAAATTGCAGACTTTTTCTCACATCATCCATCTCTATTAAAACAGTGACATGTTAGAATTAAATTTCTTTACTCCTGATAAGTCATATATTTTGAACAACTTTTGTGGCATAGGAAAAGATCTGATTGAATATAATAACTTTAAAAAGGAAAGAATGAAGAAATTATTATGTGATAACTTTACCTTATCACAAAGCTTTTGCAGCTCAGTCATTGCAACAGGAGAAAGTATATCTGGTCGAATGCTCAATGCTTGCCCAAGTTTTATATATGCTGGGCCCAAAGAGGTAACGATTTCCCTTAATTCAATAGCTCTAGCAACTTCATTCTGATAATAAATACAATCAAATTAAAAGGCAGATAATCAAATTTGAACAACAAAAAGATGTCAAACTAGCACAATCATGTTTCATGTTTTACACACACGCATTAAAGGAAGCCCAAATTCTTCAAAGAATGAACATCAAAGAGATACAGTACCATTGAGAAAATTTATGCCACGATGGATATCAATATATCAAAACAAAATATCAAAATCTCAAAAGCAGGGGACAGAGCATCAAGTATTCACCTCTTTGACCTTCTTGTTTATCACATCCAAAGCCAGACGTGAGAGGAAACCCCCAGCAACAGATAGTAATTGTATAATTCGAGTTGCAACAGCACGAGGCCGTTTTCCCCAGTATACAGAGATGCTAGCCGGATCATATACCAAAGGTAAGAACTCACTGCTTTCATCAACCTATGTAACCAGAAAATCATTGATTCATGACCAGCCAACAATATAGTATAGTAAAGAAATAGCACACTAGCTAGAAACCACAAGTGCCAAAAATTTGTCCGCTAAAGCATCAATTTACCTGCCCTTAAGTTCATTAAAATTTTCAAAAGCCCGGGAACTATTCCAATTTTCAGAAATGAAACGGGTGGTCCTATGTGCTAAAACCATTACATTAAGAGAATCAAAATAGAGAAGTCAAACTTAACATATATATGCTACAAAAACTGCATTTTACCTCAACGAGCCGAAGCTGAATGTTGTCATCAGCAAACTGTGAATCCCGCAAATTTTGGCCACGAAGTCCTTTCATTAGTATAGCCAATTGTTCATTTTCTTCCATTTGCGCTCTCACTCTTTTTATTTCCTGTGAAACTTCTCCCATTCTCTGCTAGTTCAATTATCATCAAAGCAATAGGTAAACAAATACTATACCATTAACCAACAAAGATACACCAATTCATATAGGAATTCATATTCGATATGGCTTCTCATCAACAAAAATTAAATTTTTATTTATTACTAATTTCGAATGACGTGGCAACTTGTGATTGAATCAAATAAAACTTTTAATAATACAATATAATAAAAAGAATACTTAAACTTAAATTTTCCTTTTCAATTTCCTTCACTTTCTCAGCAACCACACAAAAGTTCACCTAATCGAACCAATCTCATTTCAACGAATACAAATACTTTTAAGTAATATGAACCTAAACTTTTTTTTACCGTGGAAGCTCCGTTTACGGATTTTTTAGATGATGGGGACTGCGAGGAGCCGTTGATGTTGTTTTTTGAAGGAGAGGGCTGGGACGGCCCATTACGAGCGGGCTTCGGTTCAGTTGCGACGGCAAGAACCCGTCTTGTTCGAGTACGAATAGAAACTCTGTTGGAGCGCGGGACAGAGAAGCGGACGGGGTCGATTCCGCAGTAGACGAGCTGCCGCGGCGCTGCTACGTCCATGGCGGAATCGACGAAGAAACAACTTCTTTCTAGAGAAAAAAAAATTCAAAAAATGAAGACTTTCAGAGAGAGCTCTGCAGCAGAAGACTGGAGTTGAAAAGAAGAAAAAGTGCATTGAACGCGTGTTCTCTTCCAAAACAATGACTCAGAGGAGAATCTGGCCCTTGGAGGAACACGTGGCAAAAGATGGTGCAAGGAAAGCTTTTTTTTAAATATTATTATACACATTTTTTATTAACCGTTGGTTTCTCGCGGGTGGTTGTCCGCCTGTCTGTTGTGGAAATCGTTTTTCGTTCTTTTTAGTGTTCGGCTTATCACCTCACAATTATGAAAATGCAATTCTTTTTTTTTAATTTTTTCTTTACTGCTTAAATATTTTTTGAGGAAACCAGCTAACATTTTTTTATTTAGAAAATATTGTTACAACTAAAAAAATACAAAATATCAATATATGTTAGTAAATATCTAGAGTAGTAATTTATTGAAACTTTATTTTATTATTCCCAACTCAGATCACTTGAATCAAGTCTGTATGATTTTTCTTTTAATTTAAAAATTATGTCGTTTGACCTCAAAAAACATAATATTTTCATAAATAGCTAAAGGATTTTACATATATAAATACAGTAGATAAGATAAATTTCAATTAGATAATTACTCAAGCATCATTTTTTTATCATCTCAATTATAAAATCAAAAAATTAAATATAACATATAATTAAAAATTACCATATAAACATGTATGCATCATATGTTTCATTAATGGAAAATAATAATAAAAAGAACCTGCATAAGACAACTGTTTCCTCTCTTACTCATCTTACCTAACTTCTACACGTGTTGTCTTTGCATCAAATTGTGGTGAATATAAAGTTATGATAACTCATAATACAATAAAAACACTAATCAAGGTTGGTCCAAAAATGCCAAGATCCAAAGCAACTCCGTCCTATCCCTGAAAAGGTTCACCTGAGAGGCAAAGCAAGTGGTTGACATTTACGCTAGTCTAGATTTGAGTCATTACTGGTAGGGTTGGGGCATGATTAAAAGTCTAAGCTGTTTTTAATGCTCATTTATTCAAACCTGAATCTTTCATCCCATTTTAATGACTAAACCAGACCCAAAAAAAAGTACCCCATCATGTCTCTTTAAGGTGCAATTCATATTATTATTTTAGTTATTTAAGGTGCTATTCATTTTTTTTATTGAATAAATACGTTTTGTGGGAAAAAAAAATCCAAGAAAGATATCTTAGCTAAATTTTAGAACCCATATACTTTGTTATTAATTTTTTTATAAAAAATTGGAAATTTATCAGTATTTGAAAAACAAAACTCTTACTCAAGTAAAAATAAATACTAGTAATAGTTTATTTATTAATCACCGCATTTTACATTTTAGTGTAGTAGAAAGAAATAATTATTTTGTGGGGGGGCTTTAACAATTCTTGTGGACATTTTTGTTGTCAATGATTTTTTATTTGTTATTTACTTAAAGTTATGGCGTGCCACGTGTCATAAATATGGGGTCAAAAAGAAACTAGTTTAGTTTTCTCCAGGACCACATGTAAAGGGTAGAATTTTGTTCCCACTTCTGTTTTGGAATTTCCAGACCAAACTACTCTCTTTTTTTCCCCTTTTTCTTAGGGTTTTAACTCTTTTTTTTTGTTTTTCCTCCTTCAACCTGCCTGCTACCCAAACCCCTAACACAACACTTAAATACCCATAAAGCCCCTGCCTTTCACAATAATTTACCTAAAAGGGTGGACAGGTACCAAAGAATAGAGAAGCCAAGGCCTGAACAACCTATCAATGAGAATGAAATCAGAATCACTGCTCAAGGTGTTATTAGGAACTACATTACTTATGTCATATCTCTCCTGCAGGTATTACCCCGAAAAAGTCTCTCTTTCCTTTTTTTTTATTTTCTTAGCTATTTTTTCTTGATATTTTATATGAGGTTTTGATATTATGGGCATTATTTATGGCATAAAAGACTAATTTTTTCATTTCAGGTCTATCCCTTTTGATTGTAAGTCCCTCTTAATGGCAGAAAAGAATCAATAATATTGTATAATGTAAGGAAGACCCAAGTTTTTAACTTAAGGTACATTTAAGTTAGCTGTGTAGCTTTTTTTTTTTTTTTTGTCAATTTGGGAAGTTTGATTGTTGGTAGAGTCTTTGTTAAAATTCGTGTTGGAGGGTGATGTCCAATCCATGGTTCACAGCTTCCTGAATAAGTTTATTTGTTCATTCGTTTTATTAGTTGCAAAAAAGAGTGCTTCATTAGGTGCGACAATTCAGCTGTTGGATAGGCGTAGTTAGATGCAGATTGAAGTATTACTGCATTTCCCATGATTCTTTTAGTATTTAGATGCTCCTAATCTTGGCAGGCTTCCTTGTTGGATTGCATCTGCAGTTTTTGCTTCCCCATTGGAGGATATTAAAATCAAATTCCATTAATAGGAACCATGTGCTTCATGGAACTGGTAATGAAGATAATGAAAGAAAGAAACACAAACTGAAGCCAATAAGAAAGCAAAACTGAGTGTAAAGGAAGAGTAGGGATGGGAAGAGCAAACCTTCCAAAGTGCTTCAACCATTACATCCTTGTGATATTTTCATATTTAGTTACATAGAAGACTTTCAGGAGCCTAGTAACAAGTTTGTATATGGTATATTGATTCTATTGCCCTGTTGTAATTTTCTTTTTCATGACTGGTCATTCACCTTGCTGCTGATTTTTTTTTCTTTGGATTGTTGGTAGAGAAGTTTATGTCTTACAATGTTCACTTTCGGGGTGATGTATATCTTTCATTACTTCAACTTTCGAAGATTTTTCCTTTTTCAGGAGAAACAGGTAGGGGAGATTGTTCTAAAGGCAATGGGACAGGCAATAAGCAAAACGGTGGCCATTTCAGAGATCATAAAGGTCAGAAGATTCCATTCCTTTTGCAGTTCGCATTTAGAAAATAGAAATGGACAATCATGCTGACCATCATCTTATGAATTTCTGAACAGAAGAGAATCCCTGGGCTGCATCAGGAAACTTCCATAAGTTCAATGAGCATAACTGATATGTGGGAGCTGATGGAAGAAGGGCTTGTTCCATATTACTTGAGGCATTCTTATGTTTTGTCCTCGTAATTCATCTTTCTTGAAGTGCATTTATAATTCTTGTTTAAAATGGTTTGTGCAGGTTGGAGATGACTCGCCAAGTGTCCCTTATTTCAATTTCTCTGTCAACCAAAGAGCTAAACAAATCATCTCCTGGATATTTAGGTTTTCCACTTCTTTTTCTTTATGGTCAAATATATTGCCAGCATCATACCTCTATGTTAAGATCTAACATTGTTGGAAAATGTTTTATTACCAGGTATCAAGCTCCATCTCATGAGCAGTAGAACCAATATCAGTCTCAGCAACAGCAAAACCAAATGCACGTGCCCGTTACTGGGTTATTGAAGGCGATGAATTTAGCATTTTCTTCCTCTTTCTTTCTTTTTGAATAATAATTACAACAATTAAATGTGAAGATCATAAACAGTGTTTTATAATTTTTTTTGATGATGGCTTTGATTGCAATCCATATTTTGTTTATGTATGTTAACATGAAGCTCTAATAAATCGCATTCTTATTTTTTGAGACCAACCTATTTGCAATTGCCTTTGTTTATTTAAATTCTCAATACATTCATCATCCTGATTCATATGGACGAGTAACAAGTTTCATTTTCATTATATTGATTTTATTGCCCTGTTGTTATTTTCTTTTTCATAACTGGTCATATACTGGTCCTTCACCTGACTGCTGATTTTTTTTTTCTTTGGATTGTTGATAGAGAAGTTTATGTCTTACAATGTTCACTTTTGGGGGGATGTAGATCTTTCATTTATTTCAACTTTTGAAGCTTTTTCCTTTTTCAGGAGAAACAGGTAGGGGAGGTTGTTCTAAAGGCAATGGGACAGGCAATAAGCAAAACGGTGGCCATTGCAGAGATCATAAAGGTCAGAAGATTGCATTCCTTTTCCAGTTCACGTTTAGAAAATTGAAATGGACAATCATGCGCTGACCATCATCTTATGATTTTCCGAACAGAAGAGAATCCCTGGGCTGCATCAGGAAACTTCCATAAGTTCAATGAGCATAACTGATATGTGGGAGCCGATGGAAGAAGGGCTTGTTCCGTATGCCTTCAGACATTCTTATATTTTGTCCTTGTAATTCATCTTTCTTGAAGTGCATTTATAATTCTTGTTTAAAATGGTTTGTGCAGGTTGGAGATGACTTGCCAAGTGTCCCTTATTTTAATCTCTCTGTCAACCAAAGAGCTAAACAAATCATCTCCTGGATATTTAGGTTTTCCACTTCATTTTCTTTATGGCCAAATATATTGCCAGCACCATACCTCTATGTTAAGATCTATCATTGTTGGAAAATGTTTTATTACCAGGGATCAAGCTCCATCTCATGACCAGCAGAACCAATATCAGTCTCAGCAACAGCAAAACCAAATGCACATGCCCGTAACTGGGTTATTGAAGGTGATGAATTTAGCATTTTCTTCCTCTTTCTTTCTTTTTGAATAATAATAACAACAATTAAATGTGAAGATCATAAACAGTGTTTTATAATTTTTTGTGATGATGGCTTTGATTGCAATCCATATTTTGTTTATGTATGTTAACATAAAGGTCTAATAAATCGAATTCTTATGTTCTTTAGACCAACCCATTTGCAATTGGCTTTGTTTATTTAAATTCTCAAGGCATTCATCATCCAGATTCATATGGACGAGGACGAATTAATGGTAGAGGGAGAGGACAGGGATGGGGCAGGACCTGTAACAGGAACTATCCAGGTATAAGTTCCCTAGATGCCAGCCTTGGTGTTTACTATTGCAACATCACTTGATTGTGCTGCTTGATCACTAAACTAGTCTGCTGGCAGAGAATGGTGGTTATTGGAATCAGGGGCGAGGAGGTGGACGAGGCAGAGGTTGGGGCTATTGTGGTGAGATGGCTCTGCATATATGAGAACCACATGTCTAGCTTTCTATTTTTGTACAGCGTACATGCTTGTGCTATTATCTTGCTTAAGTATCATTCTTTCCATTTGATAAATCATTTTTTTTTTCAATAGAACTAGAAAAGAGCACTAAGTTTGATCTATTCCTCAACATAAACGGAGCTAGGTGGCAATTTGCTTTATCATTAGATCTTTTTTTTTGGTTTGTCTTATATCTCATCATAGCGAACATATATTGCAATCTGGTTGTGGTCCACATGTCGACCAACTAGCACCTTATCCCAAATGTTTGCAGTTAGTGGCATGATGCCTGACTACATTAAAATTTTAAGCTGATAACACTTTACCAAAGGCTTGAGGCATGTCATGTTTCATGATTTATATTGGATCTGAGAATGCATGCTTTTCCATCCAATGATGAATGTTTTCGTTTTTGTTGCTTACAACAATTTTTGTTTTCTACAGGTGGGTATGGAAGGGGCAGGGGTGGAGGGCAAAGCTATGGTCATGGACGAGGATGGGGCAGTGGCAGTGGACATGGTCGTAGACAACAGGCTTAATAGTGGGATTGTACTAATGGTTAGCTCTTTAGCAGGACGGCCTACAGTTGTTGGGAGGAAATTCTTGTTGGCTGTTAGAAGCATCAAAACATTTATATCTTCCTCTTATCAGTTTATTTTTCTAAATGATATGGATGTAGGAAGTCATTAGCATTTTCTCGGTTGCTTCTATCCTGTTAAGGGCTGTTAGTGGGGTTTTAATATGCTGTAATCCGTTGCCTCTGCCACTCTTTGTAGATATAGTCTATTTTTAAATGTATATATGCCTTTTGAAATTTCTTTCTCTCTCTCTTCTGTGCAGTGATTGTGTCCAAAGCCAATAAATGCAAGATTGAAGCCATGTGCTTGTTGATAAAGCAGGGTTTGCCTAACAACCTCTGCAAGTTGCAATCTAGCACAAGACACGTGTCCTCACGCTTATGATATGATACCCCTTCAGATTAACAAGGGGCCAGGAATAAAAGACAAACTTTACCCCTTGTTCCTGTAGAAATTGGCGCTTCAGCAGGAGCTAAAAAGGAGGAAATGCATTTACTTGCTTCGAGCTTGTGATGCTTCGTTTTCAGTTATTTATCTCATCAAACATACCAATGGCGGAGGCCTCCTCTTCTATACTTCGAAAAATTAGAACCGTCTTCTCATCCATAATTTCTTCCTTTGAAGTCAAAACAAATAAAATGTGAAAGCGTTACCTTTTTTTTTATAACATTGTGGCCTGAAAAAGCAAAACAGACCAAAGTTTATAAGAAATCAAGTGGAATTAATCTGAGTTAGGTGAGTTCCTTAAGAACCAAGGACATTCTTCAAGAAGCTGTGCAGGCGTGAATATCGATGAAAACCTATCAACCTGAACCAAACACAAGGAAAGTGCGGAGCTATTATTGACTTCAAATAATATTATATGCATTTATGTTTGATAACACCAACCATGGTTAGAAATTTTAAAACTTGGCTTACTTTTCCAACACTTCGTTATAATATATGGAAAAGATTTTACTAAGATTTTCTCCTCAATCAAATTGTTTAGGTAAATGAAGCCCCAATTAATGAATTAATGACCCACAGCCCAAATTTTTAATCTACATCTATAGTTTGCCATTTAAGAAGTTCATTGTATATAAATTCATGGTAATCTTAGAGATTAATTAAACTATTAAAGTACTAAGAGACAACTGAAATCTTTAATAAAAACAATTAATCGCAATATAAATGTCAACCGAAAGTTTGTCTTATCCAATGAAAAAAAAGTAGTTATTTAATACTAGTAATAATTAAAAAAGAAAAACCTACAGTTGGGGAGCAAAACCGTCTTTACAAAACCAAAATGGAAAGGACAAGCAAAAGATGTGGCACGTCCGAGAAATAGAAAGCTGCCAAGTGTCCGGAACCCAAAGGTGGCAAACCAAATCTCGTCAACAATGTCACAGCAAATCCTGAAACCACGATGAACCTGGACTCAACAATGTCCAAGTTCATCTCAATCTCCCCAATGTCCAGCATACACTGGTCAGCTCTGTCTCTATTTTCCTCTTCTGTTCTGCCATAAAAAAAAACTCCTTCAAAGCTCCAACAGTCTTCCCTGTCTCTCCTTTTTCTTTCTGGTTCTCCTAAAAAGTTGAAATTAGAAGAAAAAAATGAAAGAGAGAAAAGAGATAGAGAAACAGCTGCCACAGTCTCCTCCTCCTCCTTATCATGTTCTTCACAAGCTTCCTCCCGGGGACAGCCCTTACGTTCGAGCGAAACATGTTCAGGTATATATCTACGTATATCTATACGTCTGCATGCCGTACACCATTGAGTTTGATGGGTGCATTTAATCTGCTTATCATCTGAGGTTCCTCTAATACAGTTAAATGCTAGGTTTTTTTTATTTTTTTGGTTTTTTGGGTGTTCATCCTGGACCTCTTCTGTTACTATTTTTCTTTTCTTTAGGTTTTTTATAATTACTGAAAAGCCCTTGAATGAGAGATTAATTTACCAAGCAGGGGTTTTGTTAGATTCTATCATAATTATCTCTCATTTTAATCTGTTAATGTGGTTGCGTGTGTGTGTGTGTATATATGTTCGAAACATTTCCAGTTTTTGTTGTTCATGAATTGCTGTTATTGCAGTATGTCCTATTTTTCCAGTTCAAGGTATTTTAGGAATTTCCTGCTAGAAAAGATGCAAATTAATGAGAATAGAGTAAAGGACAAAACAGTAAAAGACTACCCTTTTTTGGTCCTTAGTGCAACTCTATATTTGAATGACTTGTTCATTTGGTAAAAAAATGATTTTTAATTAACACTAATTGCTAGTTATTAGTGAAGTTTCATTTATCTATTTCTTCCTGTTAATTTAATTCAATTAGGCATAGATTGTACTGATGATTGCTGTGACGTTGGGTAAGGTGCTAAATTCTCAAATCATTTTATACATATTAGGAAGATTAATGTTATATATGTGTGAGCGTGCGTGCTGTGCAAGTCTCTAAAGCTTTCTTATGCTTACGTTAGGCAGTGATTTTTTTTTTTTTTTCAATCCGGCCATCTTCCCTATGCATTGCAGTTAGTAGATAAGGATCCAGACGCGGCGATAGTTTTGTTTTTGAAGGCGATAAATGCAGGAGATAGAATAGACAGTGCACTTAAAGACATGGCAGTGGTTATGAAGCAGCAGGATAGAACTGAAGAAGCGATTGAAGCAATAAAGTCTTTTAGGGAACGCTGCTCCAAGCAAGCTCAGGAATCACTAGACAATGTCCTCATTGACTTGTATAAGGTAATGCAAATTGAACCAGGAGGCTGTGTTTGTTGTATGCTTTCTAGTCAGTTAATTGTAGTCTAGGCAGTATTTATGTATAAGAATAGCGGTATTTAGAGAAGCTCATTATAGAATTTCAACCAATGATCCCCTTGCTTTGAGTTGAAGTAATTGTTGATATTTAACCATTTTTCTATCTAATTATTAAGGAGCAGCCAACCTAGCTAAATACTTTTAAGGTGATAGGAGAGGCACTAGTTATAGGTTTTTGATCGTGACATCTTTCCTTATATATGCACAATGAGTCAGAAGACACTAGAGCAAAATTGCATTAAAATCAATCAAGTTAAGAGCTTAAAAGTGAGAGGTGGGGCCTAAAGGCCAAACTAGTCATGTTTAATCTCTCAATCTGATATTTCAATGAGCTAAACACTCTGGAATAAGGGAATTCCAGGTCAGAAATCCTGAAACAAATTTTTTGCAAGCACTGTTTCTGTGAAGATGAAATGTAGTAACCACTTCATTGTATGGTTTGATTAAGTCTTTATCTCATCAAAAATCAAGAAAAGGTTTTGTTAAATTCTCAACTTTTCAGATTTAGGGAACTTCTTCCTGCTTTCATCATCTTTTTATATACCCTTATAAAGTCTTCATACTAACCTGCAATAGATTTAGCAGAAATGTGGGAGAATTGACGAGCAGATACAACTACTTAAGCAAAAGCTTAGAATGATTTACGAAGGTGAGGCCTTCAATGGGAAGCCTACCAAGACAGCACGGTCCCATGGCAAGAAGTTCCAAGTCACCATCAAGCAGGAGACCTCTAGAATACTGGTAATCAAATTTTTGTAGTCAGTTATTTGTCAAATACTGCATTTGTTACCTCTTCAGCATACTTGGGATTGCCAGTAACAAAATTCAATTCATAACTTTTTGCAAAATTGTTTTTAATTTCTCCTGCTATCTAATTGATCTCAATTCATCACTATATGTTTACTGTTAGTGTTTTTCAGTACCATGCAATGCAACTTTATGTTTGGGCTTGAAATAGGAAGATTTTCCTACTGAATAAGTACTAAGTCCACTAATTTCTTTGATTCTTTTTCCCCCCTTTCTTTGATCTTTTTCAGTCAGCAATTAAGATCACCTCGCTTGCATATAGTTGCTAAGAGATTTTCATTTTTTTTTTCTATCATTTTGGGTAGACCGTGTTGATTTTGAAAGTTTTCCGGACAAATGTGTAATACAGGGAAACTTGGGTTGGGCCTACATGCAGCAAGAAAACTATTTAGCAGCAGAAGCAGTCTATCGTAAAGCTCAGATAATAGACCCTGATGCCAACAAGGCTTGCAACCTTTGCCAGTGTCTGATCAAACAAGCACGTTACTTGGAAGCAGAATCCGTTCTTGAGTATGTAGTACACGATAAACTCCCAGGATCCAGTGATCCCAAATCAAGAAACCGTGTGAAGGAGCTGCGACAGGAACTCGAGTCACGACAGCCCGTAGCATTAGCTTCAACTGCAATAGAATTAAATTTAGAAGATGCTTTCCTGGAAGGACTTGACCAGTTGATGAGCCAATGGGCTCCATACAGATCAAGGAGGCTTCCTATCTTCGAAGAAATCTCTTCGTTCAGGGATCAGTTGGCTTGTTGAGTTTTTTGTGTTGGTTTATACTCCACATGGATTGTGTCAGTTTTGAATGTTAGTGCTTGTGGAAAGCGAGTATGTTAGAGACAGTAAACTGCTTCAGGAGTGCCTTTGTAACAATGAGCAATTAAAGGAACTGTATATACGTATTTCTTCATATATATATATATATATATATATTCCCTATAAAGGGACGCGACGTTTTGCCTAGTTGAATTTGGACGAGGAACTGCTAAAGCAAAAGCCTATTTACCAAGGTTTTTTCTGGGAACCGTTACTTTACTTGCTGGATTAGCTTGACAACTGTTACACGACAAGGTGATGGTCTTAGGCCTGAAGTTGGTAAGACGGAAATTTGTGGATCTAGATCAGTTTGCCAGTCATCGAAGGAGCTCTAAAGTGTCAGCGACTTGGGAGAGCGTTGTGCACGTGGGAACTCACAGCTGGGTCGTTGGTAATTTCCATTGTTAGCTGCTCACGAAGACAGCACAGAAGGGCGGCCGCCTGTCAAACTCAACATTGACTGATGGATGGGTACTGGGCTTTGGATGGGGAGTTGAACATGGAACGCTTACTGGGTAGTTATGGAAAGCAGGGAAACAATATTCTAAACATTTTTGCATTGCTTTTGGATTATACTGTAGTCACATTGTTTTTACCATTGAGAATCAATTTATTATAATCAAAATTTTCAGTCGAAGTTGTAATTTTTTATATTATATTATATTTATGATTAAAATTAATAATTACAATCAAATACAAATCAATGTGTATAATATTATAACAAATGACGTCGTTCACAAAAAAACCATTTTAATTTATAAACATCAATTTTTATTTATATATAATAAAAAGATAAATAATGATAATAAAATTAAAAATGAATTAACAAGGATAACAACAAATACAAGTATCATAGGGATTATTAACGGTGGAGCAAAATCCATGAGCATCTTGTCTACCGCGCAACCTCCTCCATGGTTGAGCACAACACAACTGCCAATAGCATTTGCCCTCAGTTGATAACAATTAAAGAATCAAAAGACACGTAGAACCAAGTGGTTCTTCTTTGGCAAGCAAAGTATTGGTTTTTCAATGCCTGTTTAACTTGAGCCAAAAAAAAAGGAATTGACATTGAAATAATGAATAATCAACAAACTATCACCCCTAAAAAAACCCACAACAGAATATTCTTCAAATAATTTGCTTCAATTTACTCTGTATATTATATTATGGATTGATGATGGTAGCATTTCAACTTGGAATGCTTAATCATAATTGTGATCAATTATGAAATTGGACTGACACTAAAAATCAAAATCAAATTGAATCTAAAAAAAGTAACAAAATCAGAACAAAATAAAAACTAACTACATATTATTCATAAAAAATTTGAATACATATCAAAATGAATCTAATCCAAACCAAAAAACTTCATCTTCAACGGGTCTTTCTTCTTTTGTTGTGATCAGAGAAGAGAGTTTCCCAAGCCTGACGAACGATCTTGAAAGCACCATCTGCTGCAACTGAATCATTCTTGTCCGGATGGACCAATAGTACCACTTCTTTGTAGTGTTTTCTAATAGTGGCAGCATCAACTACGGCGGAACAATCTTCGATAAAAAGAATGGAGTACAGAACTTTGGTATCGTCTACCTTCATTTTCTGGCAAAGACTTAACATAGAAGCAAACTTGTGAATCAAATAGGCGGCAATGTACTCCTGCACGATCCGTAAATTGGGGTTCAAATCGAGTGCTGCGAACCCTTGCTGAATAGCCCTGTCGATGTTTCCCGACTTGAAATATTCCTCTGCAGCTACTTTAGCTCTTTCAGCAGCAATCTCTGTGAATTGAGATTGACAAATACCTTGAAGACGAAAATCAGCCATCGCAACACAATTTCTTCAAAGAGAGTAAGAAACGATCCGAGATTTGATATCTGAAATCTGAGATCTAAGATTTTGTGAGTAAAGGGAACGGTTTTTATAGTGTTGGGCAATTTGGCGTTGAAAAGACGCTATTTGGTTTGGTTGGCGTCTAAAACAAGCTAAGGCAAGTGAAAAGGACGGTCGGGAGAGAAACCCAGGAACCATCGTGGGAGAGAGGTGGTGCGGCTCGGTTAGAGTCCTAGCCAGACAAGGAAGAAAAAGAAACAGGCCAGGGTTTCACGGGATGCATTTATTGCTTGGTAAAACGACACCGTGTGGCAGGAGAGAAATAAGCATTAAGAAGGAAACGACGTCATTTCACTCATTTCAAGTGACTAACAACAAACGACGTCATTTTCTCTCAAAATTATTCAAAAAATTTTTTTTTTCTTTTTCACGTGATGAACTCTATGATTTGAATTTAAAATTTCTACTCAAAATGCATCTTATCTTTCTTACTTGAACCAAAATTCAATTTGGTATTGACTGCAATAAGAAATTATGATTGAGAATAATTATAATTAAAGGTATTTAATTGTTATAACAGACTACTTTTGTAGTCTTTTATTTTCATTAATATATATATATATTAAGTACTTAAAAGGGTGGGTTAGAGAGGATAATGGGACAAGGACGATCCAGCCAACAACGGGCATTAAACTTTTAGGTATTTTATATTGAAAGAATTTCAAAATGTTAAAATTTGAGTTAGGCATTAATTTTTTCAATAGTGAGATCTAATCTCAGCATATTATGTACAAAACCATGAGAACAGTAGTGCTTCTGCTTCACATCATTGTTACAATTTTTCATAGATTATAATCTGTTCTTTGGGATATTAGTTTTCATTTCTCAAATTCGATTTACAATTAAAAACTCAAATTAGGTCGTTTTCAAGTGAAAATATGCTAACTCCTTTGATTTGAATAATGTAAAATCGAAAAGGAACCAACTGCCAAATACAATTCGATTTGTTTCGTAGTCAAACTAGTTTTTTAACAAATCATTTTTTTATTTTTTGACAAAACAATTCTTCATCAACAAGACTTCAAGGGGAGTGGGGGAAAATCAATCATACACATCGCTCTAATCATTGGAGCTAAAGACCTTCCCTGCGGAAGGCAAAGACACCGAGCTACTCATGCAACCATAGGCTCCTAAGCATTAAAAAATTTTACAAAACCAACTGTGTCCTCTTACGTCTAAAAGAGAAAGGCATACAAAAGGATTTACATGATAAGCGAGAAAAACAAAAAAAACAGATTAATAACATTTCAAAAGGACAAATATGATACGCAGGCATCCGAGTATACCCCCATCACAATATAAAGAAGAAATCCTCCATAGAAATTTTTATCTACCGTAACAAGTTCAAACTATAACCTATACAGCCAACCAAGATACAAAGCCTCCCCCTATCCTAAAAGGCTAGCAAAGGGAGAAATATATGCCCTAAAAAAACAAGTAAGACAAACCAATCTATCAAGACAACCCAGGCAGCAAGAGCGGTACAAGGGAAATCCAAGACAGATTAACATTTGAAGCCGTGGCAGACTGACAGCACAATGATAAGAATCAGGGCAATAAGGATACCCAAAACAATCAATTTTATCTTCATATTCTGAAGCCACATCTTTCTTCTCATCTTAGTTCCCTGCTGCCTAAAGTCTTCTACCTGTAATGCAATATCAAATTAAATGTATCATATTCTGCATCTTATGTATATCAAGTTAAATGCATCATACTGTGCACCAATATACAAGGCATAAAGAAACCATAAAAGACAGTATTTAAATTAGAAAAGCAAAATTGATCAGAATTCTAGTAAAATCAATTTTTAAAAAGATAAATAATAATAAAATTAAAAATGAATTAACAAGGGTGACGACAAATGCAAGTATCATTGGGTGCATTGATGGTGTAGCAAAATCCATGAGCATCTTGTCTACCGCGCAGCCTCCTCCATGGTTGAGCACAACACAACTGCCAATAGCATTTGCCCTCATTGCCTGTGCCAAATAATTAAAGCTGAACAACTCAATATTTTCTTGTCATTATCTTTTAATATATCTTTAATTATCATTCATATATATCATGGTGAATAGTGATGATAAATTTAAAGAAAAAGTCATGAAAACAAGCAAAACCCGTTACTCACGAGCAGACAGAAGATCTAGTGTAAATTAAAAACAAATGCTAGAGTTAACCCTTTCACAATATTTATGACCCTTGACAAAGTTTTCCTTGTACTTTGCACATCACTGCAATGGAGATCTGGTCCTGGAGTACCCAAACTTGTACATCTTACCGTGGAAATCAATTATCATAATCAAATCACTAGGCACCCTACATGACTGATTTATGTAATGAAAATTACACTAGTACAAAAGCTACTAACAGAAACATAACTAACATTTCTCCACAGGTGTTGAGATGTATTTGTACCAGGATCCGATCCAGGTGATATCTCTACCAATGATTTCCTCAGAATTTGGAACATAGACTTCAAATTTTAGTAAGTATATAGAACATTGAATAGAGATTTTAATAGCAGCTAACTTTGAGACAGCTTTATGAATGCATCAATTCCCCCACCAAGTGAGCTTCCATTGTCTCATCTCTCTCTAAGTGCTTAAACATATGCGTGCATCAGGCATTATGCAAATGTAAAAAAGCTTCCACTTTTGCAATTTTCTTTCCTATTCCTCCTTTTTGGTGGGTGAATAGAGATTAAAACTTTTATATGACAAAGGCAATGAAGTGCAAAACTGATCAGCTTCTTTAAACCTATCACCTTGATTTATTTGTACTCTTCACTATAGATCGTCTCAAAGTATTTAGGTAATCATGTCTTGTACTTTTCCCACAAACCACTCCAATGAAGACCGTGTCTCCTGCACCCTTAAGTTAGAGGATAGCTGCCAGCAACATTTCAATAGATAATGCCTCCTTAACAAGGCAATTCAAATCATAGCCTAACATTTATAAATGGGACAAAAACATGATTCAGGAGAGAACTACATGGTAAGTGAATTAAGGCCCAAGAAAAAATGTACCTTTACATAAATGTGTATACAACAATTATTGCAAACAGCTCAGCAAAAGTTGGCCAGAACTAGATATTAGCGGCATTACTTTTAGCACAGAAACAACAAGAGTAATTTAGGCTAAGATATGAGTAATGATAAAAGAGGAACGTGTATAGTCCATTATTGGACTTCTGCTTTTCCAAGAAATCACACTACACATGCACATTTGTGCAAAAATAAACATATGATAAATTGTGATTCAACCTCTAAGTGAGAAAAACCGAATAACAAACCTGAAAGACTTTGCAGCATCAATGATATCGCCCAAGTAAACATCATTTGGGAACATCTGGACAACATGAGCAAGCATTTGATAACAATTGAAGAATCAAAAGACACGTAGAACCGATATGGATCTTCTTTTGCAAGCAAGTATTGGTTTTTCAATGCCTGTTTAACTTGAGCCAAAACTAAAGAATTGATATTGAAATAACGAATAATCAACAAACTATCACCCATAAAAAGAAATATATTATAGTAACTTTTGTGAAAAAAAATTTTTTTCCTTCTTTTTTTTAGTTTGATTGTATCAAATCAGAAAGAAAGTGAATAACTGCAGCACCGATACAAACACTGAAGCAAGCAAAACACATAGTTTCTTAATACAATAACCTCTTGAACTCAGAATTCAATTTAAAACAAACGAAAAAGACTTACAAAATATATAACACAAAGCAATTTATTTTAACAAAATAAAATCTGAAAGCTTAAAGAAAACGTTCATTGCCTAAAAAACCCACATCAGAATATTCTTCAAATAATTTGCTTCAATTTACTCTGTATATTATATTATGGATTGATGATGGTAGCATTTTAACTTGGAATGCTTAATCATAATTGTGATCAATTATGAAATTGGACTGACACTAAAAATCAAAATCAAATTGAATCTAAAAAAAGTAACAAAATCAGAACAAAATAAAAACTAACTACATATTATTCATAAAAAAATTTGAATACATTCAAAATGAATCTAATCCAAACCAAAAAACTTCATCTTCATCGAGTCTTTCTTCTTTTGTTGTGATCAGATAAGAGAGTTTCCCAAGCCTGACGAACGATCTTGAAAGCACCATCTGCTGCAACTGAATCATTCTTGTCCGGATGGACCAATAGTACCACTTCCTTGTAGTGTTTTCTAATAGTCGCAGCATCAACTACGGCAGAACAATCTTCGATAAAAAGAATGGAGTACAGAACTTTGGTATCGTCTACCTTCATTTTCTGGCAAAGACTTAACATAGAAGCAAACTTGTGAATCAAATAGGCGGCAATGTACTTCTGCACGATCCGTAAATTGGGGTTCAAATCGAGTGCTGCGAACCCTTGCTGAATAGCCCTGTCGATGTTTCCCGACTTGAAATATTCCTCTGCAGCTACTTTAGCTCTTTCAGCAGCAATCTCTGTGAATTGAGATTGACAAATACCTTGAAGACGAAAATCAGCCATCGCAACACAATTTCTTCAAAGAGAGTAAGAAACGATCCGAGATTTGATATCTGAAATCTGAGATCTAAGATTTTGTGAGTAAAGGGAACGGTTTTTATAGTGTTGGGCAATTTGGCGTTGAAAAGACGCTATTTCGTTTGGTTGGCGTCTAAAACAAGCTAAGGCAAGTGAAAAGGACGGTCGAGAGAGAAACCCAGGAACCATCGTGGGAGAGAGGTGGTGCGGCTCGGTTAGAGTCCTAGCCAGACGAGGAAGAAAAAGAAACAGGCCAGGGTTTCACGGGATGCTTTTATTGCTTGGTAAAACGACACCGTGTGAGGGGAGAGAAATAAGCATTAAGAAGGAAACGTCGTCATGCCATTCATTTCAAGTGATTAATAATAAACGACGTCATTTTTTTTGTAAATTATACGAAATTTTATTGTTTCTCTTTCTCGTGATGAACTCTATAATTTGAATTTAAAATTTCTACTCAAAACGCATCTTATCTTTCTTACTTGAATCAAAATTCAATTTGGTATTAATTGCAATAAGAAACTATGATAGAGAATAATTATAATTAAAGGTATTTAATTGTTATAACAGACTACTTTGTAGTCTTTTGTTTTCATTCATAAAATACCAACTATTAAAAATCTTTTGTTATATAATATATATATATATTTTAAGCAAAAAAAAAAAGATTAGAGAGGATAATGATACAAAGATGATTCAGTTAACAGCGGGCATTAAGTTTTTAAGTATTTAATATTGAACGAATTTCAAGATGTTAAAATTTGAATTAAATTTTAATTTTTCTAATAGTAGGACCTAATCTCAACATATTATATACAAAATCATGAGCACAATAGTACTTTTGCTTCACATCATAGCTACAATTTTTCATATATTATAATATATTCTTGTGGACATTAGTTTCCATTACTCAAACTCGATTTACGATTAAAAACTCAAATTAAATCGTTTTCAAGCAAAAATATACTAACGCCTTTGATTTTAATAAAGAAAAATCGAACCGACTACCAAATAAAATTCAATTTGTTTCGTTGTCAAACTAGTGTTTTAACAAACCATTTTTTTTTTTTTTTGACAAAACAACCATTCGTCAACATCCCTTACTTATTCCCCAAATTTCTCTCCGTAGAAAGAATAGATCCTCAAAACAAGACTTCAAAGGTAGTGGGAGAAAATCAATCATACACATCGCTTTAATCATTAGAGCTAAAGACCTTCCCTGCGGAAGGCGAAGACACTGAGCTACTCATGCAACCGTAGTCTCCTAAGCATTAAAAATTTTTACAGAACCAACCTTGTCCTCTTACCTCTAAAAGAGAAATGCATATAAAAGGATTTACATGATAAGCGAGAAAAACAAAAAAACAGATTAATAACATTTCAAAAGGACAAATATGATATGCAGGCATCCGAGTATTCCCCCATTACAATATAAAGAAGAAATCCTCCATAGAAATTTTTTATCTACCGTAACAAGTTCAAACTATAACCTATACAGCCAACCAAGATACAAAGCCTCCCCCTATCCTAAACGGCTAGCAAAGGGAGAAATATATGCCCTAAAAAAACAAGTAAGACAAACCAATCTATCAAGACAACCCAGGCAGCAAGAGCGGTACAAGGGAAATCCAAGACAGATTAACATTTGAAGCCATGGCAGACTGACAGCACAATGATAAGAATCAGGGCAATAAGGATACCCAAAACAATCAATTTTATCTTCATATTCTGAAGCCACATCTTTCTTCTCATCTTAGTTCCCTGCTGCCTAAAGTCTTGTACCTGTAATGCAATATCAAATTAAATGTATCATATTGTGCATCTTATGTATATCAAGTTAAATGCATCATACTGTGCACCAATATACAAGGCATAAAGAAACCATAAAAGACAGTACTTAAATTAGAAAAGCAAAATTGATCAGAATTCTAGTAAAATCAATTTTTAAAAAGATAAATAATAATAAAATTAAAAATGAATTAACGAGGATAACAACAAATAGAAGTATCATAGGGATTATTGACAGTGAAGCAAACTCCATGAGCATCTTGTCTACCGCGCAACCTCCTCCATGGTTGAGCACAACACAACTGCCAATAGCATTTGCCCTCATTGACTCATTGCCTGTGCCAAATAATTAAAGCTGAACAACTCAATATTTTCTTGTCATTATCTTTTAATATATCTTTAATTATCATTCATATATATCATGGTGAATAGTGATGATAAATTTAAAGAAAAAGTCATGAAAACAAGCAAAACCCGTTACTCACGAGCAGACAGAAGATCTAGTGTAAATTAAAAACAAATGCTAGAGTTAACCCTTTCACAATATTTATGACCCTTGACAAAGTTTTCCTTGAACTTTGCACATCACTGCAATGGAGATCTGGTCCTGGAGTACCCAAACTTGTACATCTTACCGTGGAAATCAATTATCATAATCAAATCACTAGGCACCCTACATGACTGATTTATGTAATGAAAATTACACTAGTACAAAAGCTACTAACAGAAACATAACTAACATTTCTCCACAGGTGTTGAGATGTATATTGTACCAGGATCCGATCCCGGTGATATCTCTACCAATGATTTCCTCAGAATTTGGAACATAGACTTCAAATTTTAGAAAGTATATACAACATTGAATAGAGATTTTGATAGCAGCTAACTTTGAGACAGCTTTATGAATGCATCAATTCCCCCACCAAGTGAGCTACCATTGTCTCATCTCTCTCTAAGTACTTAAACGTATGCCTGCATCAGGCATTATGCAAATGTAAAAAAGCTTCCACTTTTGCAATTTTCTTTCCTATTCCTCCTTTTTGGTGGGTGAATAGAGATTAAAACTTTTATATGACAAAGGCAATGAAGTGCAAAACTGATCAGCTTCTTTAAACCTCTCACCTTGATTCATTTGTACTCTTCACTATAGATCGTCTCAAAGTATTTAGATAATCATGTCTTGTACTTTTCCCACAAACCACTCCAATGAAGACCGTGTCTCCTGCACCCTTAAGTTAGAGGATAGCTGCCAGCAACATTTCAATAGATAATGCTTCCTTAACAAGGCAATTCAAATCATAGCCTAACATTTATAAATGGGACAGAAACATGATTCAGGAGAGAACTACATGGTAAGTGAATTAAGGCCCAAGAAAAAATGTACCTTTACATAAATGTGTATACAACAATTATTGCAAACAGCTCAGCAAAAGTTGGCCAGAACTAGATATTAGCAGCATTGCTTTTAGCACAGAAACAACAAGAGTAATTTAGGCTAAGATATGAGTAATGATAAAAGAGGAACGTGTATAGTCCATTATTGGACTTCTGCTTTTCCAAGAAATCACACTGAGGGTTTGCTATGTATAAAAACTGACAAATTATATTCCCTTTAACAGCCTTATACTACTACACATGCACACTTATGCAAAAATAAACATATGATAAATTGTGATTCAACCTCTAAGTGAGAAAAACCGAATAACAAACCTAAAAGACTTTGCAGCATCAATGATATCGCCCAAGTAAACATCATTGGGGAACATCTGGACAACATGAGCAAGCATTTGATAACAATTGAAGAATCAAAAGGCACGTAGAACTGATATGGTTCTTCTTTTGCAAGCAAGTATTGGTTTTTCAATGCCTGTTTAACTTAAGCCAAAAATAAAGAATTGACACTGAAATAATGAATAATCAACAAACTATCACCCATAAAAAGAAAAATATTATAGTAACTTTTGTGAAAAAAAATTTTTTTCCTTCTTTTTTTTAGTTTGATTGTATCAAATCAGAAGGAAAGTGAATAACTGCAGCACCGATACAAACACTGAAGCAAGCAAAACACATAGTTACTTAATACAATAACCTCTTGAACCCAGAATTCAATTTCAAGCTAACGAAAAAGACTTACAAAATATATAACACAAAGAAATTTATTTTAACAAAATAAAATCTGAAAGCTTAAAGAAAACGTTCATTGCCTAAAAAACCCACATCAGAATATTCTTCAAATAATTTGCTTCAATTTACTCTGTATATTATATTATGGATTGATGATGGTAGCATTTTAACTTGGAATGCTTAATCATAATTGTGATCAATTATGAAATTGGACTGACACTAAAAATCAAAATCAAATTGAATCTCAAAAAAGTAACCAAATCAGAACAAAATAAAAAATAACTACATATTATTCATAAAAAATTTGAATACATATCAAAATGAATCTAATCCAAACCAAAAAACTTCATCCTCATCGAGTCTTTCTTCTTTTGTTGTGATCAGATAAGAGAGTTTCCCAAGCCTGACGAACGATCTTGAAAGCACCATCTGCTGCAACTGAATCATTCTTGTCCGGATGGACCAATAGTACCACTTCTTTGTAGTGTTTTCTAATAGTCGCAGCATCAACTACGGCAGAACAATCTTCGATAAAAAGAATGGAGTACAGAACTTTGGTATCGTCTACCTTCATTTTCTGGCAAAGACTTAACATAGAAGCAAACTTGTGAATCAAATAGGCGGCAATGTACTTCTGCACGATCCGTAAATTGGGGTTCAAATCGAGTGCTGCGAACCCTTGCTGAATAGCTCTGTCGATGTTTCCCGACTTGAAATATTCCTCTGCAGCTACTTTAGCTCTTTCAGCAGCAATCTCTGTGAATTGAGATTGACAAAGACCTTGGAGACGAAAATCAGCCATCGCAACACAATTTCTTCAAAGAGAGTAAGAAACGATCTGAGATTTGATATCTGAAATCTGAGATCTAAGATTTTGTGAGTAAAGGGAACGGTTTTTATAGTGTTGGGCAATTTGGCGTTGAAAAGACGCTATTTCGTTTGGTTGGCGTCTAAAACAAGCTAAGGCAAGTGAAAAGGAAGGCCGGGAGAGAAACCCAGGAACCATCGTGGAAGAGAGGTGGTGCGGCTCGGTTAGAGTCCTAGCCAGACGAGGAAGAAAAAGAAACAGGCCAGGGTTTCAAGGGATGATTTTATCACTTAGTAAAACGACACCGTGTGGCAGGAGGGAAATAAGCATTAAGAAGGAACGACGTCATTTCACTCATTTCAAGTGACTAACAATAAACGACGTCATTTTCTCTCAAAATTATTCAAAAAATTTTTTTTTTCTTTTTCACGTGATGAACTCTATGATTTGAATTTAAAATTTCTACTCAAAATGCATCTTATCTTTCTTGAACCAAAATTCAATTTGGTATTCATTGCAATAAGAAATTATGATTGAGAATAATTATAATTAAAGGTATTTAATCGTTATAACATACTACTTTTGTAATTTTTTATTTTAATTTATAAAACTAAAAAAATACCGACTCTACGCGACAAGTTTGTAAATTTTATGAACAATTGATGTTAAAAGTTTTGTATAAAAAATTTAAATTAGTAGAATCAAGAATTGTTTATTAATTTTAATAATTTTTAAGATTATTATTGTTATAAATTAGTTAAAGAAAAATAAATAAAATGATGTATTTGTTATGATGCGAATGTAAAAAGATTGATTATGTTATGGTAAAAATAATACGCAGTAATGGATAAATAGTTAAACAGACTTTGTTATGATAAAAATAATATACAGTAATGTATAAATAGTTAAACAAATTGTGTTAATTTATATATTGTTTAAAAGGCAAGAATAAAAAAGATGAATGCTTATTGGAAAATTAGTGAAAATTTTGTTACCAACTTTATTGACACATCAAGGCAGATCTTTCTTAGTGACAAATCTCTGAGACCAAAGAATGATATGAATTAAAAGTTTACTGCTTCTTGGTGAATAATCTTGCTTCTTTAGGGACAAAATGAGATTCAAATGGCTTCAAGAAATTTCGTAAAAATATAAATTAACAATTCCAAGCTGAAGCACATTCCACAAGGCCAATTGTGCCCAAAACCTTAGTTCTCATCTCTGGAGCAAAACCCTCAATGTGATCTTTCTCTTTTTGCAAAACACTTGGAGATACAAAGAGAGGTAGTTCTTGATTTCCACATCAAAGAATGTGTGCAATTTAACATCATAGATAAGTTAAAGGGAAGGGAAAGAAAAAAAATAATAAGGAATGACATCCATGACCATTTTTTTCCTTGTAATTAATTAACACTTGCTATTTAGTACTTAAACTGCAATGAGTATAAATATTATATGACTTAATCTCCCACTTGAAATTGCCCATGGCCTCAGAATATAATAGCTAGAAATGTCATTGTACTCAATCATTTCATCGTTGACAGCAACTTACAAAAGCCAAAATGTATGATATAATCATAAAATACTAAGATCTCGATAAAGTAGTACAACAATCACAAAGCAATTGTACCATTGCAACAAAATATACCTCAAAGTACCATTCTTTGAAATTTTCATCCTTAGTAAAAGAGAGACCTAAACCAGTCTCCTTCACTTCCTTCTTTTTTCCTCCTAGAATATGAACAACACATCATTTGCAAGATTAGAAATGGCCATACTTTTATGTATGCATTAACAATGGATCCTAACAAACTTGAGCAAACCAAAAAAAACTTACCACCGACAGACTTTTTCTGCTCCCATCTAGCCATAAACTTCAAGTACTGATAAAATAAAACATAATTTAGAACAATTAAAAACACATTCTAGGCTTTATGGTTCTTGAAAACTATCCTCCAGTTTGCCAAGGTGTTCAGCCCGCAGGAACATCCGATAACCATAAACCTACATCCAACAATACTGGTGCAACTAATAAATCTAAATAGGAATTTAAGCAAACATTAAATATATTTTTAACCCCAGAGATACTATTCTCCATGCTCTAATGCCATTTTGTTTCCTTTGAAGCATATGCTAAAACAATTAAACCAAAAAAACAGAAGTAGTATGCATAAATGACTGTCTAGCACTTTTTTGAGCATTTAAAAATGAGTACAGACAGAATCCCAAACCTAGCAATGCGAGCGGGATTTGTTTCCTGCCCATGGATAATTTGGTTGGTAAGCACCTAATAGCTACTTTTGTGTCCCTAGAACCATTTAAGGATCTTTAGTTAATGTTTACTGATCTCATGATAACATACTTATCATCAATTATCATCCCTTTGGTATGGACATAAATCATGAATCTGCAAAACTTTTGAGCCAATGCTTGTCAAAATATATAAGAAGAAATTTCTAGAGTTAACCCAATACGGATGACCAACGAAAAAAAACCAATCCATTAAAATTGTGTTCTTTGCAAAGTTTTGGATACCCATAAAAAGTGTTTTCTGCCATGATTCGCTATGAATGGGCTATATATCTAAGCTCTGTTCTGTTATAGAGCACTTTATATTTTAAATGCGCATTCTTTGCTTGTATTTAACAAACATTTTAAAAAATATTCTGTATTTACAGAACTGAGGTAAGAGATAGAGATTGATTAATACTACAAAATTATGCAAGTATTGATGCAATAAGTACTGTCAGAAAAGGTCTTTTGCAGCAACTACATAGTAATTAATCAACAATTAGTCTAATTTTTAGTCTTTGGTTGTTGCCAAATTAAGTAAGTAGTCATTGTTAAATCTGAGTATACGTTATTTTGAAGAAGTTCTGGAAAGCCTTTGACTTTTGAAATTTTTATGATGACATCAAATTTGAGTTTGATGCTACCCTTGAAAAAATAATTATATATTCACAGCATTGTTGACACAAAAACAATAGTACACACTTCATACAGAAGGTATCAAGAACATGCCATTGCCCTTTTTATTTTTGTATAATGACAATCCAATATCTAAAAGATTCCTTCTAATATGAAGCAATAGAAAAATATGTAACAATGTGTACTTATTAAAAAAGAACCAGAGCTTCTTTTGCCAAGGTCACTTTTAGTCCTCAACTGAGTTTCCTCTGCTAATGATTCATCCATTTTTATTTAAGATAAGCTTTTCCATTGATGCAGAACTTCTCAATTCAAAAAAGTAACCCAATATGGAATTTTGAGACTAAAAATGATGTAAGTAGTTGTTACATTCACAAAGTATTTTGTACATTCTAATCATCTTTTTAGAGAACAAAAACGTTCAAAACAGAGGAACCCATATCTATTGAAATAAATCATTTGGTAAACCTACCTGAAGCAAAGAAAAATTACTACTCAAATCATTTTCAACTGTTTCTTTCAATCCATTCTTTATATTATCTGAAAAAATAAAAAAAAATTTTACTGCTCTGAGCTTAAATATAGCCATAACGTTCCAAAATTTGTCTTTTCATACACTTATGTGGGCTGTGACTCGAGCCCACCTATGTTTAATTATATGGGAACATAAACTTATGAAATGAAAGAGAATCATTTTTGCATATTGAATATATATCGGGAAAGAAAAGTAACAATTCAAACTGCAGAAAACCATCAATGATCATCATAGCAAGATGTTGATGAGATTGAGAAGACTGACTTGTAACCTTAGCCCGTCTTCCAAACCTTTCGAATTCCATAATCTTAGAAAAGTCCACCGGATAATTCAACTCCACTGCAGCCATCGAAACTCTCCATTGCATTGAGTCAAGGTGTTTCGACCGTAAATCCATTCGCTGACAAAGGCCCGATTCCATGCACAGACGAAACCTTTCTTCCATGCACCGGATGAATGCCTAGAAAGACGGACAGAAGCTTAGAAAGACACTGGCAAATCCCAAGGCAATCACCAATTTACCCATGAGTTGGCTGCTGCACAAATAAGAAGGGTTAAGCTCTGTGATTGAGCATGTCCAAAATCACATATCCGTGTTGATCTCGGAGAGGATGATGACCGTGCTGAAGAACTTGGAAGTAGCATCTTTGATTAGGACCGACTTGGGATTGTGATGCCTGAGTCGGGGCAGTGTGACCATGAAAAGGTCGATAGGATCAACAAAGGAAAAAGGATCTGCAAGAAATGGCAAGTAGAACTAAAAACTCAATAATACCCTTTACTCTTGATAAAATACCAGATACAGGTGTTGAATGTGGAGTATATAGATAGGTAAGAATCATATATAGCTTAGATACCAATTAAAAAAATCCTTTGTTATATAATATATATCTATATATATTTTAAGCACGTAAAAAGATGAGACAGAGATGATAATGAGACAAAGATGATCCAGCCAACAACGGGCATAAAGCTTTTAGGTATTTAATATTGAAAAAATTCCAAAATGTTAAAATTTATGTTAAGCCTTAGTTTTTCCATTAGTGGCATCTAATCTTAACATATGATGTACAAACCCGTGAAGACAGTAGTGCTTCTGCTTCACACCATTGCTACAATTTCCCATATATTATAATCTGTTCATGTGGACATTAATTTTCATTGCTCAAAACTCGATTTATACTGTTTTAAAGAGTTTGTACGATTAGAACTCAAATTGGATTGTTTTTAAGCAAAAATATCCTAACTCCTTTGATTTGAATAATGTAAAATCGAAAGGGAACCAACTGCCAATTAAAATTCGATTTGTTTCATAGTCAAACTAATTTTTTAACAAACCATTTTGGTTTTTTAACAAAATAACCCTTCATCAACATCCCTTACTTGTTCCCCAAATTTCTCTCTGGAGAAAGATTAGATCCTCAAAACAAGACTTCAAGGTGAGTGGGGGGAAATCGATCATACACATCGCTCTAATCATTAGAGCTAAAGACCTTCCCTGCGGAAGGTAAAGACACCGAGCTACTCATGCAACCATAGGCTCCTAAGCATTAAAAAATTTAACAAAACCAACCGTCTCCTCTTACCTCTAAAAAAGAAATGCATATACAAGGATTTACATGATAAGCGAAAGAAACAGAAAAACAGATTAATAACATTTCAAAAGGACAAATATGATACGCAGGCATCCGAGTATTCCCCAATTACACTATAAAGAAGAAATCCTCCACCGAAATTTTTATCTACCGCAACAAGTTCAAACTATAACCTATACAGCCAACCAAGATACAAAGCCTCCCCCTATCCTAAAAGGCTAGCAAAGGGAGAAATATATGCCCTAAAAAAACAAGTAAGACAAACCAATCTATCAAGACAACCCGGGCAGCAAGAGCTGTACCAGGGAAATCCAAGACAGATTAATATTTGAAGCCATGGCAGACTGACAGCACAATGATAAGAATCAGGGCAATAAGGATCCCCAAAACAATCAATTTTATCTTCATAATCGAAGCCACATCTTTCTTCTCATCTTAGTTCCCTGCTGCCTAAAGTCTTGCACCTGTAATGCAATATCAAATTAAATGTATCATATTGTGCATCTTATGTATATCAAGTTAAATGCATCATATTGTGCACCAATATACAAGGCATAAAGAAACCATAAAAGACGGTATTTAAATTAGAAAACCAAAATTGATCAGAATCCTAATAATATTTAAAACCAACTTTGAAAAGGCAAAGGCTTGACCAAAACACAATTAAGTCCTTGTTTCAGTTACCCATAAAATGCAGTTTGAATATGACTAACCTGTGAGCGAAGGTTCTCCGTTTTATCCACCAGCAACTCAATTTTCTCAACACAATCAAGGACCTGGCCAAAGCCAAATGTTACTAACAAAACAACACACCACATGCAATATATCTGAAGTACTTTCAATTTTATAACACATCTAGCAACTTGCAGAAGCTGGATATGCTTCTTATCATGTTTTAACCCTCAAACTACCTCTAGATCAGCTACAAAATCAGCAGCAGCCTATTACCTTCTCAATGTTTTCCATCATAAAACCCTTGACTTCAGAAACTTGAGCTTTCACTTTGGCAAGTTTGCTGATCTCTTCAGGATGGTCCACACAATGCTGCATATGCTCCTTCAATTTGGACCTATTATGTATAAAGAGCTAAGCATGTCACGAAGAAGTAAACAATAAATCTACAAGAAAGATAAAGACAGCTAAATACCCAGATTCTTTATTCTGGCTATTTGCGGTAGCAGTTGCAGCTTTCCTCCACCATATCTCTTGTTGAAGTCTTCCTTGACTCGTTCCAGAAATGCAATTGGAACTTGCCTGCCAGCAGATTCAACTGCTACTACACAGTAGGCTGCAGCACCAAATGTATTTAACAAAATGAGTATATGAGAACGATTCAAGAAATCAGGATTTATGGCAATAAGCATTCATTTCCTATTAAAGCCACATTCAACAAATTCAAACCAGAAGTCAGCATCCAGATCTATGACAAAACCAACATGTTTAAAAAAAAAAAAAAAACCTCTCTCTTTTTTCTTCTCTAAATGTAATCCATTATAAATATAATCAACAGCTTTAAAACTAACATCAATATGCACACACTTGTTAACACATGCACCCACACAGAAGCTAAAAAGCAGCAGCCAGCTGCAATTGATCAATCAGATAGTGACCTGGATATGTCTCATCCATGGGTATGATTAGAGGGTGAGGTCCTTGACAAAACACGTAATTAACAATGTGTCGGAAGGTGCTGTTCATTTTTCCATGTTTGATACTAGTTATGTCTTCATAAGATCCTTTTGCTTTTCAACATCATTCTTTACTTTCTACATATTAAGCATTCATTTGGTAACATCAGCATAGAACTAACTTCCATGCATGGTCATTGGAACCAATCCAGATCCAAAGCACATATAGATGCATGAATGGAAACATCAAACAGACATTGACTTTTGGGATGGCAGGGAAAAATCAACATGAAATGCAGCTAGCTACGGAAAAGAGAAAAGGGAAAAGCATAGAAGCAACAATTAAAATGAAACATACTTCAGACTAGAATGCTTCTTGTAAATTATAAATGGCATAATAAAAAAATAAGCTCTCAAATTATGGTAAAATTCTCACTTAAGCCTTTATTATTTAATTTGTGTCAATCGAGCCATCAACCTATTATTTGGTGTCATGTGAATCCAATTTAGATGGAAATGCTGACATTTCTAATGTCCCCAATTAACTCATGTATGTTGGAATAAGTCACACCTTTAGCAATGCCAGCATTTCCCATTCAAATTGGATTCATTTGACATCAAAATAATAGGTTGGGGACTCAATTGACGCAAATAAAGCAGTAAGGGCTTAAGTGAGGATTTTATCACAGGTGATGGGCTTATTTATCATTATGGCATTATAAATTATGTGAACCTTATGCTACATTAACCTGATAATTTTCAGAGTTATCTCATTAATGCGTCCGAATCTTAATATTACCTCCATTTTGTCTATCAAAACAACCGACAACCACCACCCTCAAAAGATACAATGTCCCTCATTATCACAACTTTTNGCTGATCTCTTCAGGATGGTCCACACAATGCTGCATATGCTCCTTCAATTTGGACCTATTATGTATAAAGAGCTAAGCATGTCACGAAGAAGTAAACAATAAATCTACAAGAAAGATAAAGACAGCTAAATACCCAGATTCTTTATTCTGGCTATTTGCGGTAGCAGTTGCAGCTTTCCTCCACCATATCTCTTGTTGAAGTCTTCCTTGACTCGTTCCAGAAATGCAATTGGAACTTGCCTGCCAGCAGATTCAACTGCTACTACACAGTAGGCTGCAGCACCAAATGTATTTAACAAAATGAGTATATGAGAACGATTAAAGAAATCAGGATTTATGGCAATAAGCATTCATTTCCTATTAAAGCCACATTCAACAAATTCAAACCAGAAGTCAGCATCCAGATCTATGATCAAAACCAACATGCTTAGATAAAAAAAATAACCTTCTCTCCGTTTTCTTTTCTAAATGTAATCCATTATGCATATCATCGACAGCTTTAAAACTAACATCAATATGCACACAGTTGTTAACACATGCACCCACAGAGAAGCTAAAAGGCAGCAGCCAGCTGCAATTGATCAATCAGATAGTGACCTGGATATGTCTCATCCATGGGTATGATTAGAGGGTGAGGTCCTTGACAAAACACGTAATTAACAATGTGTCAGAAGGTGCTGTTCATTTTTCTATGTTTGATACTAGTTATGTCTTCATAAGATCCTTTTGCTTTTCAACATCATTCTTTACTTTCTACATATTAAGCATTCATTTGGTAACATCAGCATGGAACTAACTTCCATGCATGGTCATTGGAACCAATCCAGATCCAAAGCACATATAGATGCATGAATGGAAACATCAAACAGACATTGACTTTTGGGATGGCAGGGAAAAATCAACATGAAATGCAGCTAGCTACGGAAAAGAGAAAAGGGAAAAGCATAGAAGCAACAATTAAAATGAAACATACTTCAGACTAGAATGCTTCTTGTAAATTATAAATGGCATAATAAAAAAATAAGCTCTCAAATTATGGTAAAATTCTCACTTAAGCCTTTATTATTTTATTTGTGTCAATCGAGCCATCAACCTATTATTTGGTGTCATGTGAATCCAATTTAGATGGAAATGCTGACATTTCTAATGTCCCCAATTAACTTATGTATGTTGGAATAAGTCACACCTTTAGCGATGTCAGCATTTCCCATTCAAATTGGATTCATTTGACATCAAAATAATAGGTTGGGGACTCAATTGACGCAAATAAAGCAGTAAGGGCTTAAGTGAGGATTTTATCACAGGTGATGGGCTTATTTATCATTATGGCATTATAAATTATGTGAACCTTATGCTACATTAACCTGATAATTTTCAGAGTTATCTCATTAATGCGTCCGAATCTTAATATTACCTCCATTTTGTCTATCAAAACAACCGACAACCACCACCCTCAAAAGATACAATGTCCCTCATTATCACAACTTTTCTGATTCATGCTATATACATCCAATAAAACATTACCATCTCATTTAAACAGGAAAAAATAAAACATTATCACCCCTAAGTTACACATTCACACTAAAAATCCCCTCAATGATTTTGCTTCTTTTTATGGATTCATTTCACCAGACACTTATGTAGTAAAGATTCAGATAAACCAACACAAACCACTCCAATGAAGACCTTGTCTCCTGTACCCTTAAGTTAGAGGATAGCTGCCAGCAACATTTCAATAGATAATGCCTCCTTATTAACAAGGCAATTCAATTCATAGCCTAACATTTACAAATGGGACAAAAAAATGATTCAGGAGAGAACTACATGGTACATGAATTAAGGACCAAGAAAAAATGTACCTTTACATAAATGTGTATACGACAATTGTTGCAAACTGCTCAGCAAAGGTTGGCCGGAACTAGATATTAACAGCATCACTTTTAGCACAGAAACAACAAGAGTAATTTAGGCTTATTAGCAATGGTGACCGCCCAGGAAAACAGGTTAAAGGTTCAAATGAGTCAGAAGAAGGCCAGGCAGGTTGCTGTTTCAGGTGAAACTTCTTCCTGTCAATAAGAACTTTTACGGAAAGTCTGAAAGAAGAATATCGGTTGCTAATAGATATATCATGTGATGGGACCATAAATTGATGAATAGATGGATATGAATGGGTTGTAAGGTTGTCTTTAGGGCAGATAGCAGCAAGGTTGAGATGCAGGTAACTTTCATTTTGGAAAGTAAAACACTAAGATATGAGTAAAGATAAAGAGGAAAGTGTATGGTCCATTCTTGGACTTCTGCCTTTCCAAGAAATCACACTTTGGGTTTGCTATGTATAAAAACTGACTAATTATATTCCCTTTAACAGCCTTATACCACTACACATGTACACTTATGCAAAAATAAACATACGATAAATTGTGATTCAACCTCTGAGTGAGAAAAACTGAATAACAAACCTGAAAGACTTTGCAGCACCAATAATATCGCCAAAGTAAACATCATTTGGGAACATCTGGACAACATGAGCACGCATTTGATAACAATTGAAGGATCAAAAGACACGTAGAACCAATATGGTTCTTCTTTTGCAAGCAAATATTGGTTTTTCAATGCCTGTTTAACTTGAGCCAAAAAAAAAAAAGAATTGACATTGAGATAATGAATAATCAACAAACTATCACCCCTAAAAAGAAATATATTATAGTAACTTTTGTGAAAATTTTAATTTTTTTCCTTTTTTATTTTTAGTTTGATTGTATCAAATGAGAACGAAAGTGAACAAACTGTAACCCCGATACAAACACTGAAGCAAGCAAAACACATAGTTACTTAATACAATAACCTCTTGAACCCAGAATTCAATTTCAAACTAACGAAAAAGACTTACAAAATATATAACACAAAGCAATTTATTTTAACAAAATTAAACAAAAAAAAATCTAAAATCTTAAAGAAAAAGTTCATTGCCTAAAAAACCCACATCAGAATATTCTTCAAATAATTTGCTTCAATTTACTCTGTATATTATATTATGGATTGATGATGGTAGCATTTTAACTTGGAATGCTTAATCATAACTGTGATTAATTATGAAATTGAACTGACACTAAAAATCAACACAAATTGAATCTAAGAAAAGTAACAAAATCAGAACAAAAGAAAAACTAACTACATATTAGTCATAAAAAATTTGAATACATATCAAAATGAATGTAATCCAAACCAAAAAAACTTCATCTTCATCGAGTCTTTCTTCTTTTGTTGCGATCAGATAAGAGAGTTTCCCAAGCCTGACGAACGATCTTGAAAGCACCATCTGCTGCAACTGAATCATTCTTGTCCGGATGGACCAATAGTACCACTTCTTTGTAGTGTTTTCTAATAGTCGCAGCATCAACTACGGCAGAACAATCTTCGATAAAAAGAATGGAGTACAGAACCTTAGTATCGTCGACCTTCATTTTCTGGCAAAGACTTAACATAGAAGCAAACTTGTGAATCAAATAGGCGGCAATGTACTTCTGCACGATCCGTAAATTGGGGTTCAAATCGAGTGCTGCGAACCCTTGCTGAATAGCCCTGTCGATGTTTCCCGACTTGAAGTATTCCTCTGCAGCTACTTTAGCTCTTTCAGCAGCAATCTCTGTGAATTGAGATTGACAAATACCTTGAAGACGAAAATCAGCCATCGCAACACAATTTCTTCAAAGAGAGTAAGAAACGATCTGAGATTTGATATCTGAAATCTGAGATCTAAGATTTTGTGAGTAAAGGGAGGGTTTTTATATTGTTGGGCAATTTGGCGTTGGAAAAAAGCTATCTTGTTTGCTTGGCGTCTAAAACAAGCGAAGGCAAGTGATCAGGAGTTGCGGCTCGAGAAAGGAGGGCCGGGAGAGAAACCCAGGAACCATCGTGGAAGAGAGGTGGTGCGGCTCGGTTAGAGTCTTACCGAGACCAGCGGAGAAAAAGAAAGAGGCTAGGGTTTCAAGGGATGCTTTTATTACTTGGTAAAACGACACCGTGTAGCAGGAGAGAAATAAGCATTAAGAAGGAAACGTCGTCATGCCATTCATTTCAAGTGATTAATAATAAACGACGTCATTTTTTTTGTAAATTATACGAAATTTTATTGTTTCTCTTTCTCGTGATGAACTCTATAATTTGAATTTAAAATTTCTACTCAAAACGCATCTTATCTTTCTTACTTGAATCAAAATTCAATTTGGTATTAATTGCAATAAGAAACTATGATAGAGAATAATTATAATTAAAGGTATTTAATTGTTATAACAGACTACTTTGTAGTCTTTTGTTTTCATTCATAAAATACCAACTATTAAAAATCTTTTGTTATATAATATATATATATATTTTAAGCAAAAAAAAAAAGATTAGAGAGGATAATGATACAAAGATGATTCAGTTAACAGCGGGCATTAAGTTTTTAAGTATTTAATATTGAACGAATTTCAAGATGTTAAAATTTGAATTAAATTTTAATTTTTCTAATAGTAGGACCTAATCTCAACATATTATATACAAAATCATGAGCACAATAGTACTTTTGCTTCACATCATAGCTACAATTTTTCATATATTATAATATATTCTTGTGGACATTAGTTTCCATTACTCAAACTCGATTTACGATTAAAAACTCAAATTAAATCGTTTTCAAGCAAAAATATACTAACGCCTTTGATTTTAATAAAGAAAAATCGAACCGACTACCAAATAAAATTCAATTTGTTTCGTTGTCAAACTAGTGTTTTAACAAACCATTTTTTTTTTTTTTTGACAAAACAACCATTCGTCAACATCCCTTACTTATTCCCCAAATTTCTCTCCGTAGAAAGAATAGATCCTCAAAACAAGACTTCAAAGGTAGTGGGAGAAAATCAATCATACACATCGCTTTAATCATTAGAGCTAAAGACCTTCCCTGCGGAAGGCGAAGACACTGAGCTACTCATGCAACCGTAGTCTCCTAAGCATTAAAAATTTTTACAGAACCAACCTTGTCCTCTTACCTCTAAAAGAGAAATGCATATAAAAGGATTTGCATGATAAGCGAGAAAAACAAAAAAACAGATTAATAACATTTCAAAAGGACAAATATGATATGCAGGCATCCGAGTAATCCCCCATTACAATATAAAGAAGAAATCCTCCATAGAAATTTTTATCTACCGTAACAAGTTCAAACTATAACCTATACAGCCAACCAAGATACAAAGCCTCCCCCTATCCTAAAAGGCTAGCAAAGGGAGAAATATATGCCCTAAAAAAACAAGTAAGACAAACCAATCTATCAAGACAACCCAGGCAGCAAGAGCGGTACAAGGGAAATCCAAGACAGATTAACATTTGAAGCCATGGCAGACTGACAGCACAATGATAAGAATCAGGGCAATAAGGATACCCAAAACAATCAATTTTATCTTCATATTCTGAAGCCACATCTTTCTTCTCATCTTAGTTCCCTGCTGCCTAAAGTCTTGTACCTGTAATGCAATATCAAATTAAATGTATCATATTGTGCATCTTATGTATATCAAGTTAAATGCATCATATTGTGCACCAATATACAAGGCATAAAGAAACCATAAAAGACAGTATTTAAATTAGAAAAGCAAAATTGATCAGAATTCTAGTAAAATCAATTTTTAAAAAGATAAATAATAATAAAATTAAAAATGAATTAATGAGGATAACAACAAATAGAAGTATCATAGGGATTATTGACAGTGAAGCAAACTCCATGAGCATCTTGTCTACCGCGCAACCTCCTCCATGGTTGAGCACAACACAACTGCCAATAGCATTTGCCCTCATTGACTCATTGCCTGTGCCAAATAATTAAAGCTGAACAACTCAATATTTTCTTGTCATTATCTTTTAATATATCTTTAATTATCATTCATCTATATCATGGTGAATAGTGATGATAAATTTAAAGAAAAAGTCATGAAAACAAGCAAAACCCGTTACTCACGAGCAGACAGAAGATCTAGTGTAAATTAAAAACAAATGCTAGAGTTAACCCTTTCACAATATTTATGACCCTTGACAAAGTTTTCCTTGAACTTTGCACATCACTGCAATGGAGATCTGGTCCTGGAGTACCCAAACTTGTACATCTTACCGTGGAAATCAATTATCATAATCAAATCACTAGGCACCCTACATGACTGATTTATGTAATGAAAATTACACTAGTACAAAAGCTACTAACAGAAACATAACTAACATTTCTCCACAGGTGTTGAGATGTATTTGTACCAGGATCCGATCCAGGTGATATCTCTACCAATGATTTCCTCAGAATTTGGAACATAGACTTCAAATTTTAGTAAGTATATAGAACATTGAATAGAGATTTTAATAGCAGCTAACTTTGAGACAGCTTTATGAATGCATCAATTCCCCCACCAAGTGAGCTACCATTGTCTCATCTCTCTCTAAGTGCTTAAACGTATGCGTGCATCAGGCATTATGCAAATGTAAAAAAGCTTCCACTTTTGCAATTTTCTTTCCTATTCCTCCTTTTTGGTGGGTGAATAGAGATTAAAACTTTTATATGACAAAGGCAATGAAGTGCAAAACTGATCAGCTTCTTTAAACCTATCACCTTGATTTATTTGTACTCTTCACTATAGATCGTCTCAAAGTATTTAGGTAATCATGTCTTGTACTTTTCCCACAAACCACTCCAATGAAGACCGTGTCTCCTGCACCCTTAAGTTAGAGGATAGCTGCCAGCAACATTTCAATAGATAATGCTTCCTTAACAAGGCAATTCAAATCATAGCCTAACATTTACAAATGGGACAAAAAAATGATTCAGGAGAGAACTACATGGTACATGAATTAAGGACCAAGAAAAAATGTACCTTTACATAAATGTGTATACAACAATTATTGCAAACAGCTCAGCAAAAGTTGGCCAGAACTAGATATTAGCAGCATTACTTTTAGCACAGAAACAACAAGAGTAATTTAGGCTAAGATATGAGTAATGATAAAAGAGGAACGTGTATAGTCCATTATTGGACTTTTGCTTTTCCAAGAAATCACACTCAGGGTTTGCTATGTATAAAAACTGACAAATTATATTCCCTTTAACAGCCTTATACTACTACACATGCACACTTATGCAAAAATAAACATATGATAAATTGTGATTCAACCTCTAAGTGAGAAAAACCGAATAACAAACCTGAAAGACTTTGCAGCATCAATGATATCGCCCAAGTAAACATCATTTGGGAACATCTAGACAAAATGAGCAAGCATTTGATAACAATTGAAGAATCAAAAGACACGTAGAATCAATGTGGTTCTTTGCAAGCAAGTATTGGTTTTTCAATGCCTGTTTAACTTGAGCCAAAAAAGAACTGACATTGACAGAATGAATAATCAGCAAACTATCACCCATAAAAAGAAATATATTATAGTAACTTTTGTGAAAATTTTATTTTTTTAGTTTGATTGTATCAAATCAGAAAGAAAGTGAATAACTGCAGCACCGATACAAACACTGAAGCAAGCAAAACACATAGTTTCTTAATACAATAACCTCTTGAACCCAGAATTCAATTTCAAACTAACGAAAAAGACTTACAAAATATATAACACAAAGCAATTTATTTTAACAAAATTAAACAAAAAAAAATCTAAAATCTTAAAGAAAAAGTTCATTGCCTAAAAAACCCACATCAGAATATTCTTCAAATAATTTGCTTCAATTTACTCTGTATATTATATTATGGATTGATGATGGTAGCATTTTAACTTGGAATGCTTAATCATAATTGTGATCAATTATGAAATTGGACTGACACTAAAAATCAAAATCAAATTGAATCTAAAAAAAGTAACAAAATCAGAACAAAATAAAAAGTAACTACATATTATTCATAAAAAAATTTGAATACATTCAAAATGAATCTAATCCAAACCAAAAAACTTCATCTTCATCGAGTCTTTCTTCTTTTGTTGTGATCAGATAAGAGAGTTTCCCAAGCCTGACGAACGATCTTGAAAGCACCATCTGCTGCAACTGAATCATTCTTGTCCGGATGGACCAATAGTACCACTTCCTTGTAGTGTTTTCTAATAGTCGCAGCATCAACTACGGCAGAACAATCTTCGATAAAAAGAATGGAGTACAGAACTTTGGTATCGTCTACCTTCATTTTCTGGCAAAGACTTAACATAGAAGCAAACTTGTGAATCAAATAGGCGGCAATGTACTTCTGCACGATCCGTAAATTGGGGTTCAAATCGAGTGCTGCGAACCCTTGCTGAATAGCCCTGTCGATGTTTCCCGACTTGAAGTATTCCTCTGCAGCTACTTTAGCTCTTTCAGCAGCAATCTCTGTGAATTGAGATTGAAAAATACCTTGAAGACGAAAATCAGCCATCGCAACACAATTTCTTCAAAGAGAGTAAGAAACGATCCGAGATTTGATATCTGAAATCTGAGATCTAAGATTTGTGAGATAAGGGAACGGTTTTTATAGTGTTGGGCAATTTGGCGTTGAAAAGACGCTATTTCGTTTGGTTGGCGTCTAAAACAAGCTAAGGCAAGTGAAAAGGACGGTCGAGAGAGAAACCCAGGAACCATCGTGGAAGAGATGTGGTGCGGCTCGGTTAGAGTCCTAGCCAGACAAGGAAGAAAAAGAAACAGGCCAGGGTTTCACGGGATGCATTTATTGCTTGGTAAAACGACACCGTGTGAGGGGAGAGAAATAAGCATTAAGAAGGAAACGACGTCATGTAACTCATTTCAAGCCATTGACAATAAACCACGTCATTTTCTCTGTAAATTATACGAAATTTTTATTTTTTCTTTTTCTCTTTATGAACTCTATGATTTGAATTTAAAATTTCTACTCAAAATGCATCTTATCTTTCTTATTTGAACCAAAATTCAAATTGGTGTTGATTGCAATAAGAAATTATGATTGAGAATAATTATAATTAAAAGTATTTAATTATTGTACCTAACTACTTCTGTAATCTTTTATTTTTATTTATAAAATATCAATTACAAAAAATTACTTTGTTATATAATATATATATATATATATATATATTTTAAGCACGTAAACAGGTGGGTCAAAGAGATAATGGGACAAGGATGCTCCAGCCAACAACAGGCATCAGGTTTTTAGATATTTAATATTGAAAAAATTCAAAAATGTTAAAATTTGTATTAAGCCTTAATTTTTTCAATTGTGGCATCTAATCTTAGCATATTATGTACAAAACCGCGAAGACAGTAGTGCTTCTACTTCACATCATTGCTACAATTTTTTATATATTATAATCTGTTCTATGGACATTAGTTTCCATTACTCAAACTCGATTTACACTGTTCTTAATAGTTTGTATCATTAGAAACACAAATTGAGTCGTTTTCAAGCAAAAATAATCTAACTCTTTTTATTTGAATAATGTAAAATCGAAAGGGAACCAATTGTCAAATAAAATTCGATTTGTTTTTATAGTAAAACTAATTTTTTAACAAACTTTTTTCTTTTTTTTAACAAAACAACCCCTCATCAACATTCTTTACTTATTCCCCAAATTTCTCTATGGAGAAAGAATAGATCCTCAAAACAAGACTTCAAAGTAAGCGGGGGAAAATCAATCATACACATCTCTCTAATCATTAGAGCTAAAGACCTTCCATGCGGACGGTAAAGACACCGAGCTACTCATGCAACCATAGGCTCCAAAGCATTAAAAAATTTAACAAAACCAACTGTGTCCACTTACCTCTAAAGAAAAGCATATAAAAGGATTTACATGATAAGAGAGAGAGAAAAAAAAAAAACAGATTAATAACATTATGCAGGCATCCGAGTATTCCCCCATTACAATATAAAGAAGAAATCCTCCGTAGAAATTTTTATCTACCGCAACAAGTTCAAACTATAACCTATACAGCCAACCAAGATACAAAGCCTCCCCCTATCCTAAAAGGCTAGCAAAGGGAGAAATATATGCCCTTCAAAAACATGTAAGACAAACCAATCTATCAAGACAACCCGGGCAGCAAGAGCTGTACCCGGGAAATCCAGGACAGATTAACATTTAAAGCCATGGCAGACTGACAGCACAATGATAAGAATCGAGCAATAAGGATACCCAAAACAATCAATTTTATCTTCATATTCTGAAGCCACATCTTTCGTCTCATCTTAGTTCCCTGCTGCCTAAAGTCTTGCGCCTGTAATGCAATATCAAATTAAATGTATCATATTCTGCATCTTACGTATATCAAGTTAAATGCATCATACTGTGCGCCAATATACAAGGCATCAAGAAACCATAAAAGACGGTATTTAAATTAGAAAACCGAAATTGATCAGAATCCTAATAAGTTTTAAAACCAACTTTGAAAGGCAATGGCTTCACCAAAACACAATTAAGTCATTGTTTCAGTTACCCATAAAATGCAGTTTGAATATGACTAACCTGTGAGCGAAGGTTCTCCGTTTTATCCACCAGCAACTCAATTTTCTCACCACGATCAAGGACCTGGCCAAAGCCAAATGTTACTAACAAAACAACACACCACATGCAATATATCTGAAGTGCTTTCAATTTTATAACGCGTCTAGCAACTTGCAGAAGCTGGATGTGCATCTTATCATGTTTTAACCCTCAAACTACCTCTAGAACAGCTACAACATCAGCAGCAGCCTATTACCTTCTCAATGTTTTCTATCATAACACCCTTGACTTCAGAAACTTGAGCCTTCACTTTGGCAAGTTTGCTGATCTCTTCAGGATGGTCCACACAATACTGCATATGCTCCTTCAATTTGGACCTATTATGTATAAAGAGCTAAGCATGTCACGAAGAAGTGAACAATAAATCTACGAGAAAAATAAAGACAGTTAAATACCCAAATTCTCTATTCACGCTATCCGGGGGAGCAGTTGCAGCTTTTCCTCCACCATATGTCTCGTTGAAGTCTTCCTTGACTCGTTCCAGAAATGCAATTGGAACTTGCCTGCCAGCAGATTCAACTGCTACTACACAGTAGGCTGCAGCACCAAATGTATTTGACAAAATGAGTATGAGAACAATTAAAGAAATCAGGATTTACGGCAATAAGCATTCATTTCCTACTAAAGCCACATTCAACAAATTCAAACCAGAAGTCAGCATCCAGATCTATGATCAAAACCAACATGCTTAGATAAAAAAAATAACCTTCTCTCCGTTTTCTTTTCTAAATGTAATCCATTATGCATATCATCGACAGCTTTAAAACTAACATCAATATGCACACACTTGTTAACACATGCACCCACAGAGAAGCTAAAAAGCAGCAGCCAGCTGCAATTGATCAATCAGACAGTGACCTGGATATGCCTCATCCATGGGTATGATTAGAGGGTGAGGTCCTTGACAAAACACGTAACTAACAATGTGTCGGCAGGTGCTGCTCAGTTTACCATGTTTGATACTAGTTACGTCTTCACAAGATCCTTTTGCTTTTCAACATCATTCTTTACTACATATTAAGCATTCATTTGGTAACATCAGCATAGAACTAACTTCCATGCATGGTCCTTGGAACCAATCCAGATCCAAAGCACATATAGATGCAGGAATGGAAACATCAAACAGACATTGACTTTTGGGAGGGCCGGAAAAAATCAACATGAAATGCGGCTAGCTAAGGAAAAGAGAAAAGGGAAAAGCATAGAAGTAACAATTAAAATGAAACATACTTCAGACAAGAATGCTTCTCGTAAATTATAAATGGCATAATAACAAAATAAGCTCTCAAATTATGGTAAAATTCTCACTTAAGCCTTTATTATTTTATTTGTGTCAATCGAGCCATCAACCTATCATTTGGTGTCAACTGAATCCAATTTAGATGGAAATGCTGACATTTCAAATGTCCCCAATTAACTCATGTATGTTGGAATAAGTCACACCTTTAGCGATGTCAGCATTTCCCATTCAAATTGGATTCATTTGACATCAAAATAATAGGTTGGGGACTCAATTGACGCAAACAAAACAATAAGGGCTTAAGTGAGGATTTTATCACATGTGAAGGGCTTATTTATGATTATGGCATTATAAATTATGTGAACCTTATGCTACATTAACCTCATAATTTTTAGAGTCATCTCATTAATGCACCCGAATCCAAATATTACCTCCATTTGTCTATCAAAATAACCGACAACCACCACCCTCAAACGATACAATATCCCTCATTATCGCAACTTTTCTGATTCATGCTATATACATTCAAATAAAACATTATCATCTCATTTAAACAGGAAAAAATAAAACATTATCACCCCTAAGTTACACATTCACACTAAAAATCCCCTTAATGATTTTGCTTCTTTTTATTGATTCATTTCACCAGACACTTATGCAGTAAAGATTCAGATAAACCAACACAACCACTCCAATGAAGACCGTGTCTCCTGCACCCTTAAGTTAGAGGATAGCTGCCAGCAACATTTCAATAGATAATGCCTCCTTAACAAGGCAATTCAAATCATAGCCTAACATTTACAAATGGGACAAAAAAATGATTCAGGAGAGAACTACGTGGTATGCGAATTAAGGCCCAAGAAAAAATGTACCTTTACATAAATGTGTATACGACAATTATTGCAAACAGCTCAGCAAAAGTTGGCCAGAACTAGACATTAGCAGCATTACTTTTAGCACAGAAACAACAAGAGTAATTTAGGCTTATAATCAATGGTGACTGCCCAGGAAAACAGGTTAAAGGTTCAAATGAGCCAAAAGAAGGCCAGGCAGGTTGCTGTTTCAGGTTAAACCTCTTCCTGTCAATAAGAACTTTGACTGAAAGTCTGAAAGAAGAATATTGGTTGCTAATAGATAAATCATGTGATGCGACCATAAATTGATGAATAAATGGATATGAATGGGATGTAAGGTTGTCTTTAGGGCAGATAGCAGTAAGGTTGAGATGGAGGTAACTTTCATTTTGGAAAGTAAAACACTAAGATATGAGTAAAGATAAAGAGGAAAGTGTATAGTCCATTCTTGGACTTCTGCTTTTCCAGGAAATCACACTTAGGGTTTGCTATGTATAAAAACTGACAAATTATATTCCCTTTAGCAGCCTTATTACCACTACACATGCACACTTATGCCAAAATAAACATATGATAAATTGTGATTCAACCTCTGAGTGAGAAAAACCGAATAACAAACCTGAAAGACTTTACAGCATCAATGATTTCGCCTAAGTAAACATCATTTGGGAACATCTGGACAAATGAGCAAGCAATTGATAACAATTGAAGAATCAAAAGACACATAGAACCAATATGGTTCTTCTTTTGCAAGCAAGTATTGGTTTTTCAATGCCTGTTTAACTTGAGCCAAAAAAAAAAAGAATTGACATTGAAATAATGAATAATCAACAAACTATCACCCCTAAAAAGAAATATATTACGGTAACTTTTGTGAAAATTTTGATTTTTTTCCCTTTTTTTTTTAATTTGATTGTATGGAAAGTGAACAACTGCAGCACCGATACAAACACTAAAGCAAGCAAAACACATAGTTTCTTAATACAATAACATATTGAACCCAGAATTCAATTTCAAACTAACAAAAAAGACTTACAAAATATATAACACAAAGCAATTTATTTTAACAAAATTAACCAAAAAAATTCTAAAAACTTAAAAAAATGTTCATTGCCTAAAAAATCCACATCAGAATGTTCTTCAAATAATTTGCTTCAATTTACTCTGTATATTATATTATGGATTGATGATGGTAGCATTTTAACTTGGAATGCTTAATCATAATTGTGATTAATTATGAAATTGGACTGACACTAAAAATCAAATCAAATTGAATCTAAGAAAAGTAACAAAATCAGAACAAAATAAAAACTAACTACATATTATTCATAAAAAATTTGAATACATATCAAAATGAATCTAATCCAAACCAAAGAACTTCATCTTCGTAGAGTCTTTCTTCTTTTGTTGTGATCAGATAAGAGAGTTTCCCAAGCCTGACGAACGATCTTGAAAGCACCATCTGCTGCAACTGAATCATTCTTGTCCGGATGGACCAATAGTACCACTTCTTTGTAGTGTTTTCTAATAGTCGCAGCATCAACTACGGCAGAACAATCTTCGATAAAAAGAATGGAGTACAGAACTTTGGTATCGTCTACCTTCATTTTCTGGCAAAGACTTAACATAGAAGCAAACTTGTGAATCAAATAGGCGGCAATGTACTTCTGCACGATCCGTAAATTGGGGTTCAAATCGAGTGCTGCGAACCCTTGCTGAATAGCCCTGTCGATGTTTCCCAACTTGAAATATTCTTCCGCAGCTACTTTAGCTCTTTCAGCAGCAATCTCTGTGAATTGAGATTGACAAATACCTTGAAGACGAAAATCGGCCATCACAACACAATTTCTTCAAGGAAAGTAAGAAACGATCTGATATTTGATATCTGAAATCTGAGATCTAAGATTTGTGAGATAAGGGAACGGTTTTTAGAGTGTTGGGCAATTTGGCGTTGAAAAAAAGCTATCTTGTTTGGTTAGCGTCTAAAGTAAGCTAAAGCAAGTGATCAGGAGTTGCGGCTCGAGAACGGAAGGCCGGGAGAGAAACCCAGGAACCATCGTGGAAGAGAGGTGGTGCGGCTCGGTAAGAGTCCTAGCCAGACAAGCGGGGAAAAAGAAGCAGGCTGAGGTTTCAAGGGATGCTTTTATCACTTGATAAAACGACACCGTGTGGTAGGAGAGAAATAAGCTTCAAGAAGGAAACGACGTCATTTCACTCATTGCAAGTGATTAAAAATAAACGACGTCATATTCTTTGCTGGGATTTCTCTGTAAACTATACGAAATTTTTATTTTTTTCTTTTTTTCGTGATGATCTCTATGATTTGAATTTAAAATTTCTATTCAAAATGCATCTTATCTTTCTTACTTGAACCAAAATTCAATTGGGTATTGACTGCAATAAGAAATTATGATTGAGAATAATTATAATTAAAGATATTTAATTGTTATAACAGATTACTTTTGTAATCTTTTATTTTCATTTATAAAATATTAATTATTATAATTTTTTTGTTTTACAATATATAAATATATATATATATATTATTTATAATTTTAAAACACGTAAAAAGGATGGGTTAGAGAGGATAATGGGACAAAGACGATCCAGCCAACAACGGACATAAGGTTTTCAAGTATTTAATATTGAAAGAATTTCAAAATGTTAAAATTTGAGTTAGACATTAGTTTTTCTAATAGTGGGATCTAATCTCAACATATTATGCACAAAACACATCATTGCTACAGTTGTTCACATATTATAATCTGTTCATGTAGACATTAATTTTCATTGCTCAAACTCGATTTAAGGTTAGAAACTCAAATTGGATTGTTTTCAAGCAAAAATATGCTAACTCCTTTTATTGGAATAATGTAAAATCGAAAAAGAACCAACTACCGTATAAAATTCGATTTGTTTCGTAGTCAAACTAGTTTTTTATTTTTTGACAAAACAACCCTTCATCAAAATTCTTTACTTATTCCCCAAATTTCTCTCTGGAGAAAGAATAGATCCTCAAAACAAGACTTCAAGGGGAGCGGGGAAAATCAATCATACACATCGCTCTAATCATTAGAGCTGAAGACCTTCTCTGCGGAAGGCAAAGACACCGAGCTACTCATGCAACCATAGGCTCCTAAGCATTAAAAAATTTTACAAAACCAACTGTCTCCTCTTACGTCTAAAAGAGAAATGCATACAAAAGGATTTACATGATAAGCGACAAAAACCAAAAAAACAGATTAATAACATTTCAAAAGGACAAATATGATATGCAGGAATCCGAGTATACCCCCATCACAGTATAAAGAAGAAATCCTCCATAGAAATTTTTATCTACCGTAACAAGTTCAAACTATAACCTATACAGCCAACCAAGATACAAAGCCTCCCCCTATCCTAAACCGCAAGCAAAGGGAGAAATATATGCCCTAAAAAAACAAGTAAGACAAACCAATCTATCAAGACATCCCTGGCAGCAAGAGCGGTACGAGGGAAATCCAAGACAGATTAACATTTGAAGCCGTGGCAGACTGACAGCACAATGATAAGAATCAGGGCAATAAGGATACCCAAAACAATCAATTTTATCTTCATATTCTGAAGCCACATCTTTCTTCTCATCTTAGTTCCCTGCTGCCTAAAGTCTTCTACCTGTAATGCAATATCAAATTAAATGTATCATATTGTGCATCTTATGTATATCAAGTTAAATGCATCATACTGTGCACCAATATACAAGGCATAAAGAAACCATAAAAGACAGTATTTAAATTAGAAAAGCAAAATTGATCAGAATTCTAGTAAAATCAATTTTTAAAAAGATAAATAATAATAAAATTAAAAATGAATTAACGAGGATAACAACAAATAGAAGTATCATATGGATTATTGACGGTGAAGCAAACTCCATGAGCATCTTGTCTACCGCGCAACCTCCTCCATGGTTGAGCACAACACAACTGCCAATAGCATTTGCCCTCATTGACTCATTGCCTGTGCCAAATAATTAAAGCTGAACAACTCAATACTTTCTTGTCATTATCTTTTAATATATCTTTAATTATCATTCATATATATCATTGTGAATAGTGATGATAAATTTAAAGAAAAAGTCATGAAAACAAGCAAAACCCGTTACTCACGAGCAGACAGAAGATCTAGTGTAAATTAAAAACAAATGCTAGAGTTAATTCTTTCACAATATTTATGACCCTTGACAACGTTTTCCTTGAACTTTCCACATCACTGCAATGGAGATCTGGTCCTGGAGTACCCAAACTTGTACATCTTACCGTGGAAATCAATTATCATAATCAAATCACTAGGCACCCTACATGACTGATTTTTGTAATAAAAATTACACTAGTACAAAAGCTACTAACAGAAACATAACTAACATTTCTCCACAGGTGTTGAGATGTATATTGTACCGAGATCCGATCCCGGTGATATCTCTACCAATGATTTCCTCAGAATTTGGAACATAGACTTCAAATTTTAGAAAGTATATACAACATTGAATAGAGATTTTGATAGCAGCTAACTTTGAGACAGCTTTATGAATGCATCAATTCCCCCACCAAGTGAGCTACCATTGTCTCATCTCTCTCTAAGTACTTAAACGTATGCCTGCATCAGGCATTATGCAAATGTAAAAAAGCTTCCACTTTTGCAATTCTCTTTCCTATTCCTCCTTTTTGGTGGGTGAATAGAGATTAAAACTTTTATATGACAAAGGCAATGAAGTGCAAAACTGATCAGCTTCTTTAAACCTCTCACCTTGATTCATTTGAACCCTTCACTATAGATCGTCTCAAAGTATTTAGATAATCATGTCTTGTACTTTTCCCACAAACCACTCCAATGAAGACCGTGTCTCCTGCACCCTTAAGTTAGAGGATAGCTGCCAGCAACATTTCAATAGATAATGCTTCCTTAACAAGGCAATTCAAATCATAGCCTAACATTTATAAATGGGACAGAAACATGATTCAGGAGAGAACTACATGGTAAGTGAATTAAGGCCCAAGAAAAAATGTACCTTTACATAAATGCGTATACAACAATTATTGCAAACAGCTCAGCAAAAGTTGGCCAGAACTAGATATTAGCAGCATTACTTTTAGCACAGAAACAACAAGAGTAATTTAGGCTAAGATATGAGTAATGATAAAAGAGGAACGTGTATAGTCCATTATTGGACTTCTGCTTTTCCAAGAAATCACACTTAGGGTTTGCTATGTATAAAAACTGACAAATTATATTCCCTTTAACAGCCTTATACTACTACACATGCACACTTATGCAAAAATAAACATATGATAAATTGTGATTCAACCTCTAAGTGAGAAAAACCGAATAACAAACCTGAAAGACTTTGCAGCGTCAATGATATCGCCCAAGGAAACATCATTTGGGAACATCTGGACAACATGAGCAAGCATTTGATAACAATTGAAGAATCAAAAGGCACGTAGAACTGATATGGTTCTTCTTTTGCAAGCAAGTATTGGTTTTTCAATGCCTGTTTAACTTAAGCCAAAAATAAAGAATTGACACTGAAATAATGAATAATCAACAAACTATCACCCATAAAAAGAAAAATATTATAGTAACTTTTGTGAAAAAAAATTTTTTTCCTTCTTTTTTTTAGTTTGATTGTATCAAATCAGAAGGAAAGTGAATAACTGCAGCACCGATACAAACACTGAAGCAAGCAAAACACATAGTTACTTAATACAATAACCTCTTGAACCCAGAATTCAATTTCAAGCTAACGAAAGAGACTTACAAAATATATAACACAAAGAAATTTATTTTAACAAAATAAAATCTGAAAGCTTAAAGAAAACGTTCATTGCCTAAAAAACCCACATCAGAATATTCTTCAAATAATTTGCTTCAATTTACTCTGTATATTATATTATGGATTGATGATGGTAGCATTTTAACTTGGAATGCTTAATCATAATTGTGATCAATTATGAAATTGGACTGACACTAAAAATCAAAATCAAATTGAATCTCAACAAAGTAACCAAATCAGAACAAAATAAAAACTAACTACATGTTATTCATAAAAAATTTGAATACATATCAAAATGAATCTAATCCAAACCAAAAAACTTCATCCTCATCGAGTCTTTCTTCTTTTGTTGCGATCAGATAAGAGAGTTTCCCAAGCCTGACGAACGATCTTGAAAGCACCATCTGCTGCAACTGAATCATTCTTGTCCGGATGGACCAATAGTACCACTTCCTTGTAGTGTTTTCTAATAGTCGCAGCATCAACTACGGCAGAACAATCTTCGATAAAAAGAATGGAGTACAGAACTTTGGTATCGTCTACCTTCATTTTCTGGCAAAGACTTAACATAGAAGCAAACTTGTGAATCAAATAGGCGGCAATGTACTTCTGCACGATCCGTAAATTGGGGTTCAAATCGAGTGCTGCGAACCCTTGCTGAATAGCTCTGTCGATGTTTCCCGACTTGAAATATTCCTCTGCAGCTACTTTAGCTCTTTCAGCAGCAATCTCTGTGAATTGAGATTGACAAAGACCTTGGAGACGAAAATCAGCCATCGCAACACAATTTCTTCAAAGAGAGTAAGAAACGATCTGAGATTTGATATCTGAAATCTGAGATCTAAGATTTTGTGAGTAAAGGGAACGGTTTTTATAGTGTTGGGCAATTTGGCGTTGAAAAGACGCTATTTCGTTTGGTTGGCGTCTAAAACAAGCTAAGGCAAGTGAAAAGGACGGTCGAGAGAGAAACCCAGGAACCATCGTGGGAGAGAGGTGGTGCGGCTCGGTTAGAGTCCTAGCCAGACGAGGAAGAAAAAGAAACAGGCCAGGGTTTCAAGGGATGGTTTTATCACTTGCTAAAACGACACCGTGTGGCAGGAGGGAAATAAGCATTAAGAAGGAACGACGTCATTTCACTCATTTCAAGTGACTAACAACAAACGACGTCATTTTCTCTCAAAATTATTCAAAAAATTTTTTTTTTCTTTTTCACGTGATGAACTCTATGATTTGAATTTAAAATTTCTACTCAAAATGCATCTTATCTTTCTTGAACCAAAATTCAATTTGGTATTCATTGCAATAAGAAATTATGATTGAGAATAATTATAATTAAAGGTATTTAATCGTTATAACATACTACTTTTGTAGTTTTTTATTTTCATTTATAAAATTAGAAAAATACAGACTATACACGACAGATTTGTAAATTTTATGAACAATTGATGTTAAAAGTTTTGTATAAAAAATTTAAATTAGTAGAATCAAGAATTGTTTATTAATTTTAATAATTTTTAAGATTATTATTGTTATAAATTAGTTACAGAAAAAGAAATATAATGATGTATNGCCAAAAAAAAAAGAATTGACATTGAGATAATGAATAATCAACAAACTATCACCCCTAAAAAAACCCACAACAGAATATTCTTCAAATAATTTGCTTCAATTTACTCTGTATATTATATTATGGATTGATGATGGTAGCATTTCAACTTGGAATGCTTAATCATAATTGTGATCAATTATGAAATTGGACTGACACTAAAAATCAAAATCAAATTGAATCTAAAAAAAGTAACAAAATCAGAACAAAATAAAAACTAACTACATATTATTCATAAAAAAATTTGAATACATTCAAAATGAATCTAATCCAAACCAAAAAACTTCATCCTCATCGAGTCTTTCTTCTTTTTTTGTGATCAGATAAGAGAGTTTCCCAAGCCTGACGAACGATCTTGAAAGCACCATCTGCTGCAACTGAATCATTCTTGTCCGGATGGACCAATAGTACCACTTCCTTGTAGTGTTTTCTAATAGTCGCAGCATCAACTACGGCAGAACAATCTTCGATAAAAAGAATCGAATATAGGACTTCAGTATCGTCCATCTTCATCTTCTGGCAAAAGCATAGCATCAAATCAAACTTGTGAACAAGATAAGCTGCAGTGCATTTTTGGACCATTCGTAACTCAGGGTTCAAATCAAGTGCTGCGAATCCTTATTGGATGGCCTTGTTGATATTTCCCAACTTAAAGTATTCTTCTGCAACTGCTTTGGTATTTTCAGCAGCGATTTGTGTGAGTTGAGGTTGACAAAGGTCTTGAAGACGAAAATCAGCCATCGCAACACAATTTCTTCAAAGAGAGTAAGAAACGATCTGAGATTTGATATCTGAAATCTGAGATCTAAGATTTTGTGAGTAAAGGGAACGGTTTTTATAGTGTTGGGCAATTTGGCGTTGAAAAGACGCTATTTCGTTTGGTTGGCGTCTAAAACAAGCTAAGGCAAGTGAAAAGGAAGGCCGGGAGAGAAACCCAGGAACCATCGTGGGAGAGAGGTGGTGCGGCTCGGTTAGAGTCCTAGCCAGACGAGGAAGAAAAAGAAACAGGCCAGGGTTTCAAGGGATGGTTTTATCACTTGCTAAAACGACACCGTGTGGCAGGAGGGAAATAAGCATTAAGAAGGAACGACGTCATTTCACTCATTTCAAGTGACTAACAACAAACGACGTCATTTTCTCTCAAAATTTTTAAAATTTTTTTTTTTTCTTTTTCTCGTGATGAACTCTATGATTTGAATTTAAAATTTCTACTCAAAATGCATCTTATCTTTCTTGAACCAAAATTCAATTTGGTATTCATTGCAATAAGAAATTATGATTGAGAATAATTATAATTAAAGGTATTTAATCGTTATAACATACTACTTTTGTAGTTTTTTATTTTCATTTATAAAATTAGAAAAATACAGACTATACACGACAGATTTGTAAATTTTATGAACAATTGATGTTAAAAGTTTTGTATAAAAAATTTAAATTAGTAGAATCAAGAATTGTTTATTAATTTTAATAATTTTTAAGATTATTATTGTTATAAATTAGTTACAGAAAAAGAAATATAATGATGTATTTGTTATGATGCGAATGTAAAAGGATTGATTATGTTATGGTAAAAATAATACGTAGTAATGAATAAATAGTTAAACAGACTTTGTTATGATAAAAATAATACACAATAATGTATAAATAGTTACACAAATTGTGTTAAGTTATATATAGTTTAAAAGGCAAAAATAAAAAATATAAACATTTATTGGAAAATTAGTGAAAATTTTGTTACCAACTTTATTGACACATCAAGGCAGATCTTTCTTAGTGACAAATCTCTGAGACCAAAGAATGATATGAGTTAAAAGTCTACTGCTTCTTGGTGAATAGTCTTGCTTCTTTAGGGACAAAATGAGATTCAAATGGCTTCAAGAAATTTCGTAAAAATATAAATTAACAATTCCAAGCTGAAGCACATTCCACAAGGCCAATTGTGCCCAAAACCTTAGTTCTCATCTCTGGAGCAAAACCCTCAATGTGATCTTTCTCTTTTTGCAAAACACTTGGAGATACAAAGAAAGGGAAATAGTAGTTCTTGACTTTCGTTTTCTTGATTTCCACGTCAAAGAATGTGTGCAATTTAACATCACAAATGAGTTAAAAGAAAGGTAAAGAAAAAAAAACCAAGGAATGGCATCCGTGGCCATTTTTTCCCTTGTAATTAATTAACACTTGCTATTTAGTACTTAAACTGCAATGAATATAAATATTATATGACTTAATCTCCCACTTGAAATTGCCCACGGCCTCAGAATATAATAGCTAAAAATGTCATTGTACTCAATCATTTCATCGTTGACAGCAACTTACAAAAGCCAAAATGTATGATATAATCATAAAATACTAAGATCCTGATAAAGTAGTATAACAATCACAAGCAATTGTACCATTGCAACAAAATGTACCTCAAAGTACCATTCTTTGAAATTTTCATCCTTAGTAAAAGAGAGACCCAAACCAGTCTCCTTCACTTCCTTCTTTTTTCCTCCTAGAATATGAAAAACACATCATTTGCAAGATTAGAAATGAACATACTTTTATGCATGCATTAACAATGGATCCTAACAAACTTGAGCAAACCAAAAAAAACTTACCACCGACAGACTTTTTCTGCTCCCATCTAGCCATAAACTTCAAGTACATATAAAATAAAACATAATTTAGAACAATTAAAAACACATTCTAGGCTTTGTGGTTCTTGAAAACTATCCTCCAGTTTGCCAAGGTGTTCAGCCCGCAGGGACATCCGATAACCATAAACCTACATCCAACAATACTGGTGCAACTAATAAATTTAAATAGGAATTTAGGCAAACATTAAATATATTTTATACCCCAGAGATACTATTCTCCATGCTCTAATGCCGTTTTGTTTCCTTTGAAGCATATGCTAAAACAATTAAACCAAAAAAACAGAAGTAGTATGCATAAATGACTGTCTAGCACTTTTTTGAGCATTTAAAAATGAGTACAGACAGAATCCCAAACCTAGCAATGCGGGCGGGATTTGTTTCCTGCCCATGGGTAATTTGGTTGGTAAGCACCTAATAGCTATTTTTGTGTCCCTAGAACCATTTAAGGATCTTTAGTTAATGTTTACTGATCTCATGATAACATACTTATCATCAATTATCATCCCTTTGGTATGGATATAAATCATGAATCTGCAAAACTTTTGAGCCAATGCTTGTCAAAATATATAAGAAGAAATTTCTAGAGTTAACCCAATACGGATGACCAACGAAAAAAAACCAATCCATTAAAATTGTGTTCTTTGCAAAGTTTTTGATACCCATAAAAAGTGTTTTCTGCCATGATTCGCTATGAATGGGCTATATATCTAAGCTCTGTTCTGTTATAGAGCACTTTATATTTTAAATGTGCATTCTTTGCTTGTATTTAACAAACATTTTAAAAAATATTCTGTATTTACAGAACTGAGGTAAGAGATAGAGATTGATTAATACTACAAAATTATGCAAGTATTGATGCAATAAGTACTGTCAGAAAAGGTCTTTTGCAGCAACTATATAGCAATTAATCAACAATTAGTCTAATTTTTAGTCTTTGGTTGTTGCCAAATTAAGTAAGTAGTCATTGTTAAATCTTAGTATACATTCTTTTGAAGAAGTTCTGGAAAGCCTTTGACTTTTGAAATTTTTATGATGACAACAAATTTGAGTTTGATGCTACATTTGAAAAAATAATTATATATTCATAGCATTGTTGACACAAAAACAATAGTACACACTTCATACAGAAGGTATCAAGAACATGCCATTGCCCTTTTTATTTTTGTATAATGACAATCCAATATCAAAAAGATTCCTTCTAATATGAAGCAATAGAAAAATATGTAACAATTTGTATTTATTAAAAAAGAACCAGAGCTTCTTTTGCCAAGGTCACTTTTAGTCCTCAACTGAGTTTCCTCTGCTAATGATTCATCCATTTTTATTTAAGATAAGCTTTTCCATTGATGCAGAACTTCTCAATTCAGAAAACTAACCCAATATGGAATTTTGAGACTAAAAATGATGTAAGTAGTTGTTACATTCACAAAGTATTTTGTACATTCTAATCATCCTTTTAGAGAACAAATACGTTCAAAACAGAAGAACCCATATCTATTGAAATAAATCATTTGGTAAACTTACCTGAAGCAAAGAAAAATTACTACTCAAATCATTTTCAACTGTTTCTTTCAATCCATTCTTTATATTATCTGAAAAAATAAAGAAAAATTTTACTGCTCTGAGCTTAAATATAGCCATAACGTTCCAAAATTTGTCTTTTCATACACTTTTGTAGATTGTGACTCGAGCCCACCTATGTTTAATTATATTGGAATATAAACTTATGAAATGAAAGAGAATCATTTTTGCATATTGAATATATATCGGGAAAGAAAAGTAACAATTCAAACTGCAGAAAACCATTAATGATCATCATAGCAAGATGTTGATGAGATTGAGAAGACTGACTTGTAACCTTAGCCCGTCTTCCAAACCCTTCGAATTCCATAATCTTAGAAAAGTCCACCGGATAATTCAACTCCACTGCAACCATCGAAACTCTCCATTGCATTGAGTCAAGGTGTTTCGACCGTAAATCCATTCGCTGACAAAGGCCCGATTCCATGCTCATACCAAACCTTTCTTCCATGCACCGGATGAATGCCTAGAAAGACGGACAGAAGCTTAGAAAGACACTGGCAAATCCCAAGGCAATCAGCAATTTACCCATGAGTTGGCTGCTGCACAAATAAGACGGGTTAAGCTCTGTGATTGAGCATGTCCAAAATCACATATCCGTGTTGATCTCGGAGAGGATGATGACCGTGCTGAAGAACTTGGAAGTAGCATCTTTGATTAGGACCGACTTGTGATTGTGATGCCTGAGTCGAGGCGGTGTGACCATGAAAAGGTCGATAGGATCAACAAAGGAAAAAGGATCTGCAAGAAAGGGCGAGTAGAACTAAAAACTCAATAATACCCTTTACTCTTGATAAAATACCAGATACAGGTGTTGAATGTGGAGTATATAGGTAGGTAAGAATCATATATAGTTTAGATACCAATTAAAAAAATCCTTTGTTATATAATATATATCTATATATATTTTAAGCACGTAAAAAGATGAGACAGAGATGATAATGAGACAAAGATGATCCAGCCAACAACGGTCATAAAGCTTTTAGGTATTTAATATTGAAAAAATTCCAAAATGTTAAAATTTATGTTAAGCCTTAGTTTTTCCATTAGTGGCATCTAATCTTAACATATGATGTACAAACCCGTGAAGACAGTAGTGCTTCTGCTTCACATCATTGCTACAATTTCCCATATATTATAATCTGTTCATGTGAACATTAATTTTCATTGCTCAAAACTCGATATTACTGTTTTAAAGAGTTTGTACGATTAGAACTCAAATTGGGTCGTTTTTAAGCAAAAATATCCTAACTCCTTTTATTTGAATAATGTAAAATCGAAAGGGAACCAACTGTCAATTAAAATTCGATTTGTTTCATAGTCAAACTAATTTTTTAACAAACCATTTTAGTTTTTTAACAAAATAACCCTTCATCAACATCCCTTACTTGTTCCCCAAATTTCTCTCTGGAGAAAGATTAGATCCTCAAAACAAGACTTCAAGGTGAGCGGGGGAAAATCGATCATACACATCGCTCTAATCATTAGAGCTAAAGACCTTCCCTGCGGAAGGTAAAGACACCGAGCTACTCATGCAACCATAGGCTCCTAAGCATTAAAAAATTTAACAAAACCAACCGTCTCCTCTTACCTCTAAAAAAGAAATGCATATACAAGGATTTACATGATAAGCGAAAGAAACAGAAAAACAGATTAATAACATTTCAAAAGGACAAATATGATACGCAGGCATCCGAGTATTCCCCCATTACAATATAAAGAAGAAATCCTCCACAGAAATTTTTATCTACCGCAACAAGTTCAAACTATAACCTATACAGCCAACCAAGATACAAAGCCTCCCCCTATCCTAAATGGCTAGAAAAGGGAGATATATATGCCCTTAAAAAACATGTAAGACAAAACAATCTATCAAGACAACCAGGGCAGCAAGAGCTGTACCAGGGAAATCCAAGATAGATTAACATTTGAAGCCATGGCAGACTGACAGCACAATGATAAGGATCAGGGCAATAAGGATACCCAAAACAATCAATTCTATCTTCATATTCTGAAGACACATCTTTCTTCTCATCTTAGTTCCCTGCTGCCTAAAGTCTTGCGCCTGTAATGCAATATCAAATTATATGTATCATATTGAGCATCGTATGTATATCAAGTTAAATGCATCATATTGTGCACCAATATACAAGGCATAAAGAAACCATAAAAGACGGTACTTAAATTAGAAAACCAAAACTGATCAGAATCCTAATAATTTTTAAAACCAACTTTGAAAAGGCAATGGCTTCACCAAAACACAATTAAGTCCATGTTTCAGTTACCCATAAAATGCAGTTTGAATATGACTAACCTGTGAGCGAAGGTTCTCCGTTTTATCCACCAGCAACTCAATTTTCTCGCCACAATCAAGGACCTGGCAAAAGCCAAATGTTACTAACAAAACAACACACCACATGCAATATATTTGAAGTACTTTCAATTTTATAACACATCTAGCAACTTGCAGAAGCTGGATATGCATCTTATCATGTTTTAATCCCCAAACTACCTCTAGAACAGCTACAAAATCAGCAGCAGCCTATTACCTTCTCAATGTTTTCCATCATAGAACCCTTGACTTCAGAAACTTGAGCCTTCACTTTAGCAAGTTTGCTGATCTCTTCAGGATGGTCCACACAATACTGCATATGCTCCTTCAATTTGGACCTATTATGTATAAAGAGCTAAGCATGTCACGAAGAAGTAAACAATAAATCTACAAGAAAAATAAAGACAGCTAAATACCCAAATTCTCTATTTTGGCTATTCGCGGTAGCTGTTGCAGCTTTCCTCCACCATATCTCTTGTTGAAGTCTTCCTTGACTCGTTCCAGAAATGCAATTGGAACTTGCCTGCCAGCAGATTCAACTGCTACTACACGGTAGGCTGCAGCACCAAATGTATTTAACAAAATGAGTATATGAGAACGATTAAAGAAATCAGGATTTATGGCAATAAGCATTCATTTCCTATTAAAGCCACATTCAACAAATTCAAACCAGAAGTCAGCATCCAGATCTATGATCAAAACCAACATGCTTAGATAAAAAAAATAACCTTCTCTCCGTTTTCTTTTCTAAATGTAATCCATTATGCATATAATCAACAGCTTTAAAACTAACATCAATATGCACACACTTGTTAACACATGCACCCACAGAGAAGCTAAAAGGCAGCAGCCAGCTGCAATTGATCAATCAGACAGTGACCTGGATATGTCTCATCCATGGGTATGATTAGAGGGTGAGGTCCTTGACAAAACACGTAATTAACAATGTGTCAGAAGGTGCTGTTCATTTTTCTATGTTTGATACTAGTTATGTCTTCACAAGATCCTTTTGCTTTTCAACATCATTCCTTACTTTCTACATATTAAGCATTCATTTGGTAACATCAGCATGGAACTAACTTCCATGCATGGTCATTGGAACCAATCCAGATCCAAAGCACATATAGATGCATGAATGGAAACATCAAACAGATATTGACTTTTGGGAGGGCAGGGGAAAATCAACATGAAATGCAGCTAGCTAAGGAAAAGAGAAAAGGGAAAAGCATAGAAGCAACAATTAAAATGAAACATACTTCAGACTAGAATGCTTCTTGTAAATTATAAATGGCATAATAAAAAAATAAGCTCTCAGATTATGGTAAAATTCTCACTTAAGCCTTTATTATTTTATTTGTGTCAATTGAGCCGTCAACCTATTATTTGGTGTCAAGTGAATCCAATTTAGATGGAAATGCTGACATTTCTAATGTCCCCAATTAACTTATGTATGTTGGAATAAGTCACACCTTTAGCGATGTCAGCATTTCCCATTCAAATTGGATTCATTTGACATCAAAATAATAGGTTGGGGACTCAATTGACGCAAATAAAGCAGTAAGGGCTTAAGTGAGGATTTTATCACATGTGAAGGGCTTATTTATGATTATGGCATTATAAATTATGTGAACCTTATGCTACATTAACCTGATAATTTTCAGAGTCATCTCATTAATGCACCCGAATCTTAATATTACCTCCATTTTGTCTATCAAAATAACCGACAACCAGCACCCTCAAAAGATACAATATCGCTCATTATCACAACTTTTCTGATTAATGCTATATACATCCAAATAAAACATTACCATCTCATTTAAACAGGAAAAAATAAAACATTATCACCCCTAAGCTACGCATTCACACTAAAAATCCCCTCAATGATTTTGCTTCTTTTTATGGATTCATTTCACCAGACACTTATGTAGTAAAGATTCAGATAAACCAACACAAACCACTCCAATGAAGACCTTGTCTCCTGTACCCTTAAGTTAGAGGATAGCTGCCAGCAACATTTCAATAGATAATGCCTCCTTATTAACAAGGCAATTCAATTCATAGCCTAACATTTACAAATGGGACAAAAAAATGATTCAGGAGAGAACTACATGGTACATGAATTAAGGACCAAGAAAAAATGTACCTTTACATAAATGTGTATACGACAATTGTTGCAAACTGCTCAGCAAAGGTTGGCCGGAACTAGATATTAACAGCATTTCTTTTAGCACAGAAACAACAAGAGTAATTTAGGCTTATAATCGATGGTGACTGCCCAGGAAAACAGGTTAAAGGTTCAAATGAGTCAGAAGAAGGCCAGGCAGGTTGCTGTTTCAGGTTAAACTTCTTCCTGTCAATAAGAACTTTTACGGAAAGTCTGAAAGAAGAATATCGGTTGCTAATAGATATATCATGTGATGGGACCATAAATTGATGAATAGATGGATATGAATGGGTTGTAAGGTTGTCTTTAGGGCAGATAGCAGCAAGGTTGAGATGCAGGTAACTTTCATTTTGGAAAGTAAAACACCAAGATATGAGTAAAGATAAAGCGGAAAGTGTTAAAATTTCAAGATGTTAAAATCTGAATTAAACTTTAATTTTTCTAGTAGTAAGACCTAGTCTCAACATATTATATACAAAACCGTGAGCACAATAGTGCTTTTGCTTCACATCATAGCTACAGTTTTTCATATATTATAATCTATTCCTGTGGATATTAGTTTTCATTACTCAAACTCGATTTACGATTAAAAACTCAGATTAAATCGTTTTCAAGCAAAAATATANTATTAAAAATCTTTTGTTATATAATATATATATATATTTTAAGCAAAAAAAAAAAGATTAGAGAGGATAATGATACAAAGATGATTCAGTTAACAGCGGGCATTAAGTTTTTAAGTATTTAATATTGAACGAATTTCAAGATGTTAAAATTTGAATTAAATTTTAATTTTTCTAATAGTAGGACCTAATCTCAACATATTATATACAAAATCATGAGCACAATAGTACTTTTGCTTCACATCATAGCTACAATTTTTCATATATTATAATATATTCTTGTGGACATTAGTTTCCATTACTCAAACTCGATTTACGATTAAAAACTCAAATTAAATCGTTTTCAAGCAAAAATATACTAACGCCTTTGATTTTAATAAAGAAAAATCGAACCGACTACCAAATAAAATTCAATTTGTTTCGTTGTCAAACTAGTGTTTTAACAAACCATTTTTTTTTTTTTTGACAAAACAACCATTCGTCAACATCCCTTACTTATTCCCCAAATTTCTCTCCGTAGAAAGAATAGATCCTCAAAACAAGACTTCAAAGGTAGTGGGAGAAAATCAATCATACACATCGCTTTAATCATTAGAGCTAAAGACCTTCCCTGCGGAAGGCGAAGACACTGAGCTACTCATGCAACCGTAGTCTCCTAAGCATTAAAAATTTTTACAGAACCAACCTTGTCCTCTTACCTCTAAAAGAGAAATGCATATAAAAGGATTTGCATGATAAGCGAGAAAAACAAAAAAACAGATTAATAACATTTCAAAAGGACAAATATGATATGCAGGCATCCGAGTAATCCCCCATTACAATATAAAGAAGAAATCCTCCATAGAAATTTTTTATCTACCGTAACAAGTTCAAACTATAACCTATACAGCCAACCAAGATACAAAGCCTCCCCCTATCCTAAACGGCTAGCAAAGGGAGAAATATATGCCCTAAAAAAACAAGTAAGACAAACCAATCTATCAAGACAACCCAGGCAGCAAGAGCGGTACAAGGGAAATCCAAGACAGATTAACATTTGAAGCCATGGCAGACTGACAGCACAATGATAAGAATCAGGGCAATAAGGATACCCAAAACAATCAATTTTATCTTCATATTCTGAAGCCACATCTTTCTTCTCATCTTAGTTCCCTGCTGCCTAAAGTCTTGTGCCTGTAATGCAATATCAGATTAACTGTATCATATTATGCATCTTATGTATATCAAGTCAAATGCATCATACTGTGCACCAATTGACAAGGCATAAAGAAACCATAAAAGACAGTATTTAAATTAGAAAACCAAAACTGATCACAATTCTAATAATTTTTAAAACCAACTTTGAAAAGGCAATGGCTTCACCAAAACACAATTAAGTCAGTGTTTCAATTACCCATAAAATGCAGTTTGAATATGACTAACCTGTGAGCGAAGGTTCTCTGTTTTATCCACCAGCAACTCAATTTTCTCACCACGATCAAGGACCTGGCGAAAGCCAAATGTTACTAACACAACAACACACCACATGCAATATATTTGAAGTACTTTCAATTTTATAACACATCTAGCAACTTGCAGAAGCTGGATATGCATCTTATCATGTTTTAACCCTCAAACTAACTCTAGAACATCTACAAAATCAGCAGCAGCCTATTACCTTCTCAATGTTTTCCATCATAACACCCTTGACTTCAGAAACTTGAGCCTTCACTTTGGCAAGTTTGCTGATCTCTTCAGGATGGTCCACACAATACTGCATATGCTCCTTCAATTTGGACCTATTATGTATAAAGAGCTAAGCATGTCACGAAGAAGTAAACAATTAATCTACGAGAAAAACAAAGACAGCTAAATACCCAAATTCTCTATTCAGGCTATTCGCAGTAGCAGTTGCAGCTTTCCCTCCACCATATCTCTTGTTGAAGTCTTCCTTGACTCGTTCCAGAAATGCAATTGGAACTTGCCTGCCAGCAGATTCAACTGCTACCACACAGTAGGCTGCAGCACCAAATGTATTTGACAAAATGAGTACACGAGAAGATTAAAGAAATTAGGATTTATGACAATAAGCAATCATTTCTTGATTCATTTCCTATTAAAGCCACATTCAACAAATTCACACCAGAAGTCAGCATCCAGATCTATGATCAAAACCAACATGGTTAGAAAAAAAAAAAAAAAACCTTCTCTCCCTTTTCTCCAAATGTAATCCATTATGCATATAATCAACAGCTTTAAAACTAACATCAATATGCACACAGTTGTTAACACATGCACCCACAGTGAAGCTAAAAAGCAGCAGCCAGCTGCAATTGATCAATGAGAGAGTGACCTGGATATGCCTCATCCATGGGTATGATTAAAGGGTGAGGTCCTTGACAACACACACAATTAACAATGTGTCAGAAGGTGCTGTTCATTTTTCCACGTTTGATACTAGTTATGTCTTCACAAGATCCTTTTGCTTTTCAACATCATTCTTTACTTTCTACATATTAAGCATTCATTTGGTAACATCAGCATAGAACTAACTTCCATGCATGGTCATTGGAACAAATCCAGATCCAAAGCACATATAGATGCATCAATAGAAACATCAAACAGACATTGACTTTTGGGGGGGACAGGAATAATCGACATCAAATGCAGCTAGATAAGGAAAAGAGAAAAGGGGAAAGCATAGAAGTAACAGTTAAAATGAAACATACTTCAGACTAGAATGCTTCTTGTAAATTATAAATTGCCTAATAACAAAATAAGCTCTCAAATTATGGTAAAATTCTCACTTAAGCCTTTATTATTTTATCTGTGTCAATCGAGCCGTCAACCTATTATTTGGTGTCAAGTGAATCCAATTTAGATGGAAATGCTGACATGTCTAATGTCCCCAATTAACTCATGTATGTAGGAATAAGTCACGCTTTTAGCAATGTCAGCATTTCCCATTCAAATTGGATTCATTTGACATCAAAATAATAGGTTGGGGGCTCAATTGACACCAATAAAACAATAAGGGCTTAAGTGAGGATTTTATCACAGGTGAAGGGCTTATTTATCATTATGGCATTATAAATTATGTGAACCTTATGCTACATTAACCTGATAACTTTTAGAGTCATCTCATTAATGCACCTAAATCCCAATATTACCTCCATTTGTCTATCAAAATAACCAACAACCACCACCCTCAAAAGATACAATAACCCTCATTATCGCAACTTTTCTGATTCATGCTATATACATCCAAATAAAACATTACCATCTCATTTAAACAGGAAAAAAATAAAACAATATCACCCCTAAGCTACACATTCACACTAAAAATCCCCTCGATGATTTTGCTTCTTTTTATTGATTCATTTCAGCAGACACCTATGTAGTAAAGATTCAGATAAACCAACACAAATCACGCACATATTTGCACAAATAAAGTGCATGAAAATCAAGTGAATCACCTTCGATGTTTGTAAAAACAAAATTAACCATGGATTGTCCTCATTTCCTTTCAATCAAAAGCTCAAATTCATTTCCTTACTCTGCGTTTGCTCGGCAACCAAACAGAACATAACCCAAAACTCAGAAATGAAAACAACAAATCCAAACAAAACACCTTCCAAATAAAAAAAAGATAAAGAAAAAGCCCAGATCCAACACGGGGCAATAGCACTCACCCGATCAAAAAAAATCAAATCATAACTAAACAACAGAAAGTATCGCATATCGATATTAATATCCGAATGATTATATAATTAATCCAAAAATAGAAGATCCACAGATCAATTCAATAAAAAAGAAAGTCAACCAACCAAAAAAACACAAAGATCCAGATCGCAAATCGCAACCAATAATTTCAAAAAAAAAAAAACAAGAAATCTAGAAAGAGAAAGAAAATATATTCTTACTGAATCCATTTTCAACGAGGTAATTGAAGGTGTGGCCATCGCAGTTATAGGTAAACTTGTTGTTGGAAGCAGGGAGCTTCTGGAGACATTGAGCCGCGATGCTGGTGAAATTACCGGTGAACTCGGTATACTCGGCGAGGATCATCGTACCACGCGCCACGAAGCTGTAGATCAGCGACTGTTGCCCCATCTCTCAAAACCCTAGCCCTAAAGTTTCACAACCAAAAATCCAAACGAAAGGATAAAATAATGAAAATAGACAGAGAGAGAGAGAGAGCAACGAGAGAGCGAGGGAGGGGCGATGGGATCGGAGAAGGAAATTGGAAAATGAAGAAATGCTGGATTTGCGGTGAATGGATTTATATTTATATATGTACGACGATAATTTTGTTTGTACGTATATATATTTAAGAGTATTTTTTTTATTCCTATGTTACAATTTAGAAAGAGGGGAAATTGCCTTGAAATAGTGCGAATTTTGGATTTGGTCGTAAGGGGGGAGTTGGAGGTGGAAATATCTAAGGCGTTGCTGTGGATTCAGGGGTTCAGAGTCACGCGGTTTTGTTGAACTTTTTGGGACAGTTTTGAACTAGGGATTGGCCCATTGGAGAACCTTCCTGGCCTGGCCCACCCCCATTCTATGGCTTCTTTTTATTGGTGTTCCCTTCCTTCTTCTCATGTTATATGTTCGTTTATTGTTTAAAGAAAATGAGAAGGAACCTTTGTGCAGTAATCTGTCCAACGCGATGGCAAAGTTAGCTACAAAGATGTGCATTTAATCATTTTTAAAATTTTCATTCTATGCATTTTACAAAAATAAATTTAAAAATAAATAAGTCATAATCTTATATATTCAAATATGACACGTTTTATTTTATTTTATAGAAATATCGAGATTTAAGAATATCATTAATATAATTTAAATCCGATGTCGTTCATTAAAAAAACAATTGAAATATTTAGTGTATTATTTTGTTTACATATATAAATTTTGAAAAAAAAAATAAAGTGCATAAAGATATTCTAATTCAAAATGATGATATATGGTTTACCTATGATTACACACAACTCAAACCGCACGTAATATAATGTAGCAGTTGTCTCTATTTAAAAGGATCCAGAGTTTTCAAAACAAAAGTCTGATGTATAATTTTTTTTTTCTTATAAAATATTTTATTATGGGTTTTCAAAGGTTTTGTGCTATTCTTTTGACACGTGCATGTGAAATATCAAATCAATGAGATAAGGTGCATGACGACTATCTTGGAACTATCATCTTTGTATTGATGTATGAATCCTCGACAGTTTCTTTCTTATATATTGATATATAAAAACCATTGTCACGGAACGCATGGTACATTTGTCAAAAGCAAACAAACTGTATACAATGTCAAGTTTACAATAAGCATAATCCTTCTAGAAGCTTCCATTTGGTGGTGTGATTTTTGGTTTCCACATTCGTTTTGCTCGATACAAAGCAAAGAATATTGACTCATTGATTCAACACTATTATAGATTTCAACGACAGTATAAACTTCCCAAAGAATGTTGGGAATGAGAGATTTGCAAGCAAGGTTACATTCAAGCTAACTAAATAGAAATCGAGTCATTTTCATGCTTCTTCTCTCTTTACATGGCTGATGGCTTTGGTGACTTGAGAAATAAGATTTAATTAAGGTATGAGGGTGACCCCTCCACTCCTTAGGCAGAAGGCTCCACAAGCCGAATGAATTCCTAGTTTGTTTGTTTGTTTTTTTTTTTATTGGATTGTTTGTACTAAAATTCTTGACCAAATTAAGGTATAATTATTTTTATATTTTCTCATACTTGATTTTACATTATTCTTTTTTATTTTATATTATTCACCTGATCCAAAGGGAAGAAAAGTAAACATAATCACAAGTTAGGCATCTTACCCAGATGCACAATTATGTTGAGAGCCTGTTTGGTTTGATTTTTTTATAACTTAAAAGTTATTATAAAACTCTTATGAAAAGTAATAACTTTTAAAATTAAGTTAAAATTATTTGATAATTTTTTTTATAAATTATAAATTTTATTAAAATTATCATATAATGTATTTTTTTAGAGGGTAATATTGTAATTATTTTTAACTGATGAGAATATTTTTGAAAAATAAAATAAAAATTCTCTTATATTTTTAAAAGAATCGAAGATTCTTGGAGATATTTTTTAAAAATTTTATTCTTTAAAAAAAAGTTACTTTTTTTTAAGAGTTTATCAAAATTTATGTTTGACCCGACTTTTACTTTTAAGAGATATATAAGCTGAAAAAAAATCAAGCCAAACAAACACTGAGTCAAACTGATAAAATAGAGTAAAATTAGCACAAAATATGTCTCCAATTTATAAAAAGTAAACGTAATTATAGAAACATCTATCTGTATTTATTCTTTTATCACATTTATTTAAGATAGATAAATTTATTGTTCTTCAAACATGACCATCATATATTCAAGATTAGTATCAAGAAAAGATTATTAATAAAATTAAAATATAAGATATCATTATCGAAACAGATCAATTTATCTCATGAATTGAGATATTTTTTAAGTAGTTAACTTAAATATTTAATTACAAAAATTTAGGAAAGGGATTTATTAGTATTAGTGAAATGCATTTATTGGATAAACTATTTTAATACTAAATAATAGTTTCTTTTTCTTTTTGATAGATAATAGTGATATTTTATGCATATCTTATCTATACTAATTATTTAGCTATTTTTAACAGTATTTTTATTTTAATAATTAAATATTTAACTCATTAATTAATACATAAAATTTTTATTTAAAAATATAATTCAAATATCTTATTTTAAATTAAAAAAACAATATTTTTGTATTAAGGGATTACACCCGTAATTTATTGCCCAAGCCCGCCCGGGGCCCAAATGCTAAATAATAGTATGGAAAGCGTAAGACGGGACGGCTAACTGCTACATACCCTAATGACACGTTTGGTTCGTGAAATAGACAGAAATATAATAAAATAGTTATTAAGTGAGAATAAAATGAGGTGATAATAAAATAAAATAAGTATTACGTAGTTTGGTATGATGAATGAAATAGAGTATGAATAATTATTATGACTTATTACAGTGTTTTGTTGGTAACAATAGCTTTAAAATAAGAAAGGAATAGAAAATAAAAAGATAAAAATACCATTATTATATATAATTATTTATTTTTATTTTATTTTTTAAATATTAATAATTTCAATATCAATATTTTAATATAATTTAATTATTAATATTTATTTTATAATTTAATATTATTTTTGATTAAAATATTAAAATTTTTATTTATACTCATTAAAAATTTAATAAATAAAATATTAATAGTTTAAAATATTAATATTTTAAAATTTACAAATAATTTATTTTTTTATTTTATTTTTCTATTTTTTTCTTTTTCATGGGTCGATCGCCAGAAAGGCGACCAGTGTAACAAAACATCGATCTAGTGAACCATATGACCAGATCTGGCCACTACGGGGCTAGATCAGTGCTTCCCCGCGACTGGATCTGGCTGTGGAATGTCAAATCTAATCATGAGATCTGGTCGGGAAGTACCAAATTCGGTACTTTTCGCAGCCAAATTTGGTTGGATCTCAGTTGAATGTTGTCAGAAATGACTAGATCGATGCTTTTCGATCATATTCAGTCACTGTCGTCGCCGTCATCGATGTTGAGTTCTAGTTAGAGAGAGAATGAGAGAGGAAAGAACATGAGAAGAGAGAGAAAGAAAAGGGAAAATGAAAAGAAAAAAAGTATTTATAGGTATAGAGTTATAATATTTTTAAGTTATAAGGGGTATTTTAGTTATTATATATTTGAAAACTATTCCATATCTCATGGAATAGATATTACTGAGGGAGAGAAGGAAATAAATAAAGCTAACTTTTAACCTATTTGGTGAAATTTTTATTCTTACAGAATTATTATTTTGTGTCTCAATTTTATACCAAACAAAGGTATAGGAAAGGGTCGAGAATAGAGGGGGAATAGCTATCCTATTCCCCAAACCAAACGTGAAGTAAAGGGCATATTGGGAATTACAGAAAGTCAGCCTGCCGCTTCTTTCCCCTCATTTTCCCGCCAAAAAACATAAGAAAGTTCGAAAAAAAAAAGCACCCGATTCATTTCCGTTCTCTCTGCTCCTCTCATCTACCGTAAGTTGCAGCCACCTGGTTCCTTCCAATGGAGATTGACATCCCGCTCCCAGAAGAGCTCGAATTACTCGAAGCCAACTCCCATTTTTACGAAGAACCCTACCTAGATCCTCCCTCACCCGATCCCTTCCCTCCAAAATCACCACCCTCCGAAAACCTCGAAATCGATGGCTCAAAACGCCCTCGGAACTCCGTTGAAACGGAATCACCACCAGAGGAAAACAAGAGAACCAAAACAATTGAGATTGAGGAAGAGGAAGAAGAAGAAAAAGAAAAAGAAGAAGAGGATTGGCTACGGTACTCGCCGCCGCAGGAGAATAAAGTTGGGGCCGCAGTTGAAAAGGACGAGGAGGTTTATTTGTCCAGACATGTGTCAGCGATCAACGGCGGCTGCATGCCCGTCACAGCGCCGAGTGGTGGAGAACGGGTGTATGCCAAGATTAGTAGAGCGCAGAGAGATGAAATATTAAAGAAATTGAATATCAAAGAACGATCTAATGGTAGGAAACAAAGAGGAGTTTAGGTATTGGAGATTTAATTTATTTTTCAAGTGAATTGTGGAGAAGCTGGAATAATAGGGTTAATTAGAAAATATAGGAAATTTAGGATAATTAGAAAAAAAATTCTTAAATTTCTATAACAATAGTTATGTGGTTGTCGTATACGGTTAAATTAATGTTTGAATTCTTTGCAGGCCTTATTTTTGAACCAGTCAATGTTCTATTGCAAAGAGTGGAACAACAGGTTTTAACCAAGGTACATGCCATTTTGATTAATTTCATCGCAAAATTAATGTTTAACTCTTTTGACTGCTCTAACTTGTTTCTTTGTATTACATCCTATTGTTTGACTATCTTTTTCAAAAAAGAAGAATTAATGAGCTAAGTATGAAGTGGAGAGCTTGTGACAAAAAATTCGAATATTACAATTTTGTAGACTATAAAGCATTTCATGGTCCATCATATCATGTTTTTGATGTCATACTAGCTAGTTTTTAAGCTTTTGCTTCAATGTACATTAGTGCTTAAATAAATTCAATTGTACTCCTTGGCTTTATTAATGATGTTCACACATGGTCTTGTAATTTTGCTATGGAAAGAATGTTTTTGACAAGTCAATTATTGGGTTTTGAAGGCCTTGCAAGCGAGTTCTGAACATCAGAGTGATATAACTCTTCACGACACACCTATGGTCCACGAACAACTTTGGGTCGACAAATATGCTCCAAGTTCATTCACTGAGCTTCTTAGTGATGAACAGACAAATCGTGAGGTATATAGTGGTTATTCATACAATTGCTTCTGAAAGATGATAAGAATTTTAAGGTTATTTTTTTCTTAACTATATCATTAGTGCTCAAGTCTTGATGGTGGTCTTACCATAGGTCCTACTGTGGTTAAAACAATGGGATTCCTGTGTTTTTGGATCTGAAATTAGAAGTACCTCAGATGAGGTTTTGTCAGCTCTCAGACGTCATTCTTCTACTCAACATCAGAAAACTTTTGATTCAAATTTTTCAAGAAAGAGCAGAGGACATAGATGGAGTAGCGGAAGTTACAGACCCATTAATAATGTGGACCAAGGGAACAATAATCAAAAAGGTATGCAGGAATTGTGGAACAAAAAGTCAAGGCTCACATGTCCACCAGAACAGAAGGTAAGCAATGGAACATTTGAGGGAAACTTGTTTTGGTTGATATATTTCCTTGGCTTCTTGTCTCATTGTGGATGGCATGCCTTCCGGTTAATGCATTTCCTTCAGTAAGTTGAGAAATTAAAAAATCATTTCAATTTGGCACCAAATTGGACCTATAAGAGTTATCACCAGAGAAGACTAGTCTATTAGATCATTTTCTACAAGGAGCGGCACACTGTTTTTAAGCACTTGTTTTGCTAACCAACTTGATCCATGTTCCTGGTAATTCTGGTTTATGTTAGCTGCTTACTATAACCAAAATATCTCTTGATCTCAGTTGAAAAAAGTCTAGTTTTTCACTAGGTAGATGATTTTGTTTGAATTTTTTCATATGTTAATATGCAAAACACTGCCTATGAATATGATTTCTTACCTTGAATGCTTCATTTGAGAAATCATCCCTTGCTTACCTGCTTGGTGCGTTTAAATCAAATGTGAAGGATAGGTTTAACATAAAACTCTAACATCTCTTGCTACTGGTTGACAAGTCTTATGTATTTCATGCATTTCACTTGGTTGATGACATAAAAATGAACAAGAAAATCCACTTCTAGTAGATTAAGAATCGTTTGAAATTTGCTTCATGATCTTTTAGTGCTCTTCATCATCAACTTTTAATTTTGAAATCCATTACTAATTGAATCTTATGGACATTGCAGATTCTCTTACTTTGTGGTCCCCCAGGGCTTGGAAAGACTACACTAGCGCATGTAGCTGCAAAGCATTGTGGATACCATGTTGTGGAGGTCTTTTCTGTTTAGCTTTTAGTCTTACATGGTCCTGTAGAGTCATAAGCATTGCAGGCAATTAGGTATCTTTGCCTTCGATCGTGGCATTAAGCAACTTCTGAGGTTTCTGTGTGTTACTGTGAATTCAACATGATTTGCTTTGCCGTAAAGGAAGTATTTTGTGAATTTCATTGGCCAAAAATGATTTTATAGAAAGTCATGGATATGTTGTGAATTTGCACATGAAATATATTATCTCAATCAGTTCATGCTCCAACACTTAGTGCAATTAATCTTGCTATAGTAGCATTGATAGATCTAGCATGTTATACTTACCTGATTATTTTAGTTTATATATATGTTCAGGACATAATTTTATCTATTTTATTGTCTTCATTTTGGAGCTTTACTTCTCTCCTGGCTCAAATGTCTGCATAGATCTTCTTAAGTATTTGATATGAGTTCTGTGTAGGTTAATGCTAGCGATGATCGGTCATCATCAACAATTGAAACGAAAATCCTTGATGTGGTTCAGATGAACTCTGTCATGGCTGACTCGAGACCCAAATGTCTGGTTGGTTATCAATTGTAACTTATGAAAGTTTCACACTTTTTTTTATGAATATGTGGCCCAAACAAAAGCTTGTTGAGTTGTTTGTAGGTGATTGATGAAATAGATGGAGCTCTTGGTGATGGGAAGGGTGCTGTGGAGGTTATCTTAAAGATGGTATGACATTGTTCCCATAGTTTTTTTTTTTTGATTGATGGTTCCCATTGTTGGTGTCCTGTGGGTCATGCTATTAGTCACTAGATTATACTCAAACAATCTTCACTACCTACCTTCACATTCTCTCTTTCAGTCAGTATTTTGGTGTTTTATTTGTTTTCTGCATGGTGTTAGAAGGTTGCAATACAGGAAGAAAGCTTACTTTCTACCAATTCATCAAAACTTACTTTCAATCACTCCAAAGAAAATGCCAAAATATTCTCTCTTTGGAATTTCCAAATGTTGTAAACTTTGTTAGTGAAGGTTGTCCCAACTTCTAAATTGGTTATGTGCGGTCAAAGTTAGCACAAGCTATGGGAGAACCTTTGTTTAAATTGGTGTTTCATAAGTCTATCACTGAAATTCTATAAGCCTTTAGTAGAGTTATAACAAAATGTTATACAATCTACAAGGACCTTGAGTTGGCATCTAATCGTGGTTAACAACATAGCTAGTCATATGTTTCACTTAATTCTATTACTTTTACTCTTTTGAGGTGGTGATCAGTTGCTTTATAAATGTTCTCAAGTTATCTGTAATTTGAATTACCATTTTATGTCTCCCTGACTTTTTTTTGACAAGCGTCTCTTTGACTTCTCCTGCATTAATAATTCCAATTTGGTAATGGCATTTGTTTTAGCTTTATAATTTTTTTCTGTATAGTGATTCAGTTATACAATTACACAATGCAGGTGTCTGCTGAAAGGAAGTCTGATTTTGGAAGGGAAAATAATGCTAACAAAAAGGGACGTAAAACTGCATCCCTATCAAGACCTGTGAGTTTTAAATGTTATACATGGTCTATTTAATAATGGTATCTGTGGGTGTCATTAAATGTGTGGGCCATCTATGTAGGTGATTTGCATATGTAATGACCTATACACACCTGCCTTAAGACCATTGCGTCAGGTAGCAAAGTAAGTTTTTTTGGCTGTCAATAGTAATAAGCATGTTGATGATTTTGATTCAGTGTTGATGGTATTTCTTATTTGAATGATCACTTGGCAAGTGTTACAACCTTCTGGTTTCTTTTTGCTTGAATTTACATGAAATTCTCGTTCCACAATATATTTATTTGTTGTTTGATGGTAACAGTTTTTGAATTCAGATAGCATGTTGAATCAGTTTCAGTTACTGATGCTTTCTGATTTGCATTTTCTTGTTGGTGCTTTACTCAAAATTCTCTTTCCAAGTTTGTGTTTGTACCATGGAAATTTCCCCTTTATGCCTATCTCATTGGAGTTTACTATTATCTTGACAATATCAAATATTTTTTACAGGGTTCATATATTTGTCCAGCCAACAGTGAGTCGTGTAGTAAGCAGGTGATGATTCGTTTTTGCTATATCATTACTTAATGGTTGTAATGGTTCAAGTTGCTTCCAAAGTTTTCAAATCCAACATCTACATAATTGTATTAGCTAGTTATAATTTGCAGTGTAACTTGATAACAGACTGCTGTGCACGTTGATGGTGAGATGCAAAATATTTTTGTGGCAAGGAAGAAAAAGTAATCTGTGAACTTGATTTTTTAATAATTCTTTTTAACAGGCTCAAGTATATATGTAACAAGGAGGGAATGAGAACAAGTTCCATTGCCCTAACTGCACTTGCAGATTACACTGGTGAGTTTTATTGCTTGTTATTGAGAGGTTATTTTTAGTTTCATCAGTCAAGATATTCATAATTAGTAAAGGTTCTTTCTCTCCAAATTTCTTGTTCTCTTGTTTACGTTGGTTCTATCTGGGCCTTTGGTTTTTGAAGTATAATCCCTCTTACAATATGATCGTTTATATTTGGGTCTAACATGAACTATTTTAGCTTTATCTCTTGTTGCCTTCTAACTTTTTTTCACTGTCTTACTTCTTTCCCTTTTGTTAAAATTTTTACAGAATGTGATATAAGGTCATGCTTGAATACTCTCCAGTTTCTCAACAAGAAGAAGGAAGCCCTCAATGTGGTAGGACTGTTATGTCATCTGATGTTTTTGAACACATTCATTAAGAAATCTAGCACTATAACAAGGAGGGGTTTGGCTAATCTTAACAATTGTAAAGAGAAGTTCAAAGTTTAAAATTTGGTAACAGATGCTGCCAGAAATATTCTTTAGGCTTTTCTTATCAGAAGAATCAAGAAAATAGATTTTTCTGCTGTACTGGTTTACAATATTATAGTTTCGGGTGTAATGCGATGCGTGGTAAGTGTATAAAGGTGTAATGGAAGTCATGTATAGTTTTCTACCTAACATTCAAATTTGTTTTAAAGGAGGTTCAGAGTTATTCATGACCCAGTCTTCATTTAATTCTAGAATTCCTATCTGTTGAGATATTTAATATGTAGTTTATGGGTAAATGTAGTTATTAATTTGCTCCGTTCAAATTATTAGTCATTTCTGAAGGCTAAGGAAGCATCCGAAGATCTTCCACTGTAGTTTTGCTGCAAATATTTACAATTTACATGAAAGAAATCATGGTATCTCTTCCCTGTGCAAGCTTGCTTGCTAATTTTAACCCCTTAGGTAGTTTAGGTCATATTTTTAACTGCTTTCTTCAATTCAATCTAATAGGTGTATGAGAAGTAAAATCAATTGTGAAGAGGAACTCACTACTGTTTTAGTTGTCTGCTCCCTTCTTCCCTTCTAAGTCTATTCTTGCAAACTGTGGTAAACAAATTGCAGTTATTTTTTTAATCTAATTCATTTTTTTTCCATTTTCAAATTTTAACAGAAGGGTATATATATTTATGTTGGTCAATTGAGTATGATAAGCATGCTTTACTGTTTCCCAGATGGAGATCAGTTCACAAGTGGTTGGCCGAAAGGACATGTCAAAAAGTGCTTTTGATATATGGAAAGAGGTATGGTAGTGATCCATTGAAATTGTCCTAGTTAGTTGATTATCCTTTCAAGCATCTTTATATGTGAGGATGCTACTCTCCAGATTTTCCAAAAAAGAAAAATGAAGCGGGACAGAAAATCGAACAGCAGTTCTGGCAGTAGCTATGGTGAATTTGACTTTTTACACTCCCTCATATCTAACCGGTAAGTATTAGATGCCTCCAGATGTCTTGTATTCCAATTCTTTTTAGGTTTTATTATTTTTTATTTTCTGTTTGTCTCCAAAATACTGCCCAATGGTGTGATCTGATCCTTGTATTGGACCAGAATGCCTATTGTTTTTGTTTTTTTAAATCTGTTGCCTCTAAGCTTAAGTTATCAATGATCATGCAGTGGTGATTATGATGTAATTTTGGATGGGATCCATGAAAACATTTTGCAACTCCAATATCATGATCCAGTGATGCAAAAGACAGTAAGCCTTTCTCATCTTTATTTGTAGATGTCCTATTCATATTGTTATAAAATTTTGTGCACTGCCTTGTTTTACAATTTGATTTTTTGCCATATGCTCATGTTATTTGAAGGTCAAATGCTTAAATTCTCTAGGTGTCTCTGATCTAATGCAACAATATGTTATGCGGACACAGCAAATGCCCCTTCAAGGTGAATACGTGCAGTGCCTACATTCAACTGCCTGCCTTGTTTCTTCATTCTTTTGTTGACGTATGCTTCTAAATACTCATCTGCTTTATCTTTCATTGCAGTTTATCAGCCTTTTATTGCAATTACTTTGCATCGAATGGTTGCCCAAGTCCAAAAGCCAATTATTGAGTGGCCAAAGTCGTATCAAAGGTGAGCTCTACTCCATGCCCGAGTGCCATAGAACTCAATGTCAAACATGGAGGACTAACAGTCTCACAATATTGTATTTGGTACAATCCTTCAGATACCGAACAATGCTAATGGAAAAGACAGATATTCTAAGGTCTTGGCACCAGAAAATTCCCCCATATATTTCAAGACATTTATCGACCAAGTCCTGTATAGAGGACTTGATTTCTCCCTTGTTGCATATCTTGTCGCCACCAAAGTTGAGACCGGTAATTAATTTAATTCTTGCTTTTGCCTTTTTTGGGCCTGGGTCTCAATCCCCTGGTTCATGTCTTTTTTACTTCAAAAATGTTTTTTTATTTGATTTTTATTTGATGTATAATATTACTCTTTTGAGTGGGTTTGCACCATTGTTTGTTAATTGGAGACTGTTTGTTCATTGAATGCTGCGAAATTTTTTGGACATTTATAATCAATGATATTCTGCACAGAAAATCTTGCACCTGAGGTTTGAGGAAACGGGATACATATCTTATTTGCAACTTTACACAACTATGTAGTATATACATTGGTGCTTGACTCGTTCTTTGAGTTGAAGCAATTAAAGGTTATTAAATTTAAATTCCCATTGTTATTAAAGAATCTCGGAAGAAGGTATAGAGCTTGCAAAGGTATGCAAGAAGCTCAGATTTGGGCAGGGCTATGTGCAATCAAATGGTTGTAGGCTCCTGGATAGGCATTGTCCACAAGGTTAAGTATACAATTCCCATGAAATTTTTGGTTTTTTTCAGCAAAATAATAATGTATGTCTAGAAAAAGATTGTTACGAGTCCTTAAGTAATTTTTGGCTCCTTAAGTCTATCAATGGATTTGTGTTGTATTCAGTATATCAATCTTCAAAGAGAGAATTAATTTATGGTCTTCACAAACTCCGAGAGTGCACATTGGAAAAGGTAATTTTGATCAGAAGGGATGATGTTGTGGACAATGTTGCTTCATTTTTTGTTTAGGGATGCTAAGCTTTTTGCACTAGTTAAAGCGATGGTTCTGTAAAGGTAGGTATTATTTAGTCTTTTGGTTGCTTACTACTATGCATTTCTAGTTCATGCTCATAATGCTTGAGGTAACTGTTATACATATAGATACATGCTTACAGAGCCACGATATCAATTATTTATTTTGACTTGATTGATATTAATTGGCCTGCTTTAATCAGGGCATAGGATGCCTACTATTAATACTAACTTTGGTTTCCCCTCTCTCTTCCCTCCCAGTGCATGTGTCTAGAAATTTCCCTTTTTGTTTTTATCTCTATTCTCTCGTAACAAAAAAAAGGATAGCAGTTTGCCCATTTTCTCATTTCTGTGGCTTCTCATGTGGTTCAACAGGTGGCATTGCACTTATTATCAGAAACTGAGAAGAATGATTTGGCCCAATTAGTTAATGTCATGGTGTCCTATTCGATAATCTATAAGAATGTCAAGTCTGATTCTCTGTCCACTAACCTGGGACAAGAAGCAATTGTAGATGCCTCAGCACTCTCTTTTGACCCTCCCATTGGTGAATTTATTAAATACAAGGTTTAAAGTTGTGCTTTATGTTTCATGGCATGTAATTTTATTCATTATTTCATGATTCTGACCTGAATATCAATCTCTCTGAATTAAGCAGGACTACACATCAGATCATCATGTACTTGCCTTAGCTATGAAGCAGGTTTTATTGCATGAGGTAAGTAATGTAGTTTCTTGATAGTCTGCTGTATATTTTTCTTCTATACCATTAAGATTTAGTAGTTCGATTGTTCACTGATGCCTATCGTTTGTTGGTATAGAGCCTGATGACTGTTGGTGCTGAAGTTGGGCTTTAGAGAAAGAAAATTGAAACAGACTATGTTAGTTCTCACTAGGTTGTAACAATTTACTATGCCTTTTAATCTCAGTAATCTGTTATATAACTGGATTATAATCCCAAAAATCTATGATTGACAATTTTTAAGATTCCGTCAGGTAAATAGGGAGTGTGATCCTCAAATATATGTGGTGGAGGAAAGCATTTTTGGTTCTATTCTTGGTGCGATGTTTGCTGCATGTAACAAGAATTCATTCCAGAAGAAGTAACAAGACTAGGGTACACATATAGGAAAAACTATTGTTATTTTATTTGGTGTCATGCATCTGATTTCTGAAGTTTTCTCAATGACACTGCGGTTATCTAATCCTTTCATTAATTTTTTTTTGAGTTTTAATATCTTGAACATTTGACGATGTAGATAGGAAGCATCTTTGTTTTTCCTAGCCAGGCAAATGAAACTTGTATGTGTTGCAAAGACATAGCTATTTGAGAGAACACTGATGTTGCAGTTTTTTTTCACTTTTGAAGCTTTGTAGGTGGCCCAAAACATTTTTGTAGGGTCCCATTTTTAACTCCCTGTTATGTGAGAAAATTAAGGATCTACTCATAATAAATAAGTTAAAAAGCAAAGAAGATCAAATTTACTATTTCAGTGGCATGTAAGTTTCAGCAAATGCATAATGAGTTTTGAAGATTTGGAACCAGTGTTAGGTGCCATTTTCACGGATTTAAATTATTGAGCATCTGGGTGCATTTTGCCATTTCCCTACTTTCACTTTAGACCTGCCTTGAGTTAAAATTGTTGCTTCTTTTAGAACCACAGTAAGAAGTGTTAAATCTGTCAATTTAGTTCAAAAAAAGAGTTGAATATTTTTTTGCATGTTTAGTTTATCTTTAAAATATTTTCTTTATGCTTGGATAGATTTTAAGCTTTCAATTATTACCACAATATCTTGTCCCTGTGAGTGGCATGTATGTCTTCGACCTTTTTCCCCTTCTTTTGAGAAGGAAATTTAAGTACAATTAAATTTTGTTATATATTGTTGTGAGTAGTGACTATTTTCATAGTCACTTCTGATTTCAGGTCGAGAAGCAAAAGATTTTGCAAGTAAGCATTGGAAAATCTGTGCATACAACAGATGGATGCAGCAATGGAGACCAGAATTTCATTGGGAAAGGGGTCAGTGGAGCAAAATCTGCTAAACCTATTTGTGAGAATGCAGTTGCAGGTGCAAAGAACTTTGAAAGTGTGAAGAATATATCCAATACAAGGCAAGGTTTTCCAAGTACCTCCACAGTTTCATCATCTTTAGTTTCTAGCAGAAGTGCCTCCACTGGCGCAAAGCAAAAATCCACTGCAGATACCAGGAAGCCACCTAGTGGTTTCAATTTTTTTGAAAGGTGATCATTTTGACTTTGTTCTTTTAATTTTCATTTCTAATATGTTTACCTTCTTTATACTTTTTGTTATTGCTATGTTAATACCAAGTTTGACTAATAAAAACCTGGCTCTTTGATGGTCCATCCATATTGTTTAAACTTCATATTATTGCTATTTCTTTGGTATGTTTGATTGCCTTATGAAATATGACCATCTTTTAATGCCATTAGACTTTCCAAACATTTATTTTTTCTAGATGATTGAGTATTGTGGTTAAGCTGAGGTCAACATGTCTTTGAAGGTTTCTCTTATTGATCTCAAGCTCACCTTCATTTCTGCATTAGGCACACTGTTTCAGAACTCTCAGCAAATTCCCTGGCTTCTTTAGCTGTCTTTCTCCCTCACTTTTCTTGTTGTTGTTTGTTTGGGACTATCATGTCGGCCATTTGTTGGTGGAGGAGTAATCAATTATGTTACCTTTGATCATAAGTCATAACTTGATAGCTAATGTAGGTTCAGTGCCAGTTCATAAAGAAATCTCATCTGGTTTATAAAAATAACCAGTTGGGGATCATACCAGAATACATTAGCTACAGCATGTTTATTATCTTTTCTATTTGCTGATAATTTTTGTTGATTATGATCCAGGTTTAGAAAACCAAGCAGCAAAGGTTCTCAGGATTCTGAAATTGCTGATGTGAAGGAAGTGACATTGGAAAGAGATTTGCGCCCTCTGTTATTCAAATTTAATGAGGTAAGTTCCCATCATTTAACTTCATTTTATCATTCTGAAGTTGCAAATTGTGTGCATCTTTACACTACGTACATAATGAGTTAATGACTGGTAGATAACTGGTTGAGTGGTCATGTCATGAATGTTGTGTTAAAATGACAGGGTCACTTGCTCAGTGGTTATGCTGAAAGGACTGATTTACAAATTCTCATGTTTGCATTCCCACTTATTCTTTGGTTAACAACATTATAATGCTACCTTTTCATCAAGAATTTCAGGGCTATAAGCATATAGGCATTTAGCAGAATGTTTCAAGTCACTTTTCACTCTTCTCCAATATTTTGCTTTTTCTTCTTAGCTTTTCATACTGCAAGCTATGCCTCTTGTTCTTCTGTATAGTACATTAGCTGACTTGCCACAAGGTGCAAAAATCAAAAGCTTTCTTTTTCATAAATAAACAGCATTAGAAAGTTAATTTACTACCATTGCATAACCTACAAGTTAAAATAACCTAACAAATTTTCTCCTTGGTTTAAAATCCAATATGGGATATAAGTGGCTCTGCCAAATGTAAAAACTATGTATGAATTCTACCAACTCAACTTCCCAACCTCTGATAACCTGAAAATTGCATTGCCAATTCCCAACTAAGTACTTGTTGATCCATTTTAAAATTTTCATAATCATCTGTAATATTTTGGAATTTGACTCCATTCTCATACAAATTTCTCACACTGCTATAAGTGCAAATTAGGGTTTGTATCTAGGTACCCTTAGATAGTAGTGCATCCAATTTACAAAAAAAAAAAAAAAAACAGAACTGAGAGATCATCTGGATTATTGGTACTAGAAATTTCATAATATCAGCTACCTCCTGGAAGGTAGTGATAAATCTGTTTCGTCACTACTGGTTACCCTGCTTTAGTAACTTCAATTTCTAAAACTAACAGTATCTAATGGACTGAACTATATTCTGTGTTGTTTTTGCTTTTCTTTTGTATGCAGGGTTTTACAAATGCTGTCAAGAGGCCAGTTCGAATGCGTGAATTTCTGCTAAGATGAATCTCCATTCAAGCAATATATAAATGCTAATTTCCTGTACTAAATGAAATACACTGATATTCTTTACATTACAAAAACTATAGTGTTTCCTACAATGTGCTTTTATATTGTCAATTCTCTTGTACATTCTTTTGATAGAAAAAAGAAAGCTAAAAACTAACAGGGCAGGGTAATTCTCACTTCTCAGATGTTTTCTCCCTGATTCTAGCGACTTGAGCAGGGAAAATCTTGTTCACGTACTTGAAAGTCTTGCACCAATGGTTCATGGTTCTCAAGTACTGCATCCTCTATGCAATTATTTTTGCAGATATCTGCATCCCTTTTTGTCAAGCTTGGAATTGATCAAGTAGTGCATAGTATCTTGCCATTGATATTAGCATGATCCAATATAGTTCCTTAAGATGAACTATCTTGAAGCAGCATGCCAAAACCTGGACCAACCGGGCGGAATCTGAACGTAGGTGAAGATTTTCCTTGCCAATCATTCTCTGTTTGATCCTTTACCCTAATTAAACACAACAAAAAAAAACAAAAGGAAAAAATGGATGTCTGGTTTAAACTCCAAGAACTCCATTCCTTGCACCAATAAAATTCCTAAGGTAATCTTGAGCACAACCTGCATCATCCAGCAGCATAACTCTGCATCCCTTCTATCTGGAAGCTTATACGCGCCTTCAATGTCCAATTGTGAACATTCAAGTAAAAAATATCAGGGGGTACATATGACAAATCCAGAAGGTTTAAGTCTTTACACTTGAACACTTCCACCACCAGCAGATGCGGTATTTCCATCTGGTGGACTGATTGATATCCAAAGCAAAGATACCGTAATAGACACAAGCCCAGACCAAACGTATACGATTGTGGGTACCCTTCCTCTTCTCCCCATCAATCCCTTGGCAAATGGGTACATGTGAGCTAACACCCAAAAGCTGAAGAATAGCCCTCCGAACAGCTTATTCCATTGTGGTATGACACTGTAAATGGTTCTCGAGACCGCAATTACTACGGCCACAAGGTTTACAACTATGATGGTCAGAGGAAGTATGAAGAGACTGGTCCATTTGACAACATAAAGATCAGCATAAATATCATCCTCGTCATCACCGGCTGATTTAGAGGTTAGCGTGAAAGAGATCTCGATGCCAGCTATCACTTTTAGGAGACCCTGGATGACAGCCACCAGGTGAGCACTTGTGCCACCGATGACCCAGAACTGTTCATTCCGCCACCATTCCTCAAGGGCAATGCCTGACCACTTCACTTCAAGAAGGGAAAGGAAGGTGAGTGTCAAACTGATGATGAGGAGGTAAAAGAGGAATGCAACATTTAGGCCCTGGACAATGAACTGCCCTGAGAAGAGAGAGAGAGCGGGGAGGAAGCAGTAAGTAACCAAGAAGAGAGAGGTGAAGGGGTAGAAGCCAACGTTAAGATATGCAATGCGTTGTAGGAACTTGAGGCGCCGAGTTGCAAGCAAAGGATTGTTCCTGGAGAAGAAGATTTCCACTGAACCAGTGGCCCATCTCAGGACCTGGTGAAGGCGGTCAGTGAGGTTGATTGGCGCAGTTCCTCTAAAGGCATCACGCTTCGTCACGCAGTATATAGACCGCCATCCACGGTTGTGCATCCTGTATCCTGTCACCACATCCTCTGTCACCGAGCCATAAATCCACCCTATTTTTCCTCCCCAATCAGTCTTATCTTCATACCTGAAAGATGAAAGAACAAAACAAATATCAGTCAAATTACAATGTACACAGTTGTATCAACTTTTTCTTCGGAAATGGAAGAAAGCTCTGAACAAGTTCCACAATTTGTGCTGTTTTCAAGCTTGATAGAAGTCTGTTTGCAAAACAAGCATAGAAAAGTGGAGGCAATCAGAAAGCAAGGGCGTACCAGCAGGAAATAACAGCAACCGCCTCAGCAACAGTGGGTGCATCAAGTGGTGGGCGTGGTGCGAGCAATGCACCTGGAGGTCGACCATTCTTCACAGAAGCGTGATCAGCAAGGGGACGTCCTTGGAACTCCGCCACGGCTATGCTTTCAGTGAACATGGTTGAATTACCAAACTTCCGTGGAAGGTCCAGGTCAGGATGCACATTTAAGGGCTGTGATTCATCTTCTTCTGACTCTGGCTGAGCTCGAATAATTGGTGCCTGAGACTTGATCCGCCCAAACATGCCTGAATACTCGCTTGCCCTCGGTGGATGGAATCCATAGAGTGCATAACGCCGGAACATGCATCCAGTTCCTACATACACTGGCCCTTGAAGACCATCAAGCGCTCTCATACTTCCTGTTGTGAGCAAAAAAACAAAAGGTCAAATTTGAGTAAGGAGCCAAAATGGGAACTTGCAATGTAAAAGAGCACTCAATTGAGTAGATATCATAGTTTAAAAAGGATAAGTCATAGTAGTATCATACTATAAAAGTTACGAATCTAAAGATTTTCACTACTGGTACAGGCGATTCAATTGATTGTGTGGTATTGGATAGTAAGTATAGTAAAGAAGGTTACCCAAATTCAAAATAGCTCCTACTTTTCTCCAAATCAAGCTGAGTATAAGAATAAAAGACACAGTTAATTCTGAACATTACCATCAAAGAAGACAGTGTTATGATTTGCATATCGATCTGATGGATCAATCCCTTCAAATCTCTGTGGAAACTGAATGTAACAAATACGGTCACCGCCACGGTCCATCATGAAGCACATTCCTTCTCTTATGGCTAGAGAATTATAGACGTAATGGTCACAATCCAAATTCAGTATAAATGGCCCATTGGACAATATTGCTGAAGCTCTAACCAATGCATTCATGGCTCCAGCCTTCTTGTTGTGGTCATAGCCTGGCCGCTTCTCCCTCGAAACGTACGAGAACATTGGTATCCTGATGTCTACCCCTGTGAAGTCTAACTTTCTCTCATCTGGCTGACCCAACACCGGTTCACTTTCTGGGACTTTACTCATCACCTATGACATATTCCATAATTCAGGTAGGTAGTTCAAAATTCAAAATTCCCAAAAAAGAAACAACAGGAATTGCGGTATATGTAGAATCAGAAATGAAAATGGCACAAAATGACTATTATTAAATTAATTGTAATTGTATTTAAAACGTGTGTGTTTCTAATCAATTTCTCTTATGTTTGATCCAAGTACCACAAGTTTTCAAGGAATAAATATTCAGAGTGATGATCACCTGCAAGATTCCAGCGTGGTCCCCCTTGGAATGGTCAGCAGTTGGATTGTGCCATGTGCCAGGCCAGTGGGTTCCATCGGCCATCCAGGTGGCCTTTTCGACCTTGAAATCTGGTGGCAGCGAGCCGCCATTCTTCTCTTTGGCAAGTCTTTTCTCCTTCATTGCCTCCTTGGAGTTGTGCATTTCACTCCTTTTACGGATGGACTCAGGGAGACCATTGATCCTCACCTTGAACTCATCGTACTCTCTCTTGATCCACCGGCGGTCCTTCACGAAATCAGGCCGTTTCTTATTCTTTGTTGGATCAGTTTTCAAGCTGAAGTAGCTGTCTGGATTCCTTGGCTCAATGGCATGTTTTCGGCAAAATGGCACCCACGCCTAAGCGTATGTTGTTAAATAAAAGAAAACCCGTTAAGCAACAGATACAAATAAAATTTTAATTCAAACTTTTGATTAGTCATAGTTATCATTATTGAGTAGATATAAACAGAATTACTTATTAGCAGCTTTGCACCCTTAGAAACTTAATGTCAAGTTATTTTTAATTTGTCTTGCGAGATGGTTTAGATTACTTAAAATTGACATAAAAGGGTGTTGTCATGGGAAAAGAATTTTGACATAAAAGTTGCAGTAACTAATTACCTCAGCAAAACGAACTGCCTCGGCCATGGCCTCAAATGTGAGTATGGCACCACCATCATCTGAAATATAGCAGGCCAGTTTTTCCACAGGATAGTCAGCAGCCAAGATGGATAAAATGGTGTTGGCAGTGACAAGAGGAGGTTCCTTTTCAGGATCAGCGGTAGAGACGAAAACGTCGACGCCGGGAAGGTCGGAGCGGCCAGTTGGGTTGGACGGAGAAGCCTGCTCGAACTTGTCACGGAGGGCAGCAAGGTCCGTGGCTCGGTTGATGGGATTGAGCTTGGGAAGGATGTCTAGGAGCCAAGAAAAGGCAAACCAACACTCACAAACAGTGGAAAGTACCCAGAGCCAGATCGCATCAGGATTTGGGTTTTGCCAACGCCATGCAAGGAAAAGAAATAGAGCTACAAGACGGATCACTATTAACAACCTGTTAATAGAGAATAAAGGTCACTTTAACTACTCATGTGATGATAAAAAAGGCGAGAGGTGTAATATTTGTTCCATGCACCTATTCCAGCCGTGCATGTTGATTATTTTTCGAAAGAAGAGTATTGCTATGTTGCAAAGTCATTGACATGCTCTTGCAATTACTTCCTTTTTAGGATGATATTAATAATGGCTTATTCTCATGGTGACAGGCGAAGGGAACTGACCAAAGCCAAAAAAGAGACATTTATTCATCTACTTATTTTCATAATTCTTAAAACTATAAAATAACTATAGTAATAAGTTGACATGATTTCAATGTGGCTCAGAATAATTGCTCTGCATATACATAGATAGACCTTTAGTGAAATTTTTTGTTTATTCCAGACTTAGTAGCAAAAACCTCGTTAAAAAACTGAGAAGCACAATCTATTTGATATTGGTCTAACTTCAAGCAAAAAAAGGTTTACTCATCTGCCAATAAAATCCATTCAGAATAGTTTTTAAATGTGCAAATGGATATGTCCAGGTTGTGCACCTGTAAGGGCTAAGAACTCCAGGCGGAACCTTAACCTTCCTAGTGAGTGGCTTCCATGGCTTGTCCATAAAATCCGACATTGTCACTCCACCATCCGTTCCATATTGATTCTCATCATCCTCTTGCCAAAACGCATTTCCTATCCCATACCTTGCTTTCGACTCAAACAACCAACGATTATGATCAAAATCCCCTGTCTGGCTCCTCAACAACATGGACCTATTATTTGCTGAATTCATTATCGACACCCTTCTATCTAGTTTCGCCCCCATTGCAGGCCCGCTCTCTCCACCCTCCTCCTCTACCCGCCTACTTGTCCGCTGTGAGTCTGAGGCGAACCGAGATGCCCCGTATGTGCCTTGTTGCCCGTCAGGTTTGGTGTCGGAAGAGGACCCTGACCCTGGTTGGTTATCAGGTGTCGGCGGCATAAGAACAGTGTAATTGATATAGTCATTTTGGTTCGATAGGTCACCGGAGATGTCTATGTCATCGTCCCTGGACAAGCTCACAACTCGACCGCTTGATGTCCGGCGGGAAAATTTTACTGCCTGAGGTGGCCGGGCGGCGTTTGATGAAGATTTCTTTGGACTTGATGTTGCCATTGTCGATGTTGTTTTGTTTTGCTTCTACTACATCTAAACCACGCTTGCCATTGTTTTATCATGCAAAATAGATGTTTTTCATGACTTCCATGATAGAACCAAAATAAAGAAGGAATAATGAAAAAAGAAGCAAAAAAGTGGAATCGTTTGTTCAATAGTTGGTTGAAGTAGGAAAGGAGAAGAAATTCTGTTGATGTGTTGAATGGTTTGCAATTTGGTTTCTATTTTTGGGTTTTGGTGCAACGATTTTTACTCCCTTGCTTTATGCTTGGCCTTCTGATTGGGTTTTAAGCAAGGCTGGGTGGAGTGGGAGCTTCATCATTAACATATTAAATCTTTATATTCTAGTTTATAAAAAGTTGGGAATGCTGAGGGACTTGGAAAATCCTTTCAAGCTTCAGGCTATGACTATGCCTAACCTTCGTACCCAAATCAATGCCAAAATTCGGAAAGCTTTTTAATACAACAGCATAGTCTCACTCAACACAGCAGGCAGGGGTTGGTAATAGAATTTTTGCATCTTCTCCTCCTGTTGGTCCATACGCAAAACACGGTCCATCCAGGCAGATTGATCATCTTCTTACCCAAACTCACCCGCACGATGGAAAGCCCAAATATTTTTTGAACTCGCTTTCACAAACACTTCGCAGCAGGTGTGCGCATATACTGACACAAACACATTCTACGTGTACAAAATAAAATATTAAATTAATTGTTGATTTTCTTAAAATGTTAATCATAATACAAAATTTATAGAAAGATACAAAAATGTCTTTGAAGGGAAAACCATTTAAGATTGAAAATATGTATTTAAACTAAACATTTCATGAAATCTTATAGGTGTAGTATGCATGTTGAGTGGATAAAGTGACGAGTAAAAAAGAATAAAGAAAAGGAATCAAAGTACGAACACCAAAAGATTCTAGCTTTGTCAGATAATTCCATATTGCCATTGACTGACCCGTTTACTACAGAAACCTAGACTTTGTCCCTAAGTCCTATTACAGACCAAATTCTTGATTCTCTGTCTCTCACGGTTCATTTCCAATAATCCAGTAGAAACAGCAGATGGAAAGAAAAATGCAATTTACAGTACCTCCCACGTTGCCAGAAGGTTGCATAGCCAACATCCTCTCTTTCACATCACCTCTAGACGCCTGCAGGTCAGCCCTTGTTTCCCCTACTTTCAGATCAGCTGCTTCCTCTGACGCTGTCTGGGAGAGGTTTCTGCCTGCTGATTATCAGGACATCATTTCCAAGTCGTCCTTGAAGTTGTCTTCCTTGGATTCTTTGTCCAAGAAGGATCTCTTTTTCCATCTTTGTCATCATCCTGTCATCCTTAACAATGGCTCTTTGGTAAGTTAAAACCCCAATTTTCTTATCTATTTCTCAAGGTTGTTGTTTGAAGAGCATATCAGTTTCTGTTAAGCAAGAAAATTGGACTTGGGTTTGGGATATCATTATATAAATCAGGTTTAGACTTACTAGCATTGGTTAAGTGAATTGATCTAATTCGATCAAAGCATCCTTTCTTTATTTCGTACTAAATTTACTAGTGTTAAATCCTTTACTACTGTTTTCAATTGATAAGGCATGGAGGGAATTGATCCTTAAAGCTAAGTAGGTTGATAAGTTAATTATTATGCATCGATTGGTCATTTTAGATATCACGGGCTTTTCTTGAGCTCTTTAAGCAGTTTTATGCTGAATGCTAATTATAAGCAATACTCCATCCTCCTTTTGTTTTCTCCCTTGTTCTGAACCAGGAAATTTTGCTGTTTCTTTTCGATGTTTTTAATCAAGTATAATACTCTGGGTTTTATTAGCAAATTATTAATGTGACTTCTCTTCAACTTCAAGGCTGCTTCTAGTTTGAAGATGCTATCCAAGTTTGACAAGCACTTTAGATCTCCTATCTCGTTTTTCTTCTAGAATTAAATTCTCTTGTGGAATAGAGGTATTAAATCTGATAGAATACTAGAAATCCTGCATCATCCAATGACAAAGGCCTGTCTCACTTCTATTGAATTTATTGCTTTTTGAAACTATTGTATCTGACATGTATACCCAAGTTAACATTTGCAGATGCTTGTTTAGCTATAATATTAGATGGAACATTTTCCCTAATAATTCACCAAAAACAGAGAAAAAAGAAATCAGAGACCTTGTGTGAAGTTATCAGTAACAATAATTTTTCTCCCTTGGTGCATGTATCAGAAATGTTTAACAAGGTTTGTTCTTTCCACACAGAGCTTTACATTAGATAAATGGACTGGCAAAAAATGCTATATGTTGGGGGCAAGGGAGCTGTCAATTATTTGGGGAGATACTCATACCTATTGGAGATGGTTATCTAGACCTGAGTCCAGGTTCTTTTCTCTCCTCCATATTCTTTGTTTTTGATTTTTACTATAGATAATTTGTTATAATCCTAATCAGATCACTCTCTTCCAGAACAATAAGAATCGTAAGATGCCCTTACTACCTTCATAATTAAGAGGAAGCACAACAATTTTAACCTTGCACACTTAAGCTAGCAATTGTAGATCAATATTTTTGCTTCCCTGCCATCCCCTCCTTTACTGTCAAGCCTGTCCTCTTCCCTTTCTTGAGGGCCACGAACCTGTAAACCAGAATGTTTGACTAGTATTGTTGTTACTTTAATGTTGTGATTCTTGTATTTTACTCTTGTTGCATTGTATTTACAGGTTTTCTGAAGTGGCTGAGCTCAAGGTTGTTTGCTGGCTTGATATCAAAGGAAAAATAGATACCAAAACCTTATCCACCAAAACAACTTATGCTGCTTACTTAGTTTATAAGTTTGCCACGTTCAGACATGGATTCAAACGAAGTCCTGTAAACATGCAAGTCAAATTTGAAGAAGAAGAGGGTGGCGTAACAAGTATAGTGTTCCTAGACCCGCCCTTCGCTACACGTGAACAATCTCAACACAGAGAAAATGGGTGGATGGAGATCAAGATGGGTGAGTTCTACAATGAACAAGGAGATGATGGAACAGTGGTTTGTAGTCTATGGGAGGTTGATAATTTCACAAGCAAGCATGGCCTTATCATTGAAGGTATTGAGCTGAGGCCTAAACGCAATTTGTAAATGCCAGTGCGTCTCTCAATATAGAGAGGTAGTACGACAAATACTTGTCTTTTAAACTTGTATCAACCTCGCTCAGGCCAAATGTTTGCTCTTTTCTCTTAATGGCTTCAAAGCAAGTAATCTTTGGGGCAATAGGGGAACTGTTGTTCAAGGGTTTTGCGTATAGAAAAACAAAGCTTAGAATTTAACATGGTGGATGTAAGAGCAATTCAAAATTGACATGAACAATATTCCCTTGTGTGCCTTATAGTATGAGCTCTTGCCAAGGTAACGGGGGTATAATTTATAAAAATTATCTATTTTGCAACATTTTATAATATTTTTACGTCAATACAGATAAAAGAAAAATTCCTCTTTAACTTTTAAAAAAATAATATAGATAATAGAAAATTTTTAATATTAGATTGACATTGTTAATTTTAAAAAATATAAAAATTTAATTTTTATAAATTATTATATAAAAATTAAATTCAATATTTTAATAAAATATAAAGATTAATTACATAATTTAACCTATAAAATAAAATATCGATATCGGATAGAAAAAATGAAGCCACATTTTTGCAGTTGCAGATAACCAACAGGTCCAAAACAGTAGACCTACGTGTACTTAAAGTGATAATAATAAATAAATAAATAAATAATAAAATAAAAGGAATGCTTATTCCTTAAGATTGTAAATAACACAGCTGTCCGAGCACAGTGAATAGAAGAGAGAACAGTTGGAAACCATCTTTCCTCCTTTGCTCTTCCTCCCAAAAAATAAAGGAGAAAAATGGATTTTACAAGGGTGTTACCGCAAGAGTGCTTGTGTCTGATCATATCATTGACGTCGCCTCGAGACGCATGTCGATCGGCCCTTGTTTCTCCTGCCATGAGACCAGTTGCAGACTCTGATGCTGTGTGGGAGAGGTTTCTGCCTTGTGATTACAGGGATATTATGTCTGTGGGATGATTTTTGTGTGGGGTTTAAGCTTATGACTGAATATGTCGGGCGTCTAGCAGAGTCTTTGTTTTCATCCCAAGTGTAACCAAATTTTTTATTTTGATATTCTATACGCAGATTCAAGTAATGAAATTAAGATAATTGCCTTGTATGGCTTATGTGGCTTTTACTTGCATCAATCTGGTTCTCTCTGTGTCAAATATTGTGACCAATGGGGTTCCTCGAGACCCAGATATGAAGAGGATGATCAAGTGCGGCTTTTTCTTTTCTTTTTCCTCATTTTTTAAGCTCTGTGCTATTCCATGATTACATTAATCTTTTCTGTAAAATAATCATTTCATTGATATTGGCAAATTTGAACCCAATAACAGTGTTAGAGCAGAGGACATTCAAAAAAATGTGATCCATCTTGTCAAAACAATGGCACTGTATATACTTTCTCTCAATAATTGTTTTTCAAAAAAAAGAACTTTAGAATTCTTGGGATTGTTCTTAGCTTTCTTTCTGTCCATGCACAAGTGGTCTAATCCAAAACAATCTTCGGGATTCTTGAGATTGTTCTTAGCTTTACTCTTGTCCGTGAACAAGTCATCCTCGGTTATGAACCCAGGCGAAATCTAAAACTTGCTACTGTCTGAAGCCTCCACCATGACGGAAGAAGAAGTAAAGAGCAAAAACTGGAGAGTAACGATTGAAAACATTGGAAAAGACAAAAAAGAAGGGAGTTAACGTTAATAAACTTCCATTCATTGGACAGATGGCGTAATCTTATAAAGGGGAAGGAAATGGGGCACCAATTCGGGGCAGAAGATTTGCATTCATTTTGGACCTGTTGGTTATCTGCAACTGCAAAAATATGGCTTCATTTTTTCTATCCGATATCGATATTTTATTTTATAGGTTAAATTAAGTAATTAATCTCTATATTTTATTAAAATATTAAATTTAATCTTTATATAATAATTTATAAAAATTAGATTTTATATTTTTTAAAATTAACAATATCAGTTTAATATTAAAATTTTTTTATTATCTATATTGACATAAAAATATTATAAAATATTTCAAAATTGATCATTTTTATAAATCATATCCCCGTTACCTTGGCAAGAGCTCATACCATAAGGCACACAAGGGAATATTGTTCATGTCAATTTTGAATTGCTCTTACATCCACCATGTTAAATTCTAAGCTTTGTTTTTCTATACGCAAAACCCTTGAACAACAGTTCCCCGATTGCCCCAAAGATTACTTGCTTTGAAGCCATTAAGAGAAAAGAGCAAACATTTGGCCAGAGAGAGGTTGATACAAGTTTAAAAAGATAAGTATTTGTCGTACTACCTCTCTTTATTGAGAGACGCACTGGCATTTACAAATTGCGTTTAGGCCTGAGCTCAATACCTTCAATAATAAGGCCTTGCTTGCATTTGAAATTATCAGCCTCCCATAGACTACAAACCACTGTTCCATCATCTCCTTGTTCATTGTAGAACTCACCCATCTTGATCTCCATCCACCCATTTTCTCTGTGTTGAGATTGTTCACGTGTAGCGAAGGGCGGGTCTAGGAACACTATACTTGTTACGCCACCCTCTTCTTCTTCAAATTTGACTTGCATGTTTACAGGACTTCGTTTGAATCCATGTCTGAACGTGGCAAACTTATAAACTAAGTAAGCAGCATAAGTTGTTTTGGTGGATAAGGTTTTGGTATCTATTTTTCCTTTGATATCAAGCCAGCAAACAACCTTGAGCTCAGCCACTTCAGAAAACCTGTAAATACAATGCAACAAGAGTAAAATACAAGAATCACAACATTAAAGTAACAACAATACTAGTCAAACATTCTGGTTTACAGGTTCGTGGCCCTCAAGAAAGGGAAGAGGACAGGCTTGACAGTAAAGGAGGGGATGGCAGGGAAGCAAAAATATTGATCTACAATTGCTAGCTTAAGTGTGCAAGGTTAAAATTGTTGTGCTTCCTCTTAATTATGAAGGTAGTAAGGGCATCTTACGATTCTTATTGTTCTGGAAGAGAGTGATCTGATTAGGATTATAACAAATTATCTATAGTAAAAATCAAAAACAAAGAATATGGAGGAGAGAAAAGAACCTGGACTCAGGTCTAGATAACCATCTCCAATAGGTATGAGTATCTCCCCAAATAATTGACAGCTCCCTTGCCCCCAACATATAGCATTTTTTGCCAGTCCATTTATCTAATGTAAAGCTCTGTGTGGAAAGAACAAACCTTGTTAAACATTTCTGATACATGCACCAAGGGAGAAAAATTATTGTTACTGATAACTTCACACAAGGTCTCTGATTTCTTTGTTCTCTGTTTTTGGTGAATTATTAGGGAAAATGTTCCATCTAATATTATAGCTAAACAAGCATCTGCAAATGTTAACTTGGGTATACATGTCAGATACAATAGTTTCAAAAAGCAATAAATTCAATAGAAGTGAGACAGGCCTTTGTCATTGGATGATGCAGGATTTCTAGTATTCTATCAGATTTAATACCTCTATTCCACAAGAGAATTTAATTCTAGAAGAAAAACGAGATAGGAGATCTAAAGTGCTTGTCAAACTTGGATAGCATCTTCAAACTAGAAGCAGCCTTGAAGTTGAAGAGAAGTCACATTAATAATTTGCTAATAAAACCCAGAGTATTATACTTGATTAAAAACATCGAAAAGAAACAGCAAAATTTCCTGGTTCAGAACAAGGGAGAAAACAAAAGGAGGATGGAGTATTGCTTATAATTAGCATTCAGCATAAAACTGCTTAAAGAGCTCAAGAAAAGCCCGTGATATCTAAAATGACCAATCGATGCATAATAATTAACTTATCAACCTACTTAGCTTTAAGGATCAATTCCCTCCATGCCTTATCAATTGAAAACAGTAGTAAAGGATTTAACACTAGTAAATTTAGTACGAAATAAAGAAAGGATGCTTTGATCGAATTAGATCAATTCACTTAACCAATGCTAGTAAGTCTAAACCTGATTTATATAATGATATCCTAAACCCAAGTCCAATTTTCTTGCTTAACAGAAACTGATATGCTCTTCAAACAACAACCTTGAGATATAGATAAGAAAATTGGGGTTTTAACTTACCAAAGAGCCATTGTTAAGGATGACAGGATGATGACAAAGATGGAAAACGAGATCCTTCTTGGACAAAGAATTCAAGGAAGACAACTTCAAAGACGACTTGGAAATGATGTCCTGATAATCAGGAGGCAGAAACCTCTCCCAGACAGCGTCAGAGGAAGCAGCTGATCTGAAAGTGGGGGAAACAAGGGCTGACCTGCAGGCGTCTAGAGGTGATGTAAAAGAGAGGATGTTGGCTATGCAACCTTCTGGCAACGCGGGAGGTAATGTAAATTGCATTTTTCTTTCCATCTGCTGTTTCTACTGGATTATTGGAAATGAACCGTGAGAGACAGAGAATCAAGAAATTTGTCTGTAATGATCGAAAATATCAGGGACAGTAAAATAAACAGGAGTTAACCTGCCGTTCATAAACTTCCATTTGTTGGACAGATGGCATAATTTTATAAGAGGGGCAGGGAACGGACCACCAATTCGGGGCAGAAGATTTGCATTCGTCCAAAACAGTGGACCTACGTGTACTTAAAAGTGATAATAATAATAATAAATAAATAAATAATAAAATAAAAGGAATGCTTATTCCTTAAGATTGTAAATAACACAGCTGTCTGAGTACAGGAAACACGACAGAACAATTGGAAACCGTCTTTCCTCCTTTGCTCTTCCTCCCCAAAAATAAAGGAGAAAAATGGATTTTACAAGGGTGTTACCGGAAGAGTGCTTGTGTCTGATCATATCATTGACGTCGCCTCGAGACGCATGTCGATCGGCCCTTGTTTCTCCTGCCATGAGATCAGTTGCAGACTCTGATGCTGTGTGGGAGAGGTCTCTGCCTTGTGATTATAAGGAAATCATTTCCGGGTCATCATCATCATCATCGTCGTTGCTTTCATTGCCAAAGAAGGATCTTTATTTTCGTCTCTCCCTTCATCCCCTTCTCCTTGAAAATGGTAGCAAGGTAATTACCCCAAGTCTACTCCGAGTTGACTCGTCCAACTTGCTTCAAGATACTTGTACTCTCTTCTCAGCTTTAACATCATGTAGTTAATTACTAGCAAAAAACTATAAACGTATATGTGTTTTTAGTCTTCCATTAGATCAAAAACAGTTATATATATAAATATATATATATATATATATAAAGGTAAAAAATAAGAGAATGGTATGATCAACATATATATTGCTATCTAGTTCAATTTTTGAATTGAGGGTTCTTTCATACTGTAAGACTTACATGATCATAACTCTGTTAGAATATATACATATACATGCATCCCAATGAGGTCGCACGCTCATTTCAATCGTTAATCTGTTAATTTGCATGTATTTTCACAAAAAAAAAAAAAATCATAAATTAAGATTGTCATCCATTCTCAAACTTGATATGTGAAAGTTATGCTTGCCATTGTTTATTATAGGTGAATTGGTGATTAGAAAGGTAGAATTGGTAGCGACTTGAAGGTATAATCCAAATTTGAAGGGTATAGGATTTTTCTCTAGTTGTATTCCCACCAGTTAGCTGCAGGAGCATTAGGGACTCTTGATCAGTCATTTCCAGTATAAAAAATTGCTATGAAGATGTCCTGGAAATTAAAATTTAAATACAAATTTCAGAACAATTTTATGTATAGAATTTTTTAAGGGATGTTTGACGGACCAAAAGGAGTCATGGCTCTTCTACAATTTTTAAGAACTGAAATTTAAGAAGATTGATTTATACATTGGAAAACATGCATATTTTGTACAATGATTTAAAGTAGTGTTTTGTTTTCCCCTCCATTTTGTGCATTTATCTGAAAAATTAAGGTTGCTGGTGTTTGAATAGAGCTTTCAGCTGGAGAAAGAGACTGGAAAAAAATGCTATATGTTAGGAGCAAGAGCGCTTTCAATTATATGGGAAGATGAACCTGAGTATTGGGGGTGGACATCTATACCAGAGTCTAGGTTTGTTCTCTCCTCACTTATTATTATTTTTTTATTTGTTCAATGATGTTCTCATCTTAAGTTCTTAATTTGCATTATCCGAAGGAGAATGTTCGCATGACTTATAATTTCTGCCTTGTCAAAACAATGTCATTTACAAGAAAACTATGCCAATCTGCATAATTCTACTACTTAACAGGATGACATTCTTCAGATTGGTGTGTTATTATTTATCTTATTATCTTATTGTCATCATCAGCATAAATTCCTTTTTCTGTCCCGTTCCAACATATTGACAGGTTCTCTGAAGTTGCGAAGCTCGAGATAGTCTGGTGGCTCGAGGTCAAGGGAAAGATTAAGACCAGAATTTTATCTTCCAGAACAAGCTATGCAGCATACCTTGTGTTTAAGTTCGATGATGAGTATAGATATGGGTTTAGAAACAGAAGTGTAAGCTTGTGTGTCAATGTCCAAGGAGGCGCTTCAGGGGAAGTGCGGGACGTGTTGCTAGACCCTTCAGAAAATATGCCCCGACAAGCTCGAGAGAGAGGAAATGGCTGGATGGAGATTGAAATGGGTGAGTTCTGGAATGAATGTGGAGATGATGGGACAGTGGAGTGTATCCTATGGGAAGTTAATACTGCTTACCGTAAGGAAGGCCTCATTATTGAAGGAATTGAGCTGAGGCCTAAAGATATTGGTAGCTAGACAGCAATGCCTACAATATTAGATTGTGCTTTCCTTTCTTTTTGGTCAGGATTTTGAATATTTAAGTGTTTTGTATTTAAAGGGGGGACAAAAAGAGGCTTGCAGTCTTGCACATTGCATGTTAATATTTTGCCCCCAAAGGCAGACTGTGTTCCAAACAATCAATGGGGCTGTATTTTTTCAAAGTTTAATAATGAAATGATCTGTGACCACTTCTATTGCAGAACTAATTGTTTTCAAAGTTTGACAGCGATCTCCAAGGTAGGCATTTGGAATTTCCTGTTTGTAAGATTGCAAAATCCACTACCTCTGGTGAAGCAAGAATGAAAATGTAACGTGTTGAGTCATGATGCAGACTAAAGAATTATATAGTAATTGGGACAAAGACAAGGGAAGATACAAATTATTGCTGTAACATTGAGATATAGTAATTAGAAATGCTTTGTTTTACCCCTTCTTTTCTTGTCCGAATACCCTGCTGACTAGAGATAAAATATAAAATGCTCTCCGGACTTTCAATTTAATTGTATCCCTGTCTCGAACAAAACTTTTGGAACCAAGTAACATCCAGCCCCCGCCACCCACAGCCCCATCAACCCAGCTTCTCCCTCCACTGACCGCACCAAGCCACCCCTTTCACCCCCCAGCCCCACTTCTGAATCGGCCACAAAATCACAGCAACAGCCAAACTTTCCGTTACCCACCAAGACAATATAACCCACAGCCAACATTATGCAAAAAACCCACAGATCTAGACTGGCGTTCATCCCTGCACTCGATCTTCATCGCCAATTTGAGCGGAAGAGTGACCAGGCAAGGGCTGAAAGAAGTCTTTGAAGCCTATGGCAAGGTCAAGGATATTGTTATCTTCAACAGACAGAATCAAAACATGGCTACTACCTTTGCATTCGTACGATACAAGGAGATAAATGAAATGGAGAAAGCAATCAACTATGGTAACGGTCGAAGGCTGGACGGCTTCTTCATTACTGTCAAAAAAGCCGACTATGGATGGGACCAGAGAAGAAAAGGCTCTCAACGCAATCACACCACTCAGCCAAGAAAGCAACAAAAGGATATCTACGCTAAACAACCATGCATCAACCGCCATCAATGGCCATGCTCCTCTAGAGACGAGAGAACATATCTCCAAGCCCTCCAGAACAACATGCAATCAAAATCATCACCACAACAACCCAGCTTCAACATTGATATCTGTCAAAAGGAATTTGAATGGCTTGATCGCAGCGCTGTAGGAACACTCCTCAATTATGTGCATCATCAAATCCTTCAGGAAATCTTTGCAGAGGAAGGATATCAGTGCACAGTGAAGTCGATGTGAGGAAAAAAACGTCTTTCTCACTTTCTGTTTCATGGAAGACATGAGAGCTTGCACAGAGGAGTACAGAGCTTGGCTCAATCTCTGGTTTGAAACTATTATCCCCTGGAAGAACGCCTCCGCCGCCCCCCCCNCCCTAACAAGCTTGTGTGGCTCAATGTTGACGGCATACCAATCAACCTACAGACAGAAACTCTTTTCACAGAAATTGGTAAATTATGGGGTTCATATATCTCAACAGATGAGGATACTCACTTCAAGCGTAGGTAGGACGTGGCTCGTATCTTAATTGCAACCGACAGGAACACCACCATCCTACTTTTCGTCCTTTTCAAAGCCAACGAAACCATGCACAAAATCTCCATTAAGGAAGAGGAAGTTAAACAGCTGCCAAAGCTCTACGGCACCGGTAAAGAAACGGCATCCACTTTCCATCGCTCCAAACAGTACAATGGCAGCAATAGGAAGTCAACTGGATGGGACAGGTCTAAGCGGAATACTTCAAGCAGTGCAACCTGCAAAAATCAGAACTGTCATCCTGTCATGACTGACAGCACAAAGGATTGATCTGTGATCAACCCGCAGCAAACCTATTTGCCAGAATCCATAACACAAGCCCAACAAGTAGCTTCAGCCTATATGCCCAACTTTATCACCCAATAACTGCCTGCTCCGTAACAAAGACCCAAAACAAATCAAATCAACCAAATCCACAACAAAATCTCACAAGCAACCCCATGGCCACCCAAATAAGAACCCAAAGCCCCATACACAACTTGGATGAAAACCAAAAGAAAAAACCTAGCAACAAAGGAAATCATATCACTACTAGCTCCAATAGAACCCAAAGGAAAAAACCATAGTTCACAAAAAAACTAAAAAATCATCAAAAAATGAAAAGCAACCAGATTTAATCGCTAATGACCTCTCATCAGATGATGACTTCACCCCTAGCATTGTTGAAGGCCAAAGTTAAAGTAAGGAAATTAAAAGAGAAGAGAGCTCCCTTTCAATTCAAAAAAATAAGAAAACTGAAAAAATGTCAAGGTACAAACAGAGAGTAAATCCATAAGAAAAGAGGAATGATGGAAGAAATTAAAGAGGGAAAACAAATGAAGAGAAAGGCTCCAGCAGATATAAGTCACGGGACTGATCAAGACAATGACGAGCAAGTTTGGCCCACACAACCCTCTAGTGATCAACCAAATTCAAACGGCAACATCATGCAAAAGAATTCTGCTCTCATGAAGGAGATTGAGAAAACCATGGACATCTGCTCATTCTTGGATCTTGTCTTTGATGAAGACCATGATACCGCAATCAGTCATTTCTCAGAGACCCTGGTAGGGAAAGAAAAAGAAGCTTGGACCCTTTTTTTTTTTGCTTTAAAGTGATCTTCACGATTTTTCCCTTTCTATTAATTATTAATATCATCTATTGGAATGGGAGGGGATTATGATCAAGAATTAGGAAAAGGGCAGTCAAAAGACCGGTTTTGTCCCAAAAACCAAAAATGATTTTCCTTTAGGAAACCAAGAAAAACACCATCCAATAGAACTTATTACAATCCATGTGGAGGAATGGGAGCTTTTCCAGCAAAGTAGCAATGGCGACTGGAACATCGAGAGGACTTATATTCATCTAGTCCAACGAATTCTTTGAATAACAAAAATATCAATGCCTCCTTTATCACTCTTATACCAAAGATCAGTGGAGCTGCATCTCTTTCTCACTTCAAGCCAATTAGCCTTGTCGGAAGCACCTATAAGATTCTTGCAAAGGTTCTCGCTAATAGACTTAAAAATGTGATCAATTTAGTTGCAGGAGATAATCAATTTGCCTTCGTGAGAGGGGGGCAAATCCTCGATTGCACATTGATTGCAAATGAACTCATCGACTTTCTAAAAAAAAAAAAGTAGGCATTCTTTTCAAAGCTGATTTCGAAAAGGCATTCCACAATGTTGATTGGAATTATTTCAACTTCATTATGCAACTGATGGGCTTTGGTTGCAAATGGAGGGAATGAATCCAACAATGTATCTCTACAGCCTTTATCTCTGTCCTCATTAATGGCTCACCAACCTCCCAATTCTTGACTCAGAAAGGACTCAGGCAGGGGTGCCCTTTATCACCCTTTTTATTCAATATTGTGACAGAATCTCTTAGTGTCCTTCTTCACAAAGCCCTTTCAAGGAGACTTTTCGAGGGAATCAAAATCTGCAGCATATATACCATGTTATACCAACTCCAATTCACCGATGACACACTTATTTTTTGCGATCCACAAAGTTGTGAACTCTTGAACATTGTAAGGATTCTTAGAATCTGTCAAGCAATTTCAGGCTTTAAGGTTAACTTTGCGAAAAGTAACCTTTTAGGCATTGGCATGGATGATCACACTCTACAATACTAGGTAAGCTTGTTTAATTGTAAGGTGGAAACCCTCCCTACTAACGACCTTGGTCTTCCTCTAGGGGCTAACCCCCCGTGCCATTCACACTTGGCAGCCTATTATAGACAAATTCAATTCTAAACTTGCTGGATGGAAAGGACAGCTCCTATCCATGGGGGGATAGGCTAATGCTTATCAAGTCAGTCCTTGCAACCTTTCCTTTCTATTAGTTCTCCATTTTTTAAGTCCCTTCTCTAATTAAGAAAAAACCTGTAGCTGCTCAAAGAAATTTCTTATGGTCCGAAAACTATGACAAAAAGAAACTTCACTATGCTGATTGGAAATCCATTTGCAAATTCAAGAGCCAAGGTGGACTTGATATCATGGACCTTGAACTCAAAAATTGGGCACTTCTCAACAAGTGGCTTTGGAGGTACGTAAACGAGCCCAATAATTTTTGGCGTAAAGCGATCTCTGTCATATACAATCTTGAGCCAAAGCAATTAATTCCAACTGATCAAAATCACAAACCTTCACTGCTTTGGAACTACATCACCAAACCACTTAATCCAACCAACAAATACCATGAGTTGGTTGTTAATGGCTTCGGCTTTATGTTGGGAAAGGGAGACTCCATTTCTCTTTGGAATGATTTCTGGTATGATGAACTTCCTCTTTCCGTCAAATTTCCTCGTATTTATGCCTTAGCTACTGATAAAAAGGCCACAATTGCTGAATCTAGAACATGAACTAACAATAAGTGGACTTGGGAAGTCAAATTAAGAATACAACTATTTAATTGGGAAATAGAACAGTGGGAAAGCTTCACCACTCTTATAGAAAGTGTCCAGCCATACTCAACTGATAATGACAAAGTCATATGGAAAAATACTACCAGTGGCATGTACTCTCCGTCATCATTTTGCAAGGCCTACCATAATGACTCTCACATCCCAAACAACCCTTGGAAAGACTTATGGATTGAATATGCACCACCACAGGTTGAACTTTTCTATTGGCAAGCCCTCCAAGGAAAAATGGCTACTAAAGTAATCCTGATGGAAAGGGGTTTGTTTGAAGCTAACAAAGCTACTTGCATTTCTTGCAAAAACCAACTTGAGACACCATTTCACTTGCTTTTTGATTGCAAGATTGCTTGGAATATATGGATTTCCTGTTGCTCTATATGGGGTACTCAATGGGTTTCTCCTGGGGACGCTGTTTCATTTTTTAAAGCATGGATTAATCACCCCTTCCCTTACCTCCATATGAGGAGTTCATGGAAAATGTTCCTTTTTGCAATCCTTTGGTCTCTTTGGCTTTGCAAGAATGAGATTATTTTTAAGGGAAAAAGTTTTGATGCTAAACATATTATTAACATTATTCTTCTTCGACATGTGTTGTGGTGCAAAGGAAAGTGGGACCTAAACCATATCTCCACCTCTATGTCTCTTATGGACCCTGCAAATCTTACAAACAGCAGCAAAAAGACTAAAGGCAAGAAAGAAACCACATGGACACCACCGTAACAGAGCTCACTCAAACTCACTGTAGATGAAGCCATCAAAGGGAAGCCTGGACCTGCTGGTATAGAAGGAGTTCTTAGAGATCATCTAGGCTTCATCAGAGGAACTTTTTCCTTCACTATTGGCATTGAAGACTCTAATTATGCAGAATTCCTAGCCATCAAAGAAGGAATCAACTTTTTCTTTTCTTCACCATGGGAAAGCACACACTATCTAGAGGTTGAAAGTGATTCCTCTAATGCCATAAATTGGGCCAAAGACCATAACTCAGTGCCATGGTGAATGAAAATTTTGTCCAATGCTATCGAAGTCTTTCTTAGATACCCAACAAAGATCACCTTCAAGCACATCATGCGAGAAGCCAACACAGTGGCTGATGGCTTAGCTAAAGCTGGGGTCATGATTCCAACTACAGGGTCTATTTTGAAAACCACGACAGAGAAGGCCACACATAGCTATTCTGTTCCCTGTTCTTAATTCTTGATGATAATTACAATCCTAGTTTCTTCTTTGTAAGCCTTCTGGGCTATGATATCATGTTCATCTCATAGAAGAGATCATTTCAGCAATAAAACTGCTAGCATTTTTTTAAAGAAAAAGATGTGTCCTATCTTACAAAAGTGAGAAATAAAAATTACCACTAACGAGGGTTATCGGTAGACATTGAATCGATGATAACTTACTGTCAACTGAATGATTAACCAATTGAGTCAGGTTTAACTCTGTTATTTCAAACCGTTGTACCTGCAACAGCATGTGAATCCAAATATCCAAGTAGGGAATCAAATAAGGAATGTTGGATTCTAACCCGTAAACCCAGGTTGAAACATGGATGCTTGATTAAATTTGTATGTAATTCTTATCAATTACCATTATATTGTTGTGACAATGCATATACAGATTCTCAGAAGTAGCTGAACTCGTGGGCATTACCATGATTGGTTTCGAAGGAAACATAGAGACCAAAATCTTGTCCCCTAAAACAACCTACGTAGCGTACTTGGTATTTAAGTTTGCAGAGTGTAGATACGAATTTAGGCAATGCCATGTAAATTTCTATGTCAAATTCCAAGAGAAAGAAGCTAAGACGCGTAAAGTGTTCCTAGATCCCCCAGTTGGAATGCCTCAACTATCTTGAGATAGAGGACATGGATGGATGGAGACTGAGATGGGTGAGTTTTACAATGAAAAGGAAGAAGACGGGGTCGTGAATTGTTGTGTATGGGAGATTGATAATTGGTTTAGTAAGCATAGTCTTATTGTTGAAGGAATTGAATTTAGGCCTAAGCAAAGTTCATAGATTGCAATGCCCTCTCCTCTTCAATGTGGACAACGTTTTGCGTCGCCATCTTGTCTTGTTTAAAGCCAAACCTCCATTAACCATTTCTTGCTTCATTGCAAGAAATTTTGCATCTCAAGCAAACATTATTATTAGCCTTTTTTGAGGGCGTGGATTGTGGAAGAAATTTTCAGGCTTGGTATTTCACACGTTTGATAATGTCATTTGCCAACCATTTTGGATAAAATGGGTCAGAGAAATAGAGTATTAAAAAACAAAGAGAGAAATTTTTTAAGTTCTTTGGGACTTTGTTAATGGTAACGTACATATATAATATACTAACCAATTTAAACAAGGATTAAAAGGTCAACTTACTTATAATCATATAATAATGATAATAATTAATAAATAAACAGCTATGCAATTAAGTTGGTCCCTAGGGTGTCTTGACGTACAAGAGAGATGACTGCGTTATTGGCATTCAATTCAGGTACGTGTTTATATCAATTATAGAATAGTTAATGTTTGACTTTCGAAAGTCGATATTCTCTTTGGGAAATTAATAAGGCTAATATAATTTGATAAAATAATATTTTTTTCTCTTTTTGGGAGGTTACCCCTTGAGGCATTGGAAAAGGAACAAGTCTTCTATGCCCATTCCTAGCTATTCTTCGAGGAGGATATTGGTCGACATGTCTTGGTGGGCTAGGGAAGATAAAAGAATAGTATTTTTTGTTCTTTTTTCATGTGAGATTCTTTAGGCTTTGGATTAGTGTCAAAATCCGAAATTTAAACATTTATCTAAATATTTTCTGAGAAAATAAATATAATTTATGTAAAAATTAAAATAATAAATTTTCAACATCTAAAAATTGAATTGATATATATAAAATTAATAATATCTCAAGAAAAATTCATTTTAACTTTTCTTTCTTAAATTAAAATAGAGATTAAATTGCACAAAAGAGAAAACATCATGACCTAAAGCATAGGCAAAAAAATTATCTCCAAGGAAATACTAAGAAGCATGAAATGTATGAGCAAGAAAAATATTTTAAAATGTAATCGAAATTTACAGATTTGGAAATACAGAAAATAGTGAGATTATGTATGAAATCCATTTTCAATACATAATCCAAAAAAAATTATGAATGAAAAAAAGAATTTTATTATGTAATTCAAAATTACATACATAAAGAAAAGAAAACATGGGCAAAAAAGTTATATCATTGGAATAATTGATTGAATATGCCATATGTGTAAACGTGCCCGACTGTTTTAAGTAGGAAATAAAATAAACGTAACGTACGTGTCCAGGATACAGGAGAAAAGAAGAGTTCAAAGCAATCATCTCTCTCCCTTGTCTCGCCTCTTCTCCAATCACAGAAGAACAAACATGGACATGACAAAGGTGTTACCGGACGAGTGCATGTCTCTCATCATATCGCTTACGTCCCCTCGAGATGCCTGTCGAATGGCCCTTGTTTCTCGTGCTTTGAGGTCAGTTGCGGACTCTGACGCTGTATGGCTGGTGTTTCTGCCTTGTGATTACAAGCAAATCATTTCCAAATCATCATCATCACCTTCATTGTTTTCATTACCAAAGAAGGATCTGTATTTCAGTCTCTGTCATCGTTCCATTCTCTTTGATGACGGTACTACGGTGAGCCCCGAGCCAACTCTGTGTATCTACCTTCTCCAATTTGCTGGGAACTTGTCTCCATGTTACTAGTTTTGCATCATTCTTTTCTATTGTTTTGATACGTCTGGTTGTCGTTTTGCATCTTTGATACAATAAAGTTTATATGTACACATGTAAACATATTCTGCAATTCACTTTAAATATGAGTTCATTGTTCTTTGTTGGTTATTGATGATTAGATATAGTAGATACTAGATAGTAGCAAATTAAATTGAAGGTATAGTTAGTTCGAATTTGAAGGGATATGATTTTGTTTAAAAGCAAAAAGATATTTAAAATTATTATCACTTATGAGGTGTAATAAAGGAACATATCTCTTATAATTATTACATTACAATTAATTAATTATAATTTTAAATTACGTACGATTCATCAAAACAGTATATTAAACCCACACTTATTAATGAAAGATTTCTACATAATTCTTGATCCCTCCTTTCCAACCAATCAAATTGCTATCAAGATGCTCCTTATCTGTGGGTTCAATTTTCATGAATTTAAATTTAAGAAGAGTTATACAGAGGAACATATGTATACCCTTTAGTCCTTATGATAAGTAGTGTGTTCCTGTGCTCCATTCTATGCAATTATCTAAAAAATTAATGTTGGTGGTGTTTAGAGCTTTCGACTGGAGAAAGAGAACGGGAAAAAATGCTATATGCTAGGAGCAAGAGCACTTTCAATTCAATGGGCAGATTCTCCTGACTATTGGAGTTGGATACCTCTACCGGAGTCTAGGTTTGTTCTCTTTTGTTCATTAATTATGTTCTCAAGTTATCAATCTAACGTGTTTGCCATTGGAACAACGTTGAGGAAAGACAAGATCATTTGCCCCAAAACTTTGTCAGTCTGCCATAAATATATATACTTACAGAATGGCATTGTTGCTAGCTATTGCTGTTGTTAATAGTATCTTATTGTCAATTTGTCATCATTGGCATCAATATATGTTCGGCTACATTGACAGATTCTCTGAGGTTCCTAAGCTCAAGAATGTGTGGAGGCTCGATGTGAAGGGAAGGATTGAGTTGAAAACTTTATCTTACAGAACGAACTATTCAGCATACCTTGTGTTTAAGATTGTCAGGGACAGATATGGATTCAGGCATACACCGGTGGAGTTTCGTGTCATCATTAATGAAGGAACCGCTTCAGGGAAGGTGCGTAGTGTAATCCTGGACCCTCCACCGAATGTGCCCCAGCAAGCAAAAGAGAGGGGAGATAGCTGGCTGGAGATTGAAATGGGTGAGTTCTTCAATGAATGTGGAGATGATACGAGAGTGGAGTTTTATCTACGGGGAGTTCATGATAATCAGCCTAAGCGAGGCCTCATTATCGAAGGAATCGAGCTCAGACCTAAAGATAATAGGTAGATAGCAATGCCTGAACCTTTTAACTTGTGTTCTTCTTTCTGTTGGGTGCTTCACACTAGCCATAGAAATGAGTCATTGAGATTCTTTCACAAGATTCGTTGATTTTTAGTGTTTTATTTGTAGGGGGGAAAAAAGCTTGCGTTTTTATAATGTGTATACTTCTGCCCTGAGGCTGACTGCCTTCATTCACGCACTGTATTGATCAAAGTTTGATAATCAAACAATTTGCCCACTTCTATTGCAGAACTATTCAAAACTCAAAGTTTGACAGCATTTTCCCAGGTAGGCATTTGAAATTTCCTTTTAAGTTTGCAAAATCAATTACCTATACTACTTTAAGGTGATGTAACCATGAAGATGGAACTAGAAAGAGTATAATGCCATGAACTCATGATGCAGACTGTAGAACTGGAATTCTAAGGTTTACTGTCTCTCTTTTCCCATCTTCTTTTGCGTCGCAAGGCATGCATAGACACCTTGCTTTTACAATGCGAACTTGGGAAGGAAATTCCCGGTTCATCGGCTACAAGGACCTAGCCCTCTTAAAGAGTTAAAATAGTATTATTGGCCATATCCTCTTTAATGTCTCCCTTCCCCTGTTAATTTTGTTATGAAAATTTATGGGAAAAATGTGGGCTGTGCTGAGAAATGGAGATTAATGGAACTGGGAACATTCATTGTTTGCTCTGTGTGTAAATCTACATCTTTTTTGGTACTGGACTTTAGTGCCCAAACTCGGCTTACAAACGTAAGAAACTAGCTAGTTATAGGTATCACTTGGTCAGCAACAAGCAAGTTCCCTAAACCTGGAGCTGGGTTTTCAATAATAGTCAGACCGAGGATAGTAGTTTGCCCCATGTTGGCCAAAAAAATCCAAGCGAAGATTACCTTTCCATAGCATATCCTGAATATACATTCAAGGCCGCCATTGTCCAGAAGTTTCAAACTGTTTCTAACATTGCCGGCGGATGGGATTCCACAATTCCTTTAATTAAAAATTTCACAAGATCTCAGAGTAAAGCCTCTGGCAATTGCATATCTGAATTATACCCTCCTGCTTTGAATAATTGAGATTTCATTTATCCAAGAAAACAGGGGATAGCCTCCTACAAGAATACAATAATGCAGTTGGGAAACCAAGCTACAAGCCGATGAATACAAGAAATTGAGAGATAGGAGAAAAAGAAAAGAAAAGAAGGAGCATTAGGCTTGCTACTAGAAGTCTAGATTCTGGAGCAATTCCCCATTTTGCCCAAACATTGTCAGCATTTCCTTGCAAGCAACTCCTTATATCCGTAGCAATTTATTTATTACAGTTCCAACTGCCAACTATTGCCGGGCTACAGATGTGATATATGTAATCAAGCTCACTTTGCCCATGTGCGGTACTTTCTCTGGATGCCTGACTTGTCGAGAATCAGTTACAATCGGTAATCACTCTCCAAATTTTAGCGAGGGAAAAGGAAAATCATGATTGCTAAGACTTCTCATCACACTTATATAGCAAACTGATTGTACGATCAATTAATCATGTCATCCAGATCTGACATAATTAATATATTTATTAAAAAAATTAAGTTAAATTTTATATGATACTGCATAATTTATTTACATAATTAAAATTTATACAATTTATAACTTGTTTACATTATTATTGTAATTAATATAATTAAAATGATTAAATTAATATATAGAGGAAGTTGTGAAGAATAACCTTTCTTAATAAGAATATTTTAAAAATAACTATCAAAATAAATTTAGCGTTTTTAGTCATATTTAATTATAACTTAACAAAAATACTCTTAAAATTATTTCAAATAAATTAAATCATTCGTCACAATTTCTCTCCATTTGTACTTCTGATTTCTCTCTCTCACCATCCCATTCTCTCAAAGTTTATCGATTTTTCTCTACGACATTCTTCTGCTATGCTTCTGATTTCTCTCTATTGTATTTTTAGATTTTTTTTATTGTGCTTTCAAGACACCAAGCAATGATTTTGATGTGCTCGGGTGGGTGGCTATTTGAAAATTTTGATTTTTGGATATTTTAGATAAAACTAAAATGGTAGAAATGATTTTAGATGTTTGAAATAACTCTTAATTGAATCAATTTGAGACCTAGATACCAATAAACTCAAAATTTTGAAATTTATAAACCTATGTTTTTAAAGGAAATTTTTTTTATTTTTAGTCAAAATAGGTGTTTTAGATAAGAAAATTTGTTTTTTGATTTATGAAAACATGTTAGAAACACTTTAATCGGTGCTAAATTATCAAAAAAACAAAAAGAAATAAAGAAAGTTGAGAGGATTTGAAGTTTTGGTTCCTAAGTAACAACAACATTTTAGGCATTAACGTGTAACAAATTGCTTTTGAATAAGATGTGTAACAACAATATTTTTTCAACATGACATGCAACAATAATATTTTTTTTTCAACATGACATGTAACAACCTTTTTTAACCATAGTGTGTAACATGTTTTTGTACATGACATGTAACAACAATATTTTTTTTTAACATGGCATGTAACAATCTAACCATATCATGTAACATGTTTTTGTACATGACGTATAGCAACATGTTTTTCTAATACAACGTGTAACAACCTAACTATGGTTTGTCACATATTTTTGTACATGGCGTGTAACAACTTAACATGGAGTGTAACATATTTTTGTACATATCGTGTAATAATAATATTTTTTTTTTCAATATGAAGTGTAACAACCTAATCATGATGTGTTACATGTTTTTGTAAATTGTGTGTAACAACCTAACCATGACATGTCATATGTTTTTGAATATGATGTGTAACAACAATATTTTTTTCAACATGGCATGTAACAATAATATTTTTTTTCAACATGGCATGTAACAATCTTTTTTAACCATGGTGTGTAACATGTTTTTGTACATGACGTGTAACAACAGTATTTTTTTTTACATGGCATGTAACAATCTAACCATATCATGTAACATGTTTTTGTACATGGCGTATAGCAACATGTTTTTTCAATACAGTGTGTAACAACCTAATCATAGCGTGTCATATATTTTTGTACATAGCGTGTAACAACCTAACTATGGAATGTAACATATTTTTGTACATATCGTGTAATAATAATATTTTTTTTCAAGATGACGTGTAACAACCTAATCATGACGTGTCACATGTTTTTGTAAATGGTGTGTAACAACCTAACCATGGCATGTCACATGTTTTTGTATATGACGTGTAACATCATAGCGTGTAATTTCATTAAAGACAATTTTGTCCAACTTAACTAAAAATAGTTAAAATTATAAAAATGGTTATTTTTTAAAGTATCTTATTTTTAAGGGTTACTTTTAAAAATGCCCCTAATATATATGTACAATTAAAATATAATTATGTTATTCAAATTTACAATAAAAATTATAAATATCATAATATTTATCAAATATAATAAAATTCAACATTAATAAATCTTAATCATCATAAAAATATTAATATTTATACGAGTCAATAAACGAGTCTTAACCATATACTAAACGTGTTTACTCGACACATGAAGATAACTAAATAAATGAATAATAAATAGATCACAGATTATATAAATACATGATAATACGATTAATTAACTATATCTTAAACCAATCTTAAAAAAATAAATGAATTTGACACTATAAATCATATTTTAATCGTATTGACATAATTGATATATAAAATACATTTATCCTAGACTCAAATCTTAATTGCGTTCGTATCGTGTTATCACATGGTATTCCAAATTTTCAAGTCTACATGTTTTCTTGTAAGATGCTTCGAGAGGGAGAAATGATTGAAATTGAGGTTTCAAGTATGAAACTTAATAATGGCTACCCTGTTCTACATTAGAGGCTTCACCAACGCTGCCAGGTGGTCCCATTAATACCAAAAGAATTGTGTAGCTTATAATATGATGTAATAAAATATGAATATTTCTAACCGAACGGTTTGGTAATGGATATTTTCTAGGGGAATAAAGGGTCAACAAATTAGTACTAGCTAATGAGATTAGTGGATAAATTTTTGACACTTCAATAAATAAGTGGTATCATGCGACACCACTTGTCTAATGTAAACCCATCCCTAACTGCATTAAAATCTGGCATCGACCAGACCAACCGAGGATGTTTTTGGAATCCAACCCCAGCAAGCTGCCTCCTAAAGCATGATAAACAAGGCCAATCTAATAAGTTAAATGTATAAGTAAAAATTTATGATCCATTACTAATGAAATAACATCAAAATAAGTACATTAATACATAATTAGTCTTCGAATATTTAATTTATTAATTAGTGTAAAATTTTCTTTTAAAAAGAATAAAATTTAATATTTTTTCAAATATAAAAAAATACATTAATATATAATTAGACAAAATTCAACATAAAATTGAATAAATTTTATACAGGATGAGATTTCAATTTAAAATTTAAAAGTTATCTTCTTTTTTTGTCGTTGATAGGAATGTTTGGTTTGGCAATGGCCCAAGTGGACCATCTCTGGCTTAGTTGGAGCCCACAGCAACTTTCTTCATATGTTCTGTCCGTCTCTCCCTCTCTCTCTTCCCATTTTTCTGTAAATTTCTCTTCTCATACTAATTAATCAGTATGAGCTTGGACTTCCCCGTGGTGTTGAATAAGATACCCTGCTCATTACTTTATTAATATTGGTTTTATCTTCCTTTCTTCTTTGTTTTACCATTTTTAAACTCAACCATAAGAGCTTGAGTTAGAGAACAAATCAAAAGCATATGGGCACTGATCTTAGCTCATCGATCCCTTCTCTTCCGGTCAAAATTCAACAAAATAATATACAATATTTCCTAAGGATTGGCATGCTTGACGATTGAAGCAGCAAATTACCAAGTAATTGACATAAATCAATAATTATCCAGAACTAGATAAATCATGTCTATCACAAATCAAAATCTTAAATTACACATTAAGATCCCGTCTAATTACACCCAAAGCTTTCCTGGATATTTGTTAATCACTGATACTAAAAAATAATATACAAATCATCATCCCGTCGATGATGTGCATTGACTTTGCTCGGTCTCCTTTTTTTTTTTTAATGGCAAGTGATCATGAAAACAAAGCGAGTTAAGGCAATACAAAGAAACTGCCAAGGACCAGGTACACAACCCATCCATCTGTTTCTTTTTCTTCCGTTTTCGCATAAAATAATTACTGAATAATTTCCATTATTATTGTTTAGTAGTAGTTAAACCTTGTCGTCTCCGAGTCAATCCACGTATAAAGAGCAATAGGAACCAACCACGTTTCATAAGCAAAGAGGAAGGAGACCAGAGGAAAAAAAAAATGGAAGAGCTAAAGCCAAGGCCTGCAAGTTCTTCCCCCCTCACCCCGTTAGGCTTCTTAGAAAGAGCAGCCACCGTGTACGGTGACTGCACCTCCATTATCTACAATAACACTTCCTACACGTGGTCAGACACGCACCGTCGATGTCTCCAGATAGCATCTTCCCTGTCATCCACCGGCATCAAAAGGGGACACGTCGTCTCTGTTTTAGCCCCCAACATCCCAGCCATGTACGAGCTTCACTTTGCTGTTCCCATGACTGGTGCTGTCCTCAACAGCATCAACACCCGTCTTGACGCCCGTATAGTCTCCATACTCCTACGCCACTGCGAATCAAAGCTCCTCTTTGTTGACACCCTGTCTCGATCTCTAGCCCTGGAAGCCATCTCCTTGTTTCCTCCTAACACAAAGCCCCCACTTCTTGTCTTAATCGGAGATGATTCTGCTGATGCTGAGAGTTCCGATTCTTCTTCATCGACCGTTGATTCTCGCTTCTGTTGCACATACGAGAGCCTGGTGAAGAAAGGTGACCCTGATTTCAAGTGGGTTAGACCTCAAAGTGAGTGGAATCCAATTGTTTTGAACTATACATCAGGTACGACCTCATCTCCCAAGGGAGTGGTTCATAGCCACAGGGGAACTTTCATGATGACACTTGACTCTTTAATCGACTGGGGAGTTCCAAAACAACCTGTCTACTTGTGGACACTCCCGATGTTTCATGCAAATGGGTGGAGTTTCACTTGGGGCATGGCGGCTGTTGGTGGGATCAATGTTTGTGTTCGAAAATTCGATGCCCCCATTATCTATAGTTTGATCAAGAAACATGGTGTCACTCACATGTGTGGAGCGCCTGTCGTGCTTAGCATGTTATCAAATTTTCCTGAAATCAAACCACTCCAAAGTCCTGTCAAAATCTTGACTGCTGGAGCTCCACCGCCAGCGGCTGTGCTTTTCAGGACCGAGGCACTTGGTTTCATAGTGAGCCACGGCTACGGGTTAACCGAAACAGGAGGGCTGGTGGTGTCTTGTGCTTGGAAAAGGGGATGGAACAAGTTGCCAGCGACGGAGAGAGCGAGGCTGAAAGCAAGACAAGGAGTGAGAACTCTTGGGATGACGGAAGCGGACGTGGTGGACACTGAGTCAGGACTCAGTGTAAGACGAGACGGGTCAACGCTAGGGGAGATCGTTTTAAGGGGTGCTTGTATCATGTTGGGGTATTTAAAAGACCCAAATGGGACAAACAAGTGCATGAAAGAGAATGGTTGGTTTTTCACCGGAGATGTTGGGGTGATGCACCCTGATGGATATATGGAGATCAAAGATCGTTCAAAGGATGTTATAATTAGCGGTGGAGAGAATCTTAGCAGTGTTGAAGTTGAGTCTATTTTGTATAATCACCCAGCAATCATCGAAGCAGCGGTGGTGGCTAGGCCAGATGACTACTGGGGAGAGATTCCTTGTGCATTTGTGAGTTTGAAAGCTGGGTTAACTCAGAAACCGAGTGAAAAGGAGATTATAGAGTATTGCAGAGCTAAGTTGCCACACTACATGGTACCCAAAACGGTGGTGTTTAAGGAAGAATTGCCCAAGACCTCAACAGGGAAGATTCAGAAGTTTTTACTGAGAGAGATTGCAAAGGGGATGGGTTCGTCTTCCACAAGGGTGAGTAAAATGTGAGCCGAGTTGAATCCAGAGAGTTACTCTTTGTCATGTTGCACCCATGTCTGGGTCAACATGCTAAGAGATGGGATTGTCTTATTTATGAAGATTCAATAAAACTGTGTCGTGTATCTACGATTTTAATTACTATAAACTGACCTTTTTACTACTGCTAAAATAAAAAATGGTTTTTCTTTGTTTTTGGTAATACACACTCTCTCACCTATGTGCATCCACCATCCGATCCGTAACGTATTGGGCAATCAACTTTGTGATGTTAACACGTGCCAGCTTATTTATCTTTCCTGCTGGATTGCACAGCCTTTATCCACGATGGCGTTTCCAAAAGATATTTTACTCTGCCTTTGAATTTATTTAATAAAACAAAAAATTAACACTGGTTAGCCAAACTATGAATAAACTTCTCCTTTCTTTTCAAGTTCCCTTTTATTTTTCATCAAAAAGGGTTAAACTCTTAACTCGTACGTAGCCACTGTTCATAATTACGACGCCTAACAAATCTCTTAAAAGCCTTATAACAGCCAAGTTTGTAAGCAATTAGGAACAGGGACGACTGCACAAAGTGTATAATTTATACTTGAATAAGGGATAAATTAATACGTCACTTTTACTTACAATTTAATACTTGTTATATGATTTTTAAAATAAATAAAAATTCAAAAAAGCTATCTTTTTTTTTTTAAGTATTTTGAACTCACAAACCTTCTTTTTCCAAATTCTAGTTTTGTGTAATTTACACTTTTTATATAGGAATAATGTACATTTTTTAATTTCATAAAAGTAAAATTTTATTTTAATTTTAATAAAAAATACATACATTTATTGTTACATTAAACAATTACACTTTTTCAGATCCCGCATTAATGATCGCTTCTTTTCATTATTTTTTCTTTTTTCTTTTGAGCGGCCTGTGGGGACAAAACTCAAACGTGACATTTATGAAAATTATTTAAAACGTTATTTTCTTTTTTTTTTTAATTCAGTGGTGGCAATTCCACCCCACATTCACAAGCAATCCAAGTCCGCCATTATATCTCCAAAGTGTAATCCAAAAACAATAAATTAAAAGAAAGAAATAAAAGAAGACAGCAATTCTTCCCCTAATCATGGACTTGCCAGTATCGTACAAGAGTATGAGAATAGACTGAATTAAAAAAAGATAGACAAATAACAGGTATGTTCTAAACACTAAACACGGCTTTCTTAGTCTTCAAGAGTAGTACTGGCCTTTTAGTTACAAGGATATCTTTCAATATTAAGCACAATTCATCTTCTCTGCTCAACTTGTCAATTTTGGTTTTGATATGTATTTGAGATCAAATCTTTTTTTCATGTACAGGTTCTATCAAATATGGCAAGTGTAGAGCATACTCAAAGATTTAAACTCACGATACACTTATGCTTATATTTTCATAATAATCCTTAAGAAGGAAAATAGAGGTTTAGAAATTCATGTTTAGAGAAAACACTAGATTTTATTACTCAATGGTGTTTTGCCCCTCATTACAAGAGGTTATGCCTCTTTATAGACAGAAGAGTAAGAAACAACAAACCTTCTACAGTTAAAAGATAAAGACACACGTTTTACAATACACTGACCATAGTGATAAAACTAACACTCTTGGCTGTAGGAAACAACAAACTTTCTACAGTTAAAATATAAAGACACACGTTTTACAATACACTAACCATAGTGATAACATTGATACTCTTAACTGACATCAAAAGATAAAAGACATTTAATACATATTTCTTTAATAAAAGAAAGTTGTTGGCTTTCTTTAATTATAATTTGTGTCAAGATCTAAAATGAGGTTGAGTTCCACAATCTTTTGTTGTTTTCTTTCCCTACATATGTACGTGTGCAAAGAGAGTACCTCTAGGTCTGTATCACAATGTCCTTTGCATGTTTCACGTGATAGCTTTATAGAGAGTTGTGTAAGCTTATCTTCATTTATCTCTCCATGTTCCCAAGGATCTTGGAACTACTCATGTGGGTCAGGATTCCTTCATTGTATTCTCTTAATGCTGCTTTTATTTGGTCATGGTATGGACTCGGTGTCTCAGGGAAGCAATCCCAATACATTTCTGTCTCCAATGAAGGCCAAATATGATCTGGAATAATCTTGTTATGTTGATAGATACGTCTTTGACATGCTCTGTATTCATGATTAGGCTCACTGATATTGCAATGGAATGATCTATATGCCCATGCAGAAGGGAATGCCCCAAGCTATGAGGCTTTTCCATGTGAGACAAAATATTGAGGCTTGTAGAGGATAAATATGACAACCATTTTTCTTTTTTCCACTTCTGATATGACTAATTCTTACTAGTGTAGGAGTGGATAAACCAAGTGAGGAGATCTACAAAGTTCTTTCTCCATGTTTCTATTTCTCCTTTGATTGCCTTTTCTATGATTTTCAGGAAATCCATAATGTGGAGTTGGATTCCAATGTGATACTTATGGGTCAAATACCATAACATACATTTTTATTCGTCAGGAAACTCTATGAATTCATAGTAAAAAGGATGGATGAAAGGATATTTTGGGTGAAGACGATAAAGTTTAAAGATAAGACCATTATTCTTTCGAAATACTTCAATTTGGTATTCAAAAATTAGTTGTTTAGTTTTTTGATGGAGTGTCCCTTCTTGTACTAGTCTGAGATTCTTAGAGGGGTAATTAAGATGGAGGTTTGGTGCCACTAGGGTAGAAGATAAGGAAGATGAGGGTGACCTGGTGATATAGGTGCCTAGCTTAAGTGTGAACTTGAAAGGTTTTGGTCTGAACATTAGGATTTTAGGTTCTTAGAAAGGTCTGGATAGGAAATCTGTAAGGTAATTCCTTTCCCCTTTGATGTGTTTGGTTTAAAAGGAATTCTTTGAAAACTATTCTGCCCATCTCAACAGTTGAGGATGTGGAACTGTGTTTTGTTTGAACTTTAACATCTGTGAGAAAGAAGACATGTCCATTTCAACTAAGAAATGGTGCCCAATGAGATAAAATTCAAACTTTGAAATTGTTTTTTTAACTATAAGGATTTCTTTGAAAGTGGAATGGTAGTGTTTTCCAAATTTTGGGAATTTTCCACTCTTATATGCATGTATCAGTCTTTTCCCTATTTTTCTTCAAAAAAACTACTCCCCAGTATTTATCATTGGCATCAGTTTGGAGGATTCTTTTATTATCAAAAGGGATCTTAAAAGGCTCTAAATCTTGTAGTTTTGATTTAAGCTCCTGAATGGCATTGGTTTGGGAACATCCCCAGATCGAAGAATTTTTCTTTAGTATCTTTCTCAGAGGATTGGTGTATTTTGAAAGTTTTGGGACAAAATCTCTAAGATAGTTGATAATACCTAGAAACTGTTGGATTTGTTTCTTTGTGAGGTCTTGGTATGGTAATTTAAGTCATTCTTGTGAAATATGAGGCTTTGGCTGGTATTTTCCTTGGTTGATGTGCATTGCAAGAAAATCAATTTTAGTCTTGAGTATCTACATTTTTTTTTCTTAAAGCATAAGCCCATATTTGAAGGCCAAGTTTGTGAATTGTTGGAGAAGTTGTACGTGGGCTTTTTCGTCTGGGCTGAATAGGAGAATATCATCTATATAGATGAAGACCTAGTTCATGATAGGTTGGAAATTTTTGACCATAGTTTTTTGAAACAACGAAGGAGTTATTTTAAGCCCAAATGGTAGAACTGTTCACTGGCAATGATAATTGGGTATACAGAAAACCTGTCTTTGGTCTGTCATCAGGATAAATACCCAATTGCCAAAATCCTGCCTTGACTTCAAATTTTGAAAACATTTTTGCATGAGCAAGACTTAAGAAAATTGAGTTTCTATTGGGTAGTGGGAACTTATCGTCGAGAAGAAAATGATTAAGAGACTAATAATTAATAGCCAATTTTAACTTGCCTCTAACTTGTTCTACTCTCTTGTTAACATAGAAGCTTGACATGTCCATTAGGAATTTGATGACTTGATTAATCCTTGCTGTAGTAACTCTTTGCATTCTTTTTCAACTAATTTTTGGTGGTCTGGATTCATACTTGAATGACTAGCCTTGGTGGGATTAATATTTTCATTAAGCTTAAATGGTAGCTTAATAAAAAATTTTGAGTTCTTTCATAAGGGATTTTTGAATTTAAGGAGGAACACTAAGTGAGAATTAGCACATGCCTTTTTCTTTAGCAACTCAACTAGCACTTGACCTTTGCTCATCTGATTACTAAAGAAAGTATAACTTTGGGATTTGTACAAATGGTTTGAAAGAGTATTTGTGCATGATCTCATCTGGTAGAATCCTTAAATGTTGACATTGGTAATAAATGTCAAATTCAACAACTATGTCTTTGCCAGGTAATTTTGATCCTAGCACTTGCATTGTGATGAAGCATTGGAGAAAAAACTGGATAGTGATAGACTTGCTGATCATATAGAGGGTAAAAGTTTGGTTTGAAATAGTTTTAAAATGTCTTTCATAGGGTATCTAGTATTCAAGGGTAATATTTTTGGGTTCGTTACTGTTTCTGTTACTCTTGTTTAAAAAAGGCTATTACTAAGATTGATTGACTATATTTTAAGGGGTATATGGAGACTGGTATAGACGGTATTGGTGGTTTAAAAAGACTTTGGATTTTAAATAAGGAAGGAAGATTACCTTTCGGTTTTGTCATGAAGAAATCTTCTGTTTCTGTACTTGAGTCTAATCCAAAGTTTGGATGGCAAATAGAGTCTTATCTATGGGTTCTTTTTCGATTGAAAAAATTGACTTTAAATCATCTTCATCGAGATTGACCCCTATATTTTGCTAGATTTCTTGGAACATTTTTATCCTTTTTTTCTTATTGGTAGAACATTGTTTGGCAAAATATCCTTGTTGGTTGCATATAAAACACTTTGTAGACTTGGTTCTACGACCTGTGCATTTCTTCCTTAGGTATTTCCACTTGGTTTTGTACAGATGATAAGAAAGAAATTTTCTGGATATTTTGTGTTTCCTGAAATGTTTCCATCTTTTCGTTTTGCAATCATAGTTTTGAGCTTTATGGCATTTTATTTGTCAGTCTGTTCTTTCACAAGCTTTGTCTAGTTCCTTGTTTCTTGCTAGGTAATCTTGGACTACCTTTATTCTATAACAGATATCTTCAAGAGCAATATAGAGTTCTTGTTGTATTTCTCTAAAGAGTTAGAGAGAAAATCTCTTTTCTTTGCTATTGAAGAGCTCTAGTAACTGCTGTTTGAACTGGATCTAGGAATGAGGAAACAAAAACTTGTTTTAAGCTTGTAAGAGCTCCAAGAATATAAAACCATTTCAGTATCTTTTGGAAATGTCTATCAAGGTCCACTTTTTTGAAAGAACAACATTTTCTTTGGAAAATTTTTTTTTCTTTGCAAAGCTTTGACATCATCAGGGCTTCCAAGAAAGTATGTATGGAGGATCTGAACAACTTGCCCAAAGTCTTGCAAGATTAGGAATTACATTTGGTCTATTTGGGAAATAGTGTTTTTCTAATTCCTCAATGTCCTTGTAAATCTAGACACGAATTCCATCAGAATAGTATAATGGCTATCTTTTGACAACCTTTTAGTTTCCAACCATGAGTGGAATTCTTAAAACTTTTTTGGCCATTTTGTTGGCGGAATGTCATCAATGGTAAATATCAATTTTGAAATGGATGGTATCGCCGATCCTCTAGGAATATAGGACGGTGTAGTGTCTTCATCCACATCTATTTCTTCAACTTTTATTCTTGAACTACTTGCCATAAACTGAGGTTTATTGCATTCTAGCAAGAATTATTCTTCTCCGAAAGATGATCCTTCCTCTGAAGAGTATTTTGAAGTTTCAGAAGAGGCTGAAGTGGGTGAGGTTTGGTCTCTAAAATTCTCTAGGCAGAAAAGATATGTGGGATGGGGTCTTTTGTATATTTTTTGAGAAAAGAAGTTAAAGAATTTTCACATTTGATCATCATTGTCTTTGGTTCTTCTTGTTCCTTGATGATGATTCCCGATCTCTGCTTTGGTTGAGGATTCTCAATTTTTTCTTTTATTGGTCTTTTTCCTTGAGCCTTTTCAAATAGTTACTAAGAATCAGAGTTATTTTCGGTGTTGATAAGGTACGAGTAGACAATTTGAATGGATCATTTCTATCTGGTGATGGAATTTTCTTGGTTTCTTAGAGAAGTTTGATTTGGGACTTGAACTTCTGCGTTTCTATTTCTTTCTGTTCTTTGCACAGCTGAAATGGAATGCCTGGTTCTGGAACTTTTCTAGAGACTTGTTTGAGTCTATTTAGGATAAGTTTGATCATGTCATTAGCAACTTTGGTATTTTCATCAACCTTATCTTCTATCTTTTGTATTTTGTCCTGAATAATGTTGGCATTTTGGTTGATTCCTTTTAACAGAGAGTTATGAGCAATTGAATTTGATGTTAGCCAATTCAGCGTTGCTTCTGCTGCACTAATTTTGGTTGGTGTCCCCATTGCATCTACTTGGAATGAGTTGGGATTTTGGGTGCATGTTTAAATTCTTTCGCAGTAAATTCCTCAAGCGGAGGAAAATCATGATCATAAGAAGGATCTGAAGGTTGGAACATGCAAACTTGGGGGATTAATGTGAAACTTGGATTTGTTGAGAACAACTTTGTTTTTGAACCCATTTTTGGATATTTCTATAGCAGGGTAAGATAGGTTTTTGTTTTTAAAAAATTTTTATTACTTAATTTTTCTGTTAATATTTAAATTTTTTCTATGTTTTTATTTTTCATCAGTAAAAATTATGCAAACATCAATTTTACAAAATAAAAAATGAAATCTAATATATAGTAAAATTATTTTTCTTAATTTTCATAAAAGTTAAAGATGAATAAAGAATTACTAATTACAGATAAAGGATGAGTACCATCTAGTAAGCAGTCTTGAATTCAATATTACAAATCACCCATTTGAAGTTGATCCGGGATGTCTAGTATGATGTAAGTAGAGAAGATTTCCTGTATTTTAATTGATTGTAATGTGCTTACAACATTGGTTTGCAAAAAAACACGCGAAAGTCTTCTCATTGTAAAGTGATTGCAAGGAGAATATCATTCCCTTCTCTCACGGAAGGAAAGTAAGGTAAAGTTATAATTTTGTCCTCAAATTGTCCTTAACATAATTTAACCTTCTCTCATCTTTTTCCAAAAACGATCTTCATACTAGTGGCCCTAGCTTTTTTTTTTTTTTTTACACCGAGCTTAAGCTTGTATAAAATAATGGTTTTACTAATAGCATCAAGACCTACCTTCATAATAAGCATTTCCTTTTTGACAAAAAGTCGGCTAAAGAGCTTTGTAAATGTCAATCCCATCTCTGTTCTTCTCTTTCTAGCTCTCATGGTGTGCTTGGAATGAGGATCTAATCTTTTTACTTTGCAAGGCCATAGCTTACTGTTAAACCAGCAACAATCAACTATTCAACACCCCTTGGATTTCATCATCTTTCTTCTTTTATTTGATATTTTCATTTTTTTTCTTATATTTGTATTCACCATTTTAAAAAATAATTTTATAATTTTTTAGTTTAATCAATTTTTATAAAAGAAATGTGAGTTTAAAAATTTATATTAAAAAGAATGTAAGTATTCAATTATATATTTTTATATGTAAGGGTAATTTTATAAATTTATACTACATGCCCCTACTATCATCATTTTTTCATGTTATACCAAATGCTGCAAAATTATCTTCTTAACAATCATATACCCAAAAATCATATTTTCCATGATCACATTTCCAACAAAATACCAAGTACCACTTAAAAATTTTGGCACAAATTGGTTCGTGTCTTTTGTTTTCATAAGATCGACCCTAAGACCATCCCTACATTCAGTGCAATACAAAATCAAATTTAGATCTTATAAGATTTTAAAAGAATAACAATTAAAACAATAATATCTTATTATCATCAATCTAAATTATATTAAAATATGTATCAAACTAAATACATGAATACTATAAAAAAATTCATACATCCACATTATAATTTACTTATTGTATTTTATTTATTTATTTGTTATCTGTATAGGATATAAATGCTTTAAGTAAGTAATAGTTTAACTTAACCGAAAAATCATTAAAAAGGCAACTTGTTTTTATAACTTAATGATATACAATTTGCGAACATCTAATTTATATTTTATATAGTTTCCAAATGATTACTAATTTAGAATTAATCCAGATTTAGTTTTACGATCCAATCTTTCAATTTAATGTGAGTGATAAGTATTTACTTAAAATCTTTGAACCACTTTAAAAGTATCGATCCTAAAAGATTTAGATTATGAACCATTCGTCAAGAAATGGAACACCTTAAAATTATCTAAAATTCATTAATCCAAGATGATCCACAGGTGATCTAGCATCGTCGCTTAGACCTAACAAAGGAAGGATCTATTTTTGATATACATGTCCTTTGCTTTTCTTCATTATTAATGGAAATCATTTATTAACTTAAAAAAAAAAGTAAATATGATAGGGAATTTTTTTAAAACAAATGAAAAGCATTTCCCTCGACCTTACATTTCTATTTCCTTTTAACTAATTATTTGATGAAGCTTGAAATTCATAGAGCATATTTGCTGAAGGAAAACTTATAAAAAAAAAAAGTGTTATCAAATTAAAACAATTGGGGAGAATTAACAAAAATATTTTTGTCTATTTCAAATTTTTTTGTTTACCAGCTTTTCCATTAAAACATTTGTCAGAAAATCCAATTTAAAACTTCAATTTTCAAGTTTAGACCCTAAAATCTTATTTCCAGCTTTTACAGAAAAAGTTAAAAACTGTTTTTCTTCCAAATCCTATTTAGTCCAGCTTTTACATTCGGTCATCATGTGGCCAACCCAGTACAAGCAAAAGAAGTTAGTCCATTGGAATGCATAATAATGCTTCAGAGAAGTAGAGTACAGGGGCTCTCTGCACAATCTGATTGCTTCAGTCAAAACTCCACAATCTATTTATTCATTTTTTTAACACAATCTTTTTTAATATCCAACTCCTGTTAGGGTTAAGAAAGCAAAAAAATAAAAATAAAATAATAAGCTGTAACATGAAAACCTTACACTTAATAGACCACCAAATCGAAACCCCACACAACGTAAAATTGTAAGGCCATTCTTACGAGTAATTTCCATTTTAATTGAAAGGCAGTTGACTTCATATGACTTTTTACATTTTGTTGAGTATATGGATATAATTACTGGATATGTGATTTTTAAAAAAATAATTAATATGTAAAATTCTAAAAAGAGAAAGAATCATGAATTGATGGACCTTTTCTATTCCCTGTTTCTTTGTTTATACACACAAGAGGGCAGCTGCCATAGCAATGAATCTTTGAGATAAAAAAAAATTAGCTATAAGTAGGGGTTAACAATTAAACAGTTTCATCCGTTTGGTTTGTCATACTTAAATATTAAATAAATCAAACATTTTTAGAGAATTAATCAGAATCGACTAAACACCAGGGAAAATTGAATCAATTAAACATCAAATTGATTTAATTGGTTCGATTTTGAACCAAAAGAATAAAAATTTTATCATTTTTTTTATAAATTATAATATTAAAATTTATAAACTTCATTCATAGAATAAAATTTATTAGCGAAAATATATATATATATTTATATAAATTTAAAAATAATATATATAAATAAAATATTAGTTTATTTTTTATCAGTTCAATTTAAAAATTTTAAAATCGAAAATCGATCAATTAAATCAAAATTTTTGAATCAATAAACTTAATGGACTAATTGAACCGAATCATTTTATTATTTTTTTTATAATTGGGAAAAGAGGATTTGAACCCTACTTTTTAGATAAGAAAATTATACACCAACCAATAAACCAACTTTTTAAATAAGAAAATTATACACCAACCAATGAACTAAATATTTTGATGTAACTAAATTGTTTTATCTAAATTGTATTCATTTCAATTAGTTCATTGATTTGACTCACCCCTAACTATTAGTAAGAGGGTGGCAAGGTAATTGTGTATACTTGTTCAAACTATTAGAACCTTCTAAACTTAGGGAAGTGCAGTAGTCGGTTGAAATCGAATAAATCGACCAACCCCCAAGAATAATGAACAAATACATCAAAAAATTATGTCCGTATATTTTGGATGTTGATATACGGATAAAGATAATCCATGATTTGTAGGCTTAGGCTGATATTTTAATGCTAGCTATTTTGTTTATTGGGTACTTCCCCAAGGTTCATACTTTAGCCTCATTTTACTCTCGAAATGTCCAATTTTATCTTCAAGCTCTAAAAAGGAAATGCTTAATTTAATTATTTTCTTAGCAGCCTTAGTCCTTGCCGACCCTGGCCCCACAAAAAAACAGACCCTTACATTTTTAGGTTTGTAAGAGCTTGCACAACACTCCAAATAAATTGGGTTCAATAATAGGAATTCAACTTTCTTATGGATCGATACAACATATATAAACTTTGTATTTTTGTTCACATCATCAATTTTGGGCCTTTTTCATTAGTCTTATTTAAGAGAAAGAAGTTATAAAAATGACAAAATTCATGTGATAAAATTCATAAAATTTCTAATTTAAATAGTTAAATAAAGCTAAAAATTCAAAATGAAAATAGATTGATGGACATATCATATATTCAGAATTTTTAGAAGAAATTAGTAAACTCAAATAATAATATAAAAATTTGTATTTAACTTTTGCGGTGGGTGGAGATTATAGTTTTTAACTTGGGTAAAATAAATTACATATACCATTAAAATTTTTTTAGGAATTTTGGTTGTCTCTACTCGACGTCAATTGCACTTATCATTAAATTAAATGTCACCTGTACATAATTTTTTATTGTAATAATAAACTTCTAAAATACTTTAACAAGAAATCTTGTCGTGTTACAATATACAAAATAATAAAAAGAGAGTCAAGGTAAAAACTAAAATATAAAAAAAATTAAGAAGGATTTTATATTTGAATTTTACTTTTTAAATTTTTATAATATATATTATTAAACTAAATACTCACATGTACGTGATTTTTAATTGTAATAGTAAATGTTCAAAAAGCTTTAAAAAGAAATCTATAAATAAAAAAAAGAGTCCTTTAATTTAAAATAAATGCTCAATTTGGGATTAAAGTTTTTAGATTTTTGTCAATTTAGGGTCAAATATTTTAATTATAACAATTAAGTACCAAATATTTTTAGTTTCTTACAATTAAGAGTTAAGATGAAAGGTATTTGACACATGTAGGACACGAGCGATGTGGACGCTAACTTGGGAGAGTAAGATATAAAAAGATAGTTTTATTAAAAAATCTTTTCTGTTAAGTCAAAACAGATCAAATTATAACGTAGTGTGTAACAACTTTTTCATTATGACTTATAACAACTATAGTTTTTAACATGGCATGTAACAACAAAATCTTTAATATGACATGTAACAATTATATTTTTCAACATGGTGTGTAACAATTACATTTTTAAAATCGAGGGTAACAATTAAATTTTTAACATAATATGTAACAATTAAATGTTTAACATAGCGTGTAATAATTATATTTTTTAACATGACATGTAACAATTAAATTTTTAACATGACTTATAATATCTACATTTTTCAACATGACATGTAATAATTAAATTTTTAACATAATGTGTAACAATTAAATTTTTAACATGACGTATAATAATTACATTTTCAATACGACTTTGTGTCACGTGTGATACATATTTCATCCATCTGTCAACTTACATTTAATTGTAAAAAATCGAAAACATTTGATCCTTAATTATTATAATTGAAATATTAAAAAATGTTTAACCCCGATTTAAACATTTAATCTTTAATTTAAAGACATACACAATAAAATGATAAAAAAATAAAGCAAAATTAAAAATTTTAACTTGATTTTTTGAATTAAATAAGATCAGATACGCGTATTTATTATTAAATTAAACATTTCAGTGTATATAATTTTTTTATTGAAATAATAAACCCATGGAGTACGTGTCAGGAAGAAATCGATTGTATTAAGAGATGAAAAGCCAAAATGATCGAAAAGAATAATCCGGAGGTAAACACTAAGACCAGCGAAACACCTGGCAAATTTGGCAATGAAATGAGTACTGAGAAATAGACGAGGGCAACAAAACACAATGAAATCAGATATTACCAGCGTATTACCAGAAGAGTGCATTTCTTACATACTCTCCTTTACATCCCCAACCGATGTTTGCAGATCAAAGCTTGTCTCTCCCGTCTTCAGATCAGCCGCTAATTCAGATACCATTTGGGGCAAATTTCTGCCGTCGGATTGTTATGAGATCATTTCGAATGCATCCTCATCCTTGTCCAAGCGGTTGACTGCTTCCATGTCCAAGACACAGCTTTATTTCCATCTTTGCAATCGCGGGGTTCTTATTAACAACGGCACCATGGTAATTTTTTTTTAAAAAAAAATTTATGGTATGTTTTTCTTCAATTTTTTATTTCTGCAATAAAATGGGTTGACTTAGATTTGGGTCGTTTTATTTAGATGAAAATAGAATAGCCACAGTGTATAAATTAGATTAATCTATTTATTGGGCATTTATTTAACAAGGTGATTGACTTGTTGAGCATTGGAGAATTTAGCTTTAGAGTTCTTCTTGTGTCCATGAACTTGATTGCTACAATTTTTTTGATGAAACATCACTTGTTTAGGCTGCCGTACGCTTTTACCATTTTGAAACTTGGGAATTTCCTGGAAAATGGAAAAATCAATAGTCAAGCTTTGTCAAATGATTTGGTGGCACGAGTAGTCCCAAATAATTAGGCAGTCCATATGAGTGTCTGTGATGTTTGAAATTTCATTCAATCAGGAAAGAGAACTATGAGAAAGGACAAGCCTGCTAAAACTAATGACATAAAAACCATTAGACAAAGTTAACTTAAATAGTTTGCCTCCACTTTCTTTGAGCTGATGGTAGGAAACTTGTACACAAAAAGGAGTAATATGCACCTTGTATATTGGGAACATAGCGTGAAAACGTTTTTCGTCCTGGTATTGCTTAGCCAAAGAAAATCTAGTTTTATCCCCATCACTTATGTGTGAAAAAGGTCTGAGGTGACAGACCTACCCTCCTTCACCCAAAGATGTGTGTGTCTGTAAGTGGTTTATGTATTTAACAACATCTTTAATGTTGGTCCTTTCTTTCCAGGGTCGGATATATTACAATTGCTACATGAATCATTTGTTCTTGGGAATTCATAAGGAGTGTTTTTCTAGAATTGATCATTTGCATATGATGCATAGATCTTCATTGACTTGACCATTTATGAATGAGAGATATATGTTATAGAATCCTAATTTTAGGAAATACATGCAGAGTGTGATATGTGCATGGCATAAGTAAGAAAGTCACACTAGTTCAGCTGAGAAAATTTAGTAGATAAAATATGGTGGACAACATAGCTTTTATCCTTTCCAATAAATTATTATTCTGTGATTCTCACTGGATCTTAATCGCTAATAAGTCAAGGAAACTAACTTGTCGTTTATGAACCCAAACCATTTGAATTATGTATTCTACCTGAGTTAATCCTCCCTTTCCTTTGTTGCATATGTAAATAATATTAGCATGTTTACCATCTTGATTCTACTATGCAGAGCTTTGGACTGGACAAAGCAACTGGGAAAAAATGTTATATGATGGGGGCCCGAAGGCTTTCAATTGCTGAGGTAAACACACCTACCAAATGGAGATGGAAGTGTCTGCCTCAGTCTAGGTTTGTCTGCTCTTTTATTATCTTCTTATTTGTTTCAAAAGTTTACAATTATGTTGCTATATAATACTGTCTTAGGGATCAAAATGTCATTTCCAATGAATAATGCATATGTGACTGCATTTTTAGGTTCTCTGAAGTTGCTGAGCTCAAACAAGTATGGTCACTGGATGTGAAGGGGGTGATAGAGACTAAAATTTTGTCTCCTAAGACAGCTTATGTAGCTTACCTTGTCTATAAATTTGCAACATCTAGATCTGGATTTGACAAAAAACCTGTAGACCTGCATGTCAAGTTAGAAGAAAGTGATGCTGGGCGTACTTTTCGTGTATTCCTGGACCCTTCATCTAATATTCCTCAATTTTCTCGTGAGAGAGGGGATGGGTGGATGGAGGTTAAGTTGGGTGAGTTCTTCAATGAACATGGAGATGATGGGAAAGCTGTTTGTAGGTTACGGGAGGTTGATAATTCTACCGCTAAGAAAGGCCTCATTATTGAAGGAATTGATATTAGGCCTAAAGATAGTTGATAGACAAGAATTTCCATAGTATGCTGTGATAAAATTATTGCTTGTGACATATATATACAACATGTTTGGTGGGAATATTTGCTAGCGTGGTATACTATAGTTGTAGAAGTGGTATCTTAATCCAAGTACTACCAATTTGGAGTGTGACACCATTTCTTGATTTTGTGTGAGAAACCAAACCTTTCAATTTGTTAACTAAATATGCTGTCTTAGAAAACCAGTAGAAGCAAAGAGAAGCTGATCTTCTAGAAAGTGGCTTCTGTTACTTTAGATTGGAGTATACTATATTCAACTAATACTTTACTTGAGAGGGTAGAAGGTTAAAATTGTTGCCTTTAGCAGTTTAGCTGTGTTGCACTGAATATTGATCACTCAAGTCTTAGTATTGATCATTTCAATGAAAGACTATTGTGGTTCTTAAAGTTGTCTGTTATCAAATCACATGCATCTGTGCTATGTATGTAACTTTTCGCCTTATCCAGCAATAAGACCTTGCTGGCCATTGTATCATTGTACAACCATTGTCAAATTGTTCATAGAAGAAATCTGCCACCTCAATTTCCATCCATCCACCCAATTCCCAACTCGATAATCACGGCATATTTAATGATTGAGAGGGTTTTTTTTTTGTATATATATATTTGCAGTAATTGAAACTTATTGAAGGATTGGGATTAGGCCCTAAAGATAGCAGATGGTCAGGAATTTCATAGTATTTTATGATTACTTGAGCCATTTTAGCATTTTATGCCGCTCTTTATGACAGCTGCAGCAGTAGTGCCTTGATCATGCCTTCTGATGTTTCTCCAACTAAACTGGAATGTTAAATTCAAGTATATTTGAGTCAGAACACAAAGCTTCCATTTCTTTTTGCGTGATCGACTCAAACTTCTTTGCTTTTACCTTTGAAATGAGGAGTTGTTCCGAAGATTGATCACTCATGTCTGTAACTAACCTGTTATCAATTCTTCATGCATCCGCTATGTGCTAACTTTAGCCCTAATCTCATTTCTCTCAGCAAGAATAAGGCCCCTCGCCCGCCATTGTAACACATCATAATGACGTGGAACACCCGATTCCACGCGCTATGCGCTTCTCTGCTCTCATTTGGATTATTTATGTGCTGCCTTTTGAATATCGAAGAAAAGATTCCTAGTTTGTAAAATTAGATTTGAACCTGCCATTTAGCTTTAGTTGCCATTGCTCATTGATTATTGACCTATTGTGTGTAGATCTGCATTCCCTAAAACCAAAAAAAAAACTGAATTGCATTTACTTCAATAAGTTAATGTAAGGAGTCACAGAACAATACTTTAAAGATTAAGGATTAAAATGAACACAAATAAAATGTTTGAGACGTAGGAGAGATTACCGAAATCAAATCTCAAGTCTCAACCCATAAACTGCATCTTGCTTGTTTCCAGCGGGTGCAAAAAATTTTTTGAAAAGTGAAAACTTCCAAAAAACTTGGCGCCCAAACCCATAAAAAGATAAAATTGAAGCAAAAAATTTAGTTACTGACCAAAACTAGAAAAACAGACCTCGATTTTTCAAAAATGGAGATCAAATTCTAAAAATCGAAGCAGAAAAAAGAAAAGATATAAGCAGCGGTTGAAGAAGTGAAGAACAAGAAAAAGGAAATGAATTCAAAGCAAACTCCGACAAGGGTCTTCGGGCAGTACACTATTGCTTCAACCTTCCTCTCACGCTCTTCCAATTTGTAAGTAAACCGATCATAATGTCGCTTGCCCTCGTCTCTCTTGATCTATTTTTGTTTTGGAGTTTGGTGATTTTTTTTGGTTTGGGTTAAAACTCTGTATGAAATTAGCTCTGAGGAATTAAAAGAGGATTCGCGTAACAAAGATTCGAAGAAGTTTACGTCATTATCAGATTTCCTGAACCGAAAGCTTCCCAGAAGTTCTGGAATTCCCAAAACCGTACAGGTAATGTTTTGCCCTTTTGTAACTTTCATTTTTGAGCCTCTGAATTTTGTGGAGAAAATGTTTTCTTTAATACTTGATTACTTAGAATTTCCTGGCAGCCAAGATTTTTAATATATTTTTTTAGCTTACTTAGTTCAAATTGAAAATAACCCAATTCTTGATAGGAGAAATCAAGGCCTTTCTCATCGCTATTGCTTCGGAAAGAAGGGGACTCTGTTAATAAGCAGAATGAGAGCAAGAAAGAAGAGGAAACAGAGAAAAAAGATGTTATTGACAAAGTTGTTTTTGAGCAGTTTAAGCAAGATAGCACTGAGAAAGTAGATTGTATGGTAAGTTCAGGTGGTGTTGGTGAAGAAGAAGAAAAAGAAGAAACTTCAAGAAAAAGACAGAATCCATTTGAAGGTATCGAATGCTTTTGTTTTTTTGTTTCTAAGTTTGCTTGAGGAAAAGTGGACACCAATTATGAAAAACTATGCTTTTTCTGGTGTCTTGGTTTTAAATGTTAGAAATGTCAACCTCAAATATATAGACATGGTCAAGCAATTCTTCTTTAATGAACTATCCAGACACAGGTCAATGTCATGTATATTGGCTCAGAAAGACAGAAAGCTTATAACAAGTCTGGGGAGCATTTGCAAGTGAAATGAACATGAAGTAGAAGTTAGACGAAACATAAAGGATGGCTTAATTAGCTAAAGATGTCAATTGTTAGTGTATTACATATTTTACCATTTTCTTGTCAAATAACGGATGGTAAGTTTGCACCCTATATAGATTTTCTGTTGTAGTTGTAACATCTCTGACTGCTAAATATGAAAGTTGATGAGCTTGGGTTAATCTTACATTTTTCAGTTGATTATGATGTTTTACATTAGGGGTTATGAACTTGAATTGTGTGGATTACCAGGTTTAGTTGAAGAGCACAGAACACGAAGGCCTTTTCTAGTTTTGGGAGATGATCCACCAAAACCAAAGAAAAGAGGAAGAAGGGAGTGTTCTCTAAGCAACAAGAAACCAAAACCCCATTATAATCACTGTAAGCATAATTATTTCCTAAGATTTCTTCAAGAATTAATCATAATACATTATCTGGTGAAGTTCTATGAAGCTTTTGTTCTCTTTCATTTTCCTTTTTTCATTTTAAGTTCTTTACGGGTGAAGTTCTATTAGATTCTTGATTTTTTGCTCCCTGCCTAGCAGATGCAAATGGTTGTGGCTGGTGGGACTGTGACATGGAAGGTGTTGACAGTGAGGAAGTAGGCTCTGGTGAAGTATGGGAAGGGGTGGGCTCTACAACATTTGGAGGAATAGTAGACTGGCATTAATTTTGATCAGTGTTGCAGTATGTTTAAAACTTAAGTGATCAATTGCCAAGAGATGTTCATCAAGAGTTTTTGGGTAATGATGAATGGTATCTCAATCTCTCCTCTGTTTTGTATCAATATACTATGATTTCTCTAGATGCAGAAGTTCATATTTGAGTTTTTGTTCTCGGGTGCAAATGGTTGTGGCTGGTTTGTTCTCTGAGAGTAGATATTCCAAATCTGATCATGTCACCACAGTAAAAACATATACAAATTTAGCTTCTTTTATAAAAGCAACTACCAGTTTCGGCAAAACATCCCATAAGTAAACTGTAAGGCAAGCAGTTTCTCTCCTACATTGAATTTAAATATTGCCTAGCATTCTGGTAGCACAAATATGATTAGAAAGTGGAAAGAGAGAAAATGTCAATTAAGAAAACAAGTTTGTGCAATGCTATTTGAGCTTAATTGATAGTGCAAAGTCTTACTAGCAAGATCTTAATATCTGATACCAGATTATTTGTTCTTAGCCATTTGTTTTTTTTCCTTATAAGCTTAATGTCTGTCAATTTTTATACTGGAGCAACGAGTTTGTGTAAATCAGCAGGTTGGCGAGCTAGTAAGAGAGAATAACTTCATACTATCCAAGTTGGGCTGTCAGTTATGATTTTCATACTTAAAAAAGTGGGGTGAGAGAGGCTCGAACTCTCGACCTCAGGATAACTCAGAAGCTATGAGACCTACGCGCTAGCCAACTGCGCCACCACCCCATTGATTTCTTCGGCTAACTCTTCCATATATCTAGTAAGAATTGTCAAACCACCTGGTCATTTTCTGCACTACCCTAGTCCCTAACAAGTAGCATAGGTAGGTGTTTCTTTCCCTGTCCTTTCTCATTGTAACGACGCTGAATTTGACTTTAGAAAATTATCCAACTTCTAGAATCCTTCCATTTTTTTTTCTTTCTAACTTCGTTTTTCTCCCCGCTCTAATGGACAAAGTCAAGCATGTGGGCAAAATCCAAACAAGTTGTGGAACACATTCAGTTACTAAAGTCCTAAATATATTCATGTTTTGAATGTTTGATTTATTTGTGTGTCTTAATAATATTTGAATTTAAGCATTCATTATAATATTCTCGAGCACAAATTGGCTCAACCCTTTTGTATTTGCCATTGAATTCATACCAAAAATAAGGAAATTCGAAAGGAAAAAACCAGTTTAAAGGAAAAAAAATTTTATGTCAAATTTTGTATTTATTTTATTTGGCTTGTCGTTTGAATTCATTGTTGTTGATAACGACTTAAGCATATTAAGTTGACAAATGGATACAAGGTCGAACTTTCTTTTGGGTTGGGTAGGTCACTAGCTTCGGCTTATTCAGCTTTTGTGGACTTTACACAAAGTTCCGGATGAGTCTGACTAATCCGACACCCCTTTTTCCATTTTGAGTGGATTTGGGTATCTTTGTACGCGCATATGTACGTTTATTACACAACACATGATGATCGGTGGGGAAAAAAAGAACTCCACGGATGAAGTGGAAGGAAAAATGGCAGATAAAACATTTTATTTTGAATTTAGCTGCCATAAAGTCAAAAGAAATCCTTTCCTCACTCTTTCCTGTCATGGAAGGCATTTTGAATGGATTCAAAGGTTTAATTTTCAAAAGTTGATTACTCCATGATTTGTTGGGAGAATTAACTTAATGGGCAAACATATATATGCGAAAATCAATCTAGAAAGCCAAGAGAATCGAATTCCCCATGCCTAAACACATGCAAATTTTAGAATTGCGATCAAGACTCAATCTATACAAGTCTTTGTCATTGTGTAATTCGATTCTTTAGGAACTGCCAGAAAACACAAACACGAAAGCGATTTAATTCTTTCATCCAATTTTCCACATCGTTCCCAACAATTGTTCTTGTGTAGTGGGAGTCTCCTCCATTCACTGAAAAAGTCTCTTGTCTTAGTCCGTTTGATGGAACCCTTTTAACATTCCATTGCATTTTGTTTCTTCTTTTTTTTTTGTTTTGGTTCTATTCTTCTTGTTATTGGTTAAAAAACCAAAAGCATGGAATCCAAATTGGTATCTTCAGAACAGTAGCTATTCCCATCCTTTTATTCTTTCTTTCACTCTTTTACATAAAGTATAGTTTCCCTTATGTTTTTAAATTGATTATACCTTATCTCTCTCTCTCTTTTCTTTTATACACAAATGTTATATGTAATTAACGTCTCATCATCATTATCTTCTTTCACACCATTAATTATTAGTCAACTCAAACGTAGTAATAGAATATTAGCAAATGTAATCCAAGACCTTTGATTTGTTTAATGGGTAGAAAATGTGCCTTTAACCGTTCTTTAATTTAGATGCTTTGCGTAGTCCTCTATACAAAATCAGCTTATTCCGTTTAATTGTCCAACCATCACTATTCTGGTCTACATATACTTATCTGATTTTTTTATTATTTTCTCAGTATTTGCCTTTTTATCAAAATGAAGAAAACAACAATATTGAGGAGGAGTACTTATAAGCAATTATAAGTGTAAATTGTAAATGATTAGGGTAATCTCAATAATATACATATAATAATATATAATACTATATATAAAAGTAGCTCTCAAAGCTATGGTTGCAATTGACCCTTCAATTGGAGGGTCTCTCCATTTTTATTTTTCCTTTCAGTCGATTAAAACGACATCATTTTGATTGGTCTGGGTTTTTTTTTTCTTCTTGCTTTGTTCAAATGACAGCATTTTGAGTTAGGGTTTTAGTTACATGGGAGAAAATGACACCGATTTTATTATATATATATATATATATATATATACATCATATTTTGAATTTAAATCTTTATTTAAATTCTTTTCCATGCTTATTGTATTAGTTCAATTCAATAGTTGGATGAATCATTTTATTTAATAAGAGGATGAAGACTGTTCAAACCTTCTGTAAAAACGAATATTAAGGTAATCTTTGTTGTGAGGGAAGTGAGAACATATTTTCTGTAATGTGTTCAATTAAATTATATTACAGTGTTTGTTTTGTAATAAATCACTATAATATAAGATTGTAATATAATCACATTACAGTCAATGGATATCATGTGATTACAGTCAAAAACTAATATAATCAAATTGTATTGCACTTTTCAATAGATATTTTTACCCTTCAATTTTGTTATTTTGTTAAAAATATTTTATAATATTATAATTTATTTTTTATATAGATTTCGAAGATTTTTTTTTTATTATTCTCAATAGTCATAGTGACTATCAATAAAATTTATAGTGTCTTTTAAAAGAAACAAAAATTAAAATATAATATAATATAGACAATTATATTAAAAAATAAAAATAAAAAATATAAATAAAATGTATGACATTAAAAATATATTTAAAAGATGATATTATATAAAAATTAACAATAAAAATACAAGTATATTAAATTTACATTTTAATAAATAAGAATAATTTTGAAAATTAATTATACATTCCAAACAAAGTACTTGTAAATCAAACGCTGCAATATTATCATTATTACATTTTAATAATTACTTTACTTATATACGAAATATTACACTTTTTTTTGCAATCACATTGCTTACAATCACATTATTTGTAATCACATTACATTGTAAAATACCAAACGTCATCTAATTGTAAACTTAGTGATTAAAATTGATTATAAGAGAAAAAAGAATTAGTTAAATATTTTTGAAATAAAAATTTGTGGTATGATTTTGTGAAAGAGAAAGCAACAAAAAAATTAAGCTAAAATATCCTTACTTCTTTAAGTTTTGATCGAAATTACGTGAAAATTAATTAGTTTTCAAAATAAACACTTCCTCTAAAAATATATTTTTCGTTGGATACTTAGGTCTAGCCGTTAGTCAACTGTTAATGTTTTTTGTTAATTTGATGATATGATAATAATAAAAAATAATTTTATTTTTAATTAATTTTTAAAATTACTATTATATAATTTTATTAATTTTTTTATTAATTAAAAAAAAAAACTCCTCAAATGGAAAGCACTCGAGCTCCCTTAGGAGACTCAATCGGACTCCCCAAAGGGAGCACCGATCAAGTGCTCCCCTCCCTTTGAGAGCACAGCTTTTTTTTAAATTTAATAAAAAAGAAAAAATATTTTAATATTTTTCTAACTCTAGTGTTTGTATTTTTGAGATAGAATATTAATTTTAAAAACTAATAAATTCGTTTTAAATTTTAATTAAACCTTTAAAAAAATGAGTATTTTACCAAAAAAAACTAATATTATTTGCTTTTCATTTTCGATAATAAAATTTTTGTCCGCTATAATGCACCACATCTTAGAAGCACTGAAGTTGATAAATTGCCTTAATCGTTCTACCCCAAAAATAAAAAATTAAAAAAGAGAAGAAAGAACAGTGACAGCAAACTTTGTTGGGGCAGCCTTACTGAAAAATTCCACCAAGGAGGGGAACAAATTATTAAATGACATGACAATTAAATTCTAACCTCAATATATTTACCTACCTCCAGGGACCAGCTTCCTCTTACCGCTACTTGGGAAAATAATACTTAGTAATGAAAGAAATGCATTTAAAAAAAAAAACTATAATGAAAGAAATATTAAATATCTGATAATTGGATTGTCTGACAAATAAATATATATGATTTACTATTTATATTAAGTATTAATTATTATCTTCATGCTAAATAGCTGAATTATCCGACTGCCAACAAAATAACAATAACATTTAGCTACGTGGTGATTGAAAATGTGATTATGGTGAATATTAGTCTTAATTACAAGAGCAGTCAGAAGAGCTCCAACAATTATTTAAGGCAATGATATTATTCCTGATTTATTAATTAGTTTATCTTAATGTTGGGCAATGGGGGCAACATGTGACTGAAAACAGTGGCAGAAAATCCAGCTCACGAAAGCAAATTTATTTTCACTCAATGAGTGACAGCCATTTGGCAAAATGGTGTCCATGTAATGGCACTATACATATATATATTTATTTACATTGTCACATTAAGAAAAATGATACTTCCTTTTTAAATTATACAATTAGAGAGAAAGTATTGACCATACTATATAATACTTCCTTTACATCATGATTTATGTTAATACTAGTATATAATTTACAAACAATAATAATCTATGTTAATACTAGTAGTTTTGTGTCTTGTATTGACCATACTATATAATACTTCCTCTACATCATGATTTATGTTAACACTAGTATATAATTTACAAACAATAATAATCTATGTTAATACTAGTAGTTTTGTGTCTTGACAACTCTTGCAATAATGAGCACCTACGGCAATATTTGAGTACAATCTGACAGCGACAATTGTTTCGTATGGAGAGCAAAGAGTATTCATAACTTTTAAAAGCTTTGTTGTGGCTGTACTCTGTAAAAGTTGTAGTTGCAATTGAGCAATTGCTTACTGCCATTGATGTGCGTCTTTTTCCACCGACGCTATCTTTCTCTAGACTTTTCTCCTTGAGTCGGTGTTCTGTTCCAGAGTCCAAGTTGGACGGCTGGCACTGTCAAGCAGCGGGACTAATTGGATTGGTGCACCTTTCTGCCTACTGTCATGAACGCATGCGCCAAATATAGAAATTACCAGCCGCCAATATTTCTTTTTTTGTTTTCGTTTTCAACGAATATACCAATTTAAAAAAAAAAAGAGCTTTGAGAACGTAATTACTACATAAAAGAATGTCGGATGTTGTCTGTCATGCATGATTGACTAGTCTATTATACAGTTTTTTTTAATTGAAAAGGAAGGATTTGGATTTAATTTTTTAATTACAAAATTATACATGAATTAATAAATCAAATATTTTAGTATAATTTATTGTATAATTTTGAATGAATAAAAACAAATAACTATAAAGCTTAAGAATAAAAGAAATAAAAGAGAAAAGATGGAATAAAAATGAAAAGAAAAGAATCATTCCATAGTTTTGGAACCCCTGGTTTCAACCTTTTAAAACCGATTTGGTGGAAACTAACTAATAAATTGTTGACTATATAATTATAGGGTTATTAATGTGAATACATGCCAAGTTAGATTTTTTAATGACAAATTAAGTCTTTCTCACTTAAAATTTGGAAGTGAAAAATATAACATTTTTATTCAAAGACTTTTTCTTTAAAAAAAAAATAAAAAAAAATAAATTTTGAATATGTTAAGATAATTGTACAAATTATTTAATTAAAATTATAACACAATACTATTACTTAGTTAGATTCAAATATCTAATTAGACTATAATATTTAGTTAAGTTAGACTATAAATAAAATTAACTATATATATTAATCATCTCTATAATATATATCATTAACCATCATAAAAAGATCATTTGGTGTAACTCCATTGCCTAACATGTGATTTTAGATTAATATAATAAAATCTATTCTACCATCCCATGAATACCATGATTTTATTTAAAGATTATAATGGAACCTTCTAAATTGAAATTTAAGTTTTTACTCTTTAATTATTATTTTTGAGAACAAGAAAATAATAAAAATAAAAAATGGAGAAAACATTGATTTTTTTTTTTCCTAGATTGAATATAGAACAACGCAAATTAAATTATATAAAATAGAATAGTAGTAATTTTGTTATTTTATTTAGCATAATTATCGTTTTTCTTTAATCTATTAAACAAACAGCAGAGGAAGTCAATCAAGATCAAGTGGATCTTGTTATTTTGTAGGGCGGACAGGTGGAAATGGAAAGTGGATCTTGCCACCGTCAGCATGCGATGGAGACGACCCATTTTTCTTTTCACCGAAAGAGATACTGTTCATTATACAGTCCCGACTACCGCACCCGCACCGCCATCAAATTAAATAAGCAAACCCCAAATTAAATTAATCACCATCACAGTTATTTCACTATTTATTTTTTTTTTTAAAACTCGCCTCTTTGTTTTTTTTTTTAATAAAAGAGAGACACAAAAGTGACCCCGCGTCCCCACCCACTGAAGCTAGCAGGCTACGCAACGTTTTTCTGTTTTTTCCAATCTCTCTCTCTCTCTTTCTCTCAACCAAACACTTCCTTTATTTTCACAGTTTCAAAAAAAGGGAAAAAAAGGAAAATTATATATAAAAAAAAAGTGACGAATTCGAGTGAAAGTCGCATTGGCACCACCTGGCGATCGCCGAGTGCTAGCTGCAATTGCAAAACGCTCTGACAAGGCTCCAAACGGCTCTTCCTCCACGCGCCACGCCCACGGTCACCCAACCAGCAATCTTCATTTCTCCTTCTTTATATCCAATAAAAAACGCCGCGTTTGCTCTACGCATGGAAATCCGAAGTCCCCGAGAAATCTGATCCCGCTTTTCTCTGATTTAGCGTTTCGTTTTCATCAAGTTTAAATATCTAAGAAGATCTTTCCAGAACAAGACGAGGCTCCTCCCAAGTGGTTTGCGTTTTTTTTAAAGTTTTGGTGATCACATGAGTTCGGGAGATTTATAGCTAAAAAGGAAGGAAGGAAGGAAAGAAAAAGGAAAAGAAAAGAAAAACGAGGAGGAGTAAATTATTGGAGTGGGAATAAAGTGCTTTTAGTCGACATGGTTACTGGAAATATATTTCATTGTAGAAAGAATTCGTGGCCGCCTGAGGAATATATCAGCCGTAATACTTTACAGTTGGTAAGGTTTTTTTTTTTTTTCCATTTTTTGATATTGACGGAGAAAGCTTAGTTAATCATTGCATTCTTTTTCTAAGTTGATTAGATTTGATTCTGTTTGGTTGCTGAGAAAATGTGAACGCGGAGGAAAGAAGAAACTGCTATAAAAGTTAGAGGATCAAGGCTGGCTGTTCCGCAGAATCAGTCTTATCCTTAAATAAAAAGATTTGAAATTTTATTTATATAAAATTGGTCAAATTTTACTTTTTTTTTTTACCTCGTTTTCATAATTAAAAAAATTATTCGTAGTGGTTTTGTTGATAGGGATCAAGACGTGTGTTAGGAAATTTTAGTTAATATTTTACTTTTAAGTATTAGGAGAATTTTCTTTTTCTTTGTATTATCCATTAATCAAAGCTTGATTTCAAGCTTGCAACTGACCAGAATTCAGAAAAGTGTGGAAGAATTAGATGGTTGAACTGACCTGATAGAGTTCCTGTCTTAGATACGATTGGTTGATTTTTGCAGCTGGTGATTGTTTGAAATCCTGTAATTTTTGAAAAAGCAATAGAAAAAATGTGTTGAACGTCATGCCTATGTCAGTGTCATAATAGTTAAGTCTCAAATGTAGGGAAGAGACTGACAGCCATGCTTGATAATATCTCAAATTGATATAGTTTGTTCTTCCTGATATTCTTTTAAATATGATAATCTTAAATCGAGAAACTATCCAATATCCATTGCATGTTATTGAGTAGGAGGATAAACACTAACATCTTGATTTGCTTTCGGTCTTAAGTGCCACATTCATTCTACCTGACAACTATTTTCTTTGACATAATTGCTGTAGGTTTAGTTTCAGACTTTTTCTTTCTGATAAGCTTTCTTCTATACTGATTTTGTTGGTTTGATCTTCCACTATAGTTTGATTTTGATAGTGCTGCCCCACCAAAACAAGCTTGGAGAAGGAGATTAAACAGCCATGCTAATATTCTTAAAGAGTTCAGTGTTACATTTGTGGAAGCGATAAAGATGGTAAGAGTTCGATTGATTCATTAACTACTGTATAGCAGGAGCATATGATATCCTTGTCCTTGTTACCTCTTCTAATTGATCTTGGAATTTGAAACCTTAGGTGCGATTAGGTATACGCTTGTGGTCCTATATCAGGGAAGAGGCTTCGCATGGAAGGGTAATTCTCTCATTATATTCAGTTACTGTCGTTCTTTTTTTCGATTTTTAGAAACAGTTTATTATTTTCCTTGATAGTGCAACTGCAGGATGAAGATGGTTTCTGAGGTTTTTTTTTTTTTTTTTATATATTAATTTTGTGGCATGATTATCTGCAGAAAGCACCTATTGACCCTTTCACCCGAGAAAGGTGCAAGCCTTCTGCATCACAAGGAGTTCCACTGGGAGGAATGGGGTATTTAATGTCGTTTAGCTACATGGTTCAGTTCTTAGTGCTGGAATATTTATGTTTCTGATTGTGCAAATCATATGGCAGGAGTGGCAGTATATCCAGGGGTTTCAGAGGCGAGTTCAGGCAATGGCAAATTGTTCCTGGAACTTGTGATGCTTCACCTGTTATGGCTAATCAATTTTCTGTAAAGATCTGCTCTAAACTTACTCACTTGTTCAAATTTAATTCTTAGTATGAATTTTTAATTGATTTAGTTCTATGACCACTTTCCTCCCATGATGAGGGTTAAAAAAGAATACATTAGATGTTTAAGAAATGTTAAAACAGAATTTTCTTTTTCATGATGATTGTTTTCTTTCGTGATACTGTAGATATTTATATCTCGTGATGGTGGGAATAAGAAGTATGCATCAGTTTTGGCTCCAGGACAGCATGAAGGATTAGGGTAAGAAAAACCTGTGAAGTTCTAATACAATCATTCTAAAGGAAATTGGATATATGAATATCTATGTTCTTTAACATGCTAGAAGAATAGATATTTACATGCTGCTCTTTGATTGGTCAATGATGTTACCTCAAATGGTATACACCACCTGTAATTATGAATTAAATATCAAGCTTTCCACAGCTGCATCAGATATTTCTATGACTATCCAAGTAATAACATGTTGGGCGTGTAGTCTCCAGTTCTTGTTTGTTTATCTTTATCATCATATTGAAGGATAGTATTTGATATCTACTCAACTGACTGCAAAATTTTCATGTCATGAATTTTAGCTTTTAATACCCTACTGAGAAACCAGAGTTGCAGATTTTGATAATTATGATTTTGAGTACCAAGAACATCTTTATCATGAACTTGGCAGATCAAATAATATCTGGTTTGATTTCCTTGTCATAGTTTGGCATTTTGTTTATAACATTAAAACTTATCTTGAAAGGAGGGGTTGATGGTGGTGGTTGGATTCATTGTTGGACAAGGTGTGTCTTTCATGCAGGTGTATTTTGTGTATTCAAAGTGTGAGAGAGGTTCCAGTGAACTATCTGGGGCTTGCCTAGATTTTATTAATCTGTCTTTTATCATAATTTTGAAGTTGGCATGAAATTTATTATCAGAGCAACTGTAGATTGTTAGCCTAATGTCAGTTGCATGCTTTTACAGGAAAGCTAGTGATGAGGGTATTTCATCATGGGGTTGGAATCTGAGTGGCCAGCATTCCACATACCATGCTTTGTTTCCAAGAGCATGGACAATATATGATGGTATTATTCGAACTTTCTTCGCTATACAAATTGGTTTATTTTTCCTTGAATCTTGTTTTGAAATGGTCTCTTTACTTTTTTCAGGTGAACCAGATCCTGACCTTAAAGTGTCCTGTCGACAGATATCACCTTTTATACCACATAATTATAGGGATAGCAGTCTTCCAACGGCTGTTTTTGTCTACACAGTAAGTTTACTAACAATCTAATATCAACAACTTAGTGACTTGTTACAACCCCCTTTTCGTCTTATGTGCTGATTCAGAATTAAGCTGTAAATTCTTTATATAGTTGTTTTAGGTCTAGACTATTTTAATGGCCCTTTGTTTGTTCCATTTCTTACAAGTTTATTACTTGTTCTATTGCAGTTGGTAAATACTGGAAAAGAAAGGGCAAAAGTCAGCCTACTTTTCACATGGGCAGTAAGTTCATTTTCTACGTCCAAACTTGTTTAATTTCACTCAATCAATAGCAAGACAGGTCCATGGATGTTCAGTAATCAATGTGTGTTTCTGCAGAATTCAATTGGTGGAATTTCACACTTATCAGGAGATCATGTGAATGAACCATTTATGTGAGTATCTCTGGTGTAAGTTCTTACTGTTTTTGAACCATGCACTTTGGAAAATGTCTTAACTTTACTCTCTTTTATTTTGATAGAGGCGAAGATGGAGTTTCTGGTGTACTTCTTCATCACAAGCAAGTCATCAAACCTTAATAGCTTTATATGACGGTTGGTTTGCAGATTTCTCTTAGTCATTTCAATGTTATAAGAGGTGAAAGGGAACACAATGTGATAAGCTCCTTGTTGGCTTCATCTAAGCCTCAACCCCTTTCACTACATACACAAACTCACAAATAAAAAGTAAAAAAGGAAATGGAAAAAGAGCGAAAGACAATGTTGGACTCGTACATAAGCCACTCAATCATACTTGCAGCTAAAAAGCAAAAAAAAAAAAAAATCATACTTGTGGCTTGTATCTCATGTTAAAAAAATGTTGACAGTAGAAGAAAAGGCATTTTTTTTTTTTTTAAAGATAGGACATCTTGGTTATGACAATCAGTAGCCTAATTAAAATTTGTCATTCACTAAAAAGTAAATTAAATTTGGGCCATGCATTTTTTTTGTGGTTGTGTGAACATAATTGTGTTGCTAGTAGAAGTTATGTCAGGATGGTATGACATTTTCTCAGACATGTAAAGCACCAAAAACCCACTCAATCTACATTGTCCTGTGGCACACCTACACAAACCCTCAGTTTGCAGATAAATTGGAGTATGAGATAAAATATTAAAAGAAGCTAGGCACAATTCTTTTTCGTTTCTGTTGAAAAATGGTGACATGATTTCATTTCGAGGAAATGTTGATGAGAAATTATGAGGGGTATGCCTGATTAATTGTATTTCTAAAAAATGTTGGTGAGAGTACTTCTGATTTTTTCAGATGTGAAAACGCATAAAAAAACTGTTCAATTTACCTTGTCTCATGACATACCTCTTTTGCATATAAGCATTAAGGTATTTTAGATACTTGAAAGGTTGTTTGGAGGCTTTTTTGTCACAATCAAAATTTGAAATCGTTACTACTATTAGGTGAATTACTGTTTCTTTTACATGTTTTTATTTTATAGAACAACTAGATTATTTCTTAAGAATTTCGGTGAATATTCCTATTGTATCTTCTGAAACATCTTGTTTGCCTTCTCATTACCACTCCCTGAGACCTTGAATTTCGGATGTCCTTAGAATATTAAGAGATTTTGCTTTTAGCTTGCTTTAGCCTCTAGGGATTAAGTTTTACCTCTCTCTGGAGCAATAATATAAATTTTATTTTCTTTTCTTTAAAATTGAGCTTCTTTTTTCTGAGCTGGCATTGAAACTTTCCTCCAGTCCATGAGTTTCCAGGTCATTTTCTTCAGTGTTGGCATTGATATCATTTTTTCTCTTTGTTCCCATAACTTGTCATCCTCTTAGTGTGTTTGTGTTTTGCTTTGATGCATACTTTGTATGTATAAAAAGATTATAGATATAGCTAACTTTATGACTAGATCTCAAATGTTTCTGAGAATTGTGGCCATTTCACAGGACCACTAAAGGGAACCCTCCTGTTACTTTCGCAGTAGCTGCATGTGAAACCCAGAATGTCAATGTGACAGTTCTGCCATGTTTTGGTCTGACTGAAGAAAGCTCTGTAACAGCAAAGGAGATGTGGGGTAAAATGATGCAGGTAATAGATTCGTGTTAAAGGCCACCACCCCCTTCCTTTATATTGCATCAGTCTTCCTACCTGGAATCTTGATTATGGAGCTCATTGACCTTATATATTTACGTGCATTTGATATTCAATTTCAATTGCATAAATCATGTTTCATGAATTGCTAAGTGTCACAGCATTCTTTCCAAGTTTGTCATCAATTATGGCCATGCTAGGCATTTGCCTGACGCAATTAAGAGTTAAATTGTTGTTTGCTTGTCTGAAGGATGGACAATTTGATCGTGAAAATTTTAATTGTGGCCCAAGCATGCCTTCATCACCTGGAGAGACACTTTGTGCAGCAGTCTCAGCCTCTGCCTGGGTGGAACCACATGGAAAGTGCACCATTGCATTTGCTCTTGCTTGGTCTTCTCCAAAAATAAAATTTTTGAAAGGGAACTCCTACCATAGGTATGTTTACAATGCCCCCTTCTCTCCTCCTTTACTCATTAGTGCATGCTCAAGTATTTAATTTGCCATGTTCACTACAGTCCTTGGATTTGGATGCTGTGGTATTGTCTTTGTTATGCAGCTACTTAGAACGAATTGACAATAGGTTGAGAGACCCAAGCATGAATCTAAGGCCATGAGAAATTCCAAACTTTACTGCTGTGGGACAACACCAGTTATTAGTCTCTACCATGCAAGCTGTCCTTTTTAATTTTCCTTTTTCCCGTAGGATTGTTAAAACTGTAATTGTCTAAGGTGTTACATTTTTTTGTCCTAGGAGAGAGAGCTAATATGTTGCTGACCTGGTGATTATCCAGTGATGTTTTCCAATCAAGCAATGTTGGTTGTGGTTTTCTGTACATGCCCTCAGTGGCATTTTTATGTCACAGTGCTATTAAAATGGTGATCATCTCTGAAACTTTTTTTTTGTTACAGGAGATACACTAAATTCTACGGCACATCTGAAAGAGCAGCTCTGAAGTTGGTTCATGATGCACTGACAAGTATGTATCGGATTTGAATATCTTTTCATTTCTGTGTGGTATTTTCTTTTTCAAGTCATTTACTTTGGCATCGTTAATCATTTCAATTTACCTGATGGAATCATACTTTCCAATGTGGCTTTTTCCTTTGTTTTCAGAGCCTTTTTATTTAAGTGATCCTAAGTTTCTATTAACTTCATATTGGTACCTAACACCTATTATATTTTGGTTGGTTATAGATTACAAGCGGTGGGAAGAGGAGATTGAGAAATGGCAAAGTCCTATCCTGAAGGATGAAAGGCTGCCAGAATGGTAAAAATCCAATGAAACCTTTTACTTTTCTTGCTTTTTGTTCTATGCCTCCCTTGAATTTTAATTTAGTGTTTCGGTGTCCAAAAAGGATGAATCTTGCATGTAGCAAACCCTTCCTCTTGCTCATATGGAAACTATTGTGTATGTAAAGGGAAGGATTTATATAATGTAATACTTTCTCTAACCTTGTCTAATTTTTAAATGCTTGCTTATGTTGTGCTGGTGCTAATATAGAGATATGAAAATGTATCTATATGTTTCTCTTTCCTTCTAGGCTAGAGACTAGAAAGAAAGTAAGTGAGGGAAAGCGAGGGGAGGGGGTGGAGGTGGGACATTGAAGACCGTGTACTTTTGACTGTCTCTAGGGGCTTACTGGCTTACTGCACTTTAGCAATTTGGTCAATGCTTTTGAAGCTGGACAGCCATTGTGCTGCAGATATCAGTCTCACAAAACACGGCATTATTGCAGTGTACTTTTGGTCTGATATTGTTATTGGATGCTTATAAGCAAGGACTTTACTACCAGATAAGGGTGCATGTTGGGGGGCAAGGTCGGGGGGGGGGGGGGGTTATTTGTTGATATTTCATTTCATAGTAATTAGCTAATTTTTTTCATTTTTTTTCAGGTACAAATTCACACTGTTTAATGAGCTCTACTTTTTGGTTGCTGGTGGAACAGTTTGGATTGGTATTTATAGTAACTGCCCACTCTTTTACATCTTGGTTTAGCTTAAACTAATACTGGCATCCTGTTGTACAGTCTGCATATTTACTTACAGTATCTTGTGTGTTGGCAACAACTTATAACAACATCTTGGTCATTAAAAGCTAGATATAACTTATTTATCCACTGTGCAGATTCTTCTTTGCCATCTATAAATGTGAACAGTGATCAAGATCCACCGACAAAAGTAGAGAGCATGGATGTAAAAGTAACTAAAGATGAAGTGAACTGCACGCATAATACTGTTTTTGAACATACTAGTACCAGTGGTTGTAATGGTTCTACTGGCATTGGGTTAAAAAATAATGGTGATTCAGCTATTTCTCAGAACAAAAGAAGCAGCAACTACTTCCCGCATCACTTGAAATCGCAGGATCAACAAGATGACAGTGATGATGTTGGTAGGTTTTTGTACTTGGAAGGAGTTGAATATATCATGTGGTGCACTTATGATGTACACTTCTATGCATCGTTTGCCCTTCTTGAGCTTTTTCCCAAAATTGAACTCAATATTCAGCGTGACTTTGCCAAAGCTGTTTTATCTGAGGATGGAAGAAAAGTGAAGTTTCTAGCAGAGGGTAATTACGGAATTCGCAAGGTTAGAGGAGCTGTTCCTCATGATCTAGGGACTCATGATCCTTGGAATGAAATGAATGCCTATAACATACATGATACAAGCAAATGGAAGGATCTAAACCCCAAGTTTGTGCTTCAAGTGTACAGAGATTTTGCTGCCACTGGAGATATGGCATTTGGTGTTGATGTTTGGCCTGCTGTTCGTGCTGCAATGGAATATATGGAACAATTTGATAGAGACGATGATGGCCTCATTGAAAATGATGGATTTCCAGATCAAACATATGATACTTGGACTGTTCACGGTGTAAGTGCTTACTGCGGTTGCTTGTGGCTTGCTGCGCTCCAAGCTGCTGCTGCAATGGCCCTGCAGGTAGGTGACAAGTTCTTTGCTGAAACATGCAAAAGCAAGTTTTTTGGCGCAAAATCAGCGTTTGAAAAAAAACTGTGGAATGGTTCCTATTTCAACTACGACAGTGGGTCAAGTAGTAATAGTAAGTCGATACAAGCAGACCAACTGGCAGGGCAATGGTACACAGCGTCTTCAGGCTTGCCTCCACTTTTTGATGAGTTCAAGACAAGGAGTGCTCTTCAGAAAATATATGATTTCAATGTAATGAAAGTTAAAGGAGGCAGGATGGGTGCTGTAAATGGGATGCATCCCAACGGAAAGGTGGATGAGTCTTGCATGCAGTCACGTGAAATATGGACAGGTGTTACCTATGCTGTGGCGGCTAATATGATTCTTGCTGGAATGGAGGAAGAGGCATTCACTGCAGCTGAAGGTATTTTCATTGCAGGCTGGTCAGAAGAGGGCTATGGGTAAGTGTTTAGTATGATTTTCAATCTCTTATTTCCTTACATGATGTTTTAGACACCAAATACGGTGACAGTTATGCAAAATAATGATGATAATCAATTTCCATGTCCATTAGAAACACTAGTTTTCATAGTTCATGATATGCATCTTTTGTCATGTGGGAAACAACGCTGAAGTTTATGTTGGAAAAACTTTTTATTGATAAAAAATGTACTTCTCAAGTGAATGATGTTGACAGGTATCTAGACTGAGCTATCTGAATCCCTTACAGAAAAAGTTTAAGATGTGATCACTGTTGATAAGGGTTGAATAATTAGAATGATATTCTATCAAAAGAACATAGAATGTTGATTCTTCGTATATTAAAACAGCTCTTACCATATAAAAGTCTAACCTTGTCTCAGCAATCCCAGTGAAACAGATATATCTGGACTCCTAAACTGCCTTGACTGTCAATAATATTAATTACCTTCTCTGAGTATAGTCTTCGATAACTTGTTAATTTCACTGTGGCTTTTACCTCTTACGTTTTGTCCTTTGGAAGGTGTTGCTTAAATTATTTGTGCTGTAAGAATCACTATTTATCTTCTGTTTTCTTTTGTACACAGATACTGGTTCCAGACTCCAGAAGGATGGACAATTGATGGGCACTTCCGATCTCTTATGTACATGAGGCCTCTTGCAATATGGAGTATGCAATGGGCACTGTCTATACCTAAAGCAATTCTTGACGCCCCAAAGGTAAATATGATGGACAGAATCCTCATTTCTCCTGCAACATTTTCCTTGACTCTCACCGAAACAGGAGTTAGAAAAATTGCAAATAAAGCAAAGTGCTTTGGAAATTCTGTATTGCAATGTACATGCTAATCATCATATTCATGTATATGTAAAAAAAAAATGTTCATTAAGTCATTTCCTTTAACCCTTTCCCATAGAATCCAAAGCTGGGGCAGGTTCAAGGAATCTCTATCTATTACGGGTCAGGGAATAAAGAGTTGGGCTGCAACAAAAAAGCAGTCATAGACAGAGTCAATTCTTTGCAGCACATTCTTCTTATTAAGAAAATGTGAATTTCTTTTTTCCATATTAGCAAAAAATCATTGACATTGCTGGAAATGCTAAGCGGATTTGAGCACATTAGGCAACAATCTGTAACAACTGGAGGAGTACAGAGAACCCAAATTCACAAGGAGTTTGAATTTCCTTTGTTTGTTTACATGTCATTTGTTGCTTTTAAGTTATTAGTATTATTGATTTGAACTTCCCTGAATTACCTGACTTCCCGGAGGCTCATTTCTGGTGGAAGTTATTTTTGTGAAACGAATAAAACCTGGAAATCAAATCGAGACAGCATGTACTTATCCTGTCTGCTTTTGTTGTCACATGGCATTTGTCTTCACTTGGGAATATGTAGGGTATACAAAAAGGGAGAAAGAAAAGAAAATGATTGCGGTGGCAACTAAAACCCCAAAAAAAATAGAAAAGGATCATATATAATCCCAGCGTTTGGGCCCGGAGTTTAAGCTAGTTGGGGAACTTTGGATGCGCAATAAATCCGATATCGACATCGTCACGTTGGGCCCAGGAAGACTCAGACGCGCAATTGTGAAGGAACTTTGACAGAACACTGTAACTGGATTTCGACAGAAAAAGAGGTTAAATACATAATCGGTTCTTGCTCAATTTTTTTTTGAAATACGGTTCTTGTTCAAATTCATTGACTCAAGAAATTACTTGGGAAAAACGCTTCCCTTTCCCACCTTGGAGGATCCAAACAAAAGTCATGATGTTAGCTTTGCTCCATATTTTATACAGAGGCCAATTTTGAACGGCCACTGCCAGAATTGAAATTCTTAACCAAAAAAGTCAATTCGCCTATCATAAAAGGCCAAAAGAGAGGGTGAAAAAAATTATTCTCTTTGATCTAAATTAGTGGATGCCAAACTTTGATACGCAATCAAAAGGTAAAATTCCTTTTATAGATAGTGAAAATGTGTAATAAATGACATACTGACGCGGTAGATCTATAGCATTTAAATCTAATACTATTTCCTTATTAAATCTCCATCACTTGATTCCATGCAAACTCATATTATATATTTATTATATCGCTAGTAATAGGCTGGTATCTCTGTACCTGGGGCAGATCGTGCTCAATTTTTTATTCTCCTTTCTGTCTCAGCAAAATGGTTGGTAGGGTCATAAGGAATGGTCACAAAAATTTTTTCTCTCATTTATTAATTGGTTGATATTCTTGTTTTAAGAGAGATGTCTCAATGAGAAAACATTATATTTAACACGGTATTAACATGATACCATGTAAAACAAATTTGCTACACCTAATTTCCCTATTTTTGCCATTTTTTAATTGAAAAAAAGATTTAAAAGAAAATGGCCCCAGGACTAGACAGTAGCATTAAAACGCCGAATGTGAACAGGCAGACCTTTCAGCCCGGACACCAAAGCCAAGCTCTCTCTCTCTCTCTCTGTTTTCTTTCATTTCAGTTCATTTCTTCTCCTCGCGTGCCTCTTTTTCATTCATATAGATCGCATAAAGCTTTTCGTTATTTCTTTCTCATTCTTACTAAAACCCTAAAGAATCAATCCTTCTTTATTCCCAATCTCCACCGCCACTAGCTCAGGTAATTTTCTTTTTTTTTTTAATTTGAAAAAATTCAAAAACCAATGCTTTTTATCTGATTATATTGTGATTTTTCTTTGCTTCATTTTTTTTAGGAACGTAACTAAGGTTGAGGCTTATTGATATTCTTCCTGTTTTATTTTTCCATTCAGTGTTTGAGTTTGTTATTTAATTTGAAGCAATCATGGCGAGGAAGATGTTAGTTGATGGAGAATTGAGCCAAACGAACGCAGACGAGGCTCACTATGACTTCGACTTGTTTGTTATCGGTGCTGGAAGCGGGGGCGTTCGAGCTGCGAGGTTCTCTGCTAATTATGGAGCTAAGGTATTCCAATTTCTATGCCTCTGTTAATTTAAGCAAATCGAATTAATTCGAGAAATGGCACGTTGTTAGTGTCTTAGCTTTGGAAATATTATTTTAATAAATTAAATGCGGTAATCGATTCTAAATTTGTGATATTCGATGCGTTGGATCCATATATTCACTAACAAGCAAGGTTGATGAGTAGGATATTGAAGTACTTAAGATTTTGCTTTGGAAGGAATTACCTGTGTTTAATTGCTTGTTACCAAACAGTTGAAAACGAGAGAAAAAAATTGTGGTAGGGTGTCATTTATCACATGTTTGTGGTGAGGCAGTGGGTGGGTGGCCTACTCAGAAGTAGGAAATGTCTATCCTATGATTTCTTTGAAGTCAATATGGGTCATTTGAATCTAAATTGTTTACTTTGTTTAAAATAGGGAACTGTCTTTTAAAACAAAAAAAAACAAAATCAATGCTATTTGAATATTTTGCGTATTTTTTGTTATTTTACTCTTTTAATTGACTCTTTGACTATTTTGCGTCTTTTTTGTTATTTTGATAGCCTCTTTCGTTCATTTATTTAATTTTGGTTGATAAATTCATGCGTAATCTATTTGGCTTGATGGAGTATTAGTCCTTAGCTACTTGCTCTTGTTCAACTGCATTTTTTTGGAATTCATTATGACTCTTTTATCATTGTTTTCTATAATTTTCTTCCCTAAATATTCATTTTGTAGCTTAAGAATTTGATTGTTATATATTTATCTATCTATTAATTATTTCAAATGTCATGTTTGAAGGTTGGGATATGTGAGCTCCCATTTCATCCAATTAGCTCAGAAGTCATTGGAGGAGTTGGTGGGACGTAAGTTGATCACTTTTATAACTTAATTAGTTTTGCTGCAGCATGTTTTCTTTAATGCTGTGTCACATTTTGTATCATAGGTGTGTTATTCGTGGTTGTGTTCCCAAAAAGATTTTGGTCTATGGAGCAGCATTCGGAGGTGAAATTGAGGTGACACTGTGATCCCTATTAGTATCACATTTGATGGCAAATTTGTAACTGAATGATCATTTTATGGGAAATTTTCTTCTGTGAGAGATTTCTTTGTGACTATCTTGGCACATTAAGATATTGGCTTATGAATTTGTACATAATTCAAGAACGTAGGGAATTCTCTAGAGATCTTTTTAGTATCTTCTTATGTGATGGTTGGAGCCACATATAGCTTTTTGCCATAGGCCCTCCAAAGTCGTCAGAAATCTTGCATACCTTTGAATTTGGCTCTATTCAGAAGGAAATAAGTTGACCCACAAAATAGATTTTTTCATACTATGACTTCTCCGATAGGAGATAATATTCAACGTTGCTTGAGCCCTCACAAGACTTCCATTTTGGTTTAGCCATTTATTTGAAATGATTGAGAATTTTCCATCTTGTTATTGCTCTATTTTTCTTTTTGCTAAAATAATTAAATATATGAGTGACAAAGTGGCAATCAATTTTATAAGAAGCATAGTATTCATCACAGAAAAAAATGTTAGTTTGTCATTAATATTCCTGAATTTGATGTTCAGTTAGTCTATTTTTCCCCCACTTTTCTATTAAGAATTATTTTTAGAACTTCTGTTCTGTTGTATTTTAGTGTGAAGTAATCTGTGGTTTCTAGTTAGCTAATTGGCTTCAGTGTTTGATAAGTGTATGGTTTTTGCTTTGTAGGATGCCCGAAATTATGGATGGGAAGTGAATGAGAATCTTGATTTCAATTGGAAGAAGCTTCTACATAAAAAGGTGCTTTGTAGTATCTTTCTATTTCAAACTTTTATATATTTATTCTTTTTTTTTTTTAATTTTTTCCTACCTTTTGTACTTGTAGACTGATGAGATAATCAGATTAAATGGAATTTACAAGCGGTTATTGTCAAATGCTGGCGTTAAATTGTTTGAAGGGGAGGGAAAGATTGTAGGTCCAAATGAAGTTGAGGTGACACAACTAGATGGCACCAAATTGTCCTATTCAGCGAAGCACATATTGATTGCAACTGGCAGCAGGGCACATCGTCTTCCTATTCCTGGGCAGGTATATAGACTGATTTCCCTCTAGAATGATCAGAAGTTGATTCAGCACAATGAATTGGGTATTCTATACTACTTGTAGCTAGATTATGATGAAATTAGCTTCTCATATATTTGAACCAAATATTCGTATAAACAAACCTTTTATAACTGCCATACTTGTGATTCATGAATGAAAACTTGTATGCATTTCAAAAAAAAAAAAAATGAGTGAAAACTTATATTAATTGCTTTTAAGCTAAATTTTTAGCTGGGCCCCATTAAATTAAATTTAATTTTGGTAGCACTAGCAGCATGTGTAGATGCAATATTTAAACATATGGGAAAGATGGTAGATTCACAGATAATATTATTTAGAATACAGTCTGGCTAATTATGAAGGATCTTCTATTTTTTTTTCCTATCAAAACCACCAATTTTATTTATGTAGATTGCAAGCCTTTAGGTTTGGTTTATTTTACATCATTGTGATATATTCTTTTTAAGTAAGACTAAAGATTGATTTCAATGTCATTATTTATGAACTTGAGGTTTTCACAATCTTTCTATTGTTAGAGTGAATCCTATTGTACATTGCTTTCCAACAAACTATGGGCTATACTTTTAGTTTCTCTCGCTGGATGCTTCTATTGCTTCATAGTGCGTTACTTGTTACTAGTGCCAGAAATATGACCAAACTTAATTTATGGACAGATTGAAACTGGCTACTAGATTTGATATGTTTTTAAATAAGATATCACCGTTAGCATTTTCCTTTCATGTTTTTTAATTCTCCCTCTTTTTGACGTTTTAGGAGTTGGCAATTACGTCTGATGAAGCATTGAGTTTGGAAGACTTACCTAAGCGTGCTGTTGTACTTGGAGGAGGGTATGGCACGTCTCCTGATTGCTTGTTTGTTCTTTTCATCTGCTCAGTTTGTTAATGGCTTCAGATGATATGTACTCTTCCTGTCCAGATACATTGCTGTTGAGTTTGCATCAATATGGCGGGGCTTGGGTGCTACTGTAGATCTCTTTTTCAGAAAGGAACTTCCATTGAGGTTATTATTCAGTCAGATTTTATTTATTACTGCCAGATTTTTCTGGTATTTCATAAAAGTCCCTAGATCTGATCCTCTATTTAATTTCATTTGATGTTTGTTTTAAGTCTTATGGTGACCGTAATTGTTTTAGATATGTTCTTCTAAAGTGTTAAGAAATTTCTGCTTCATACTTTGTATGTACTTGTGATGTTTATGCTGGCATTTCATCTAGAAATTTGCATTATCATAGTCTGTTATTGGAATTTGGTAAATATTTTCTAAAAACTCTAAAGATGTTCTTAAGAAGATTGCCCAGACTGCTATTAATAGGATGAGATGGGCTTTATGTCTTCAAGAGAGGACCCTGATGAAGACTAGGAGTGACTAATAATTTTATGCATCTATGCTACAGAGGGTTTGATGATGAAATGAGGGCAGTGGTTGCTAGAAATCTGGAAGGAAGGGGAATTAATTTGCACCCAAGGACAAATTTGACTGAGGTACTCAATAGCAAATTCTGTTCAGTTTGCATTTCTTTTGTTTTCCATCAATATATTTTACTTTGTACTGATGTATGTTCTAATATACGTGAATTCAGTTGATTAAAACAGATAATGGCATAAAAGTTGTTACAGATCATGGTGAAGAGTTGATTGCAGACGTTGTACTCTTTGCTACAGGTAATTGCAATCTCTTTTAGGTTTCCAAGCAATTTTTTTCACCACTTTCATAGTCTTGTGATTCAGTTTATTCTGTTTTATATTTATCTCCATATTTTGTGGAATTCAATATTGATGTCTGAAAGGCCTGCTTTTTCTTTTTCTGGGGTGAATGACAATAGCCATTCTGCTGGTTAGTGGTTTGAGTTCCCTGTGCACCCTTTGAGCAATAACAGTCAGCTTTTCACCCTTCGTGGTTTACCGTCAGTTCTAATGCCATTGCTACTTAGTGGCATTATGTGCAGTCTTGTGGTGATTGTTTTAGAGACCTGCACATTTCCTGTGCCTGCTTTGTTGTTTATTCAATTTTTCATAAAATTGCCAGTTAGCTTTTACTTTGAAATCTCTCTCTCTCTCTCTCTCTCTCATGTGTATATGTTCTCCATGATAAATGCTTATTCTGTGGTCAGTCACCAATCCCTTGATCTGGCTGATGAAACTTACATGCAATAGCAATATTTATTATCTGTGAGATGCTATCAAATATAGAGCTTCGCATGTTCGTTTTAATTATTATTCTTTGTGAAATTTCAAAAGCAAATACATTTAATTATTGACCTTAAATTTTACTCTGCTGCTCTATTTCTTTTTAAGTGGTTAGGTTAATTTTGAATGGCTTGCTAATAATTGGTGCACTTTTATTTAAGTACTTAGTCATGCTTTTGAAAGTCCTGGCTAATATTCTTGAATGTTTTTTTATATCTGAAAATGTTCTGTGTTTGAACTTGATATATTTTCACAAACCTGTATACTGATGGCCTGCTATATCAGAGAGAGCATACTCATTTTGTTTTGAGAGTTATTTGTTGTAAGTTTGTGAGTGTGGTGATGTTCTTCTTTTGTTTGTTACAGGCAGGGTACCAAACTCAAAGAGGTTGAATTTGGAAGCTGTAGGTGTTGAACTTGACAAAACAGGAGCTGTGAAGGTTACTTCTTCTGTCTTCTCTTGTTCTCATTTCTTGTATTATTGAACATTACTAAATTTTTTTCTGGAAATAAGTTGGTATCTGCTGACTGGATTGTCTATGGACAATGCCAACTTGTATGGGTATGATATCATTATGATTGATGTTACTAACAACATGATTTCCGATGTTCTATTTCTTTGGCTTAATTTATGTTAATTGCTTTGAATGAGTTCTCCCACATTGTCTGAAAACAACAGTTACATGACGAAGTTGAATCTTGCAGGTGGATGAGTACTCACGCACTAATATTCCCAGTATATGGGCTGTTGGCGATGTTACAAATCGAATGAACCTGACTCCAGTGGCCTTAATGGAGGGAACTTGCTTTGCTGTAAGTGTTCTGTCTGAAGCCCTTTTATTTTTCTGTACAGAACATGGTTTTTTCTTTTTGTTTCACTTGTAACAATCACAAATGATTACATGTTAAACTTCATTTTTTTTTTGTGTGTTCATGTTCCTTTCTGTTTATTTTTCTTTTTGGGAAAACGTTTGCAGAAAACTGTTTTTGGTGGGGAATCTAGCAAACCAGACTACAGCAATATACCGTGTGCTGTGTTTAGGTAATGATTTCTCTCTTACAACATTCCTTTTGGATGTGATTTGGTGTGTATATGTAATTATTTACATTAAAATATACTGAAGTGGTCATGAAGAATTGTATTTGAATCTCTTTCTCCAGAGGACTGTAGAATTTAGACTTCTTTGAAGTTATTAGGTTTTTTATCCTCTCGGAGGATTGTACAAATTTTTTTGTTGAGTACCTCATTTGATCTTGGGCATATGCAAATATTCAATCTTTTGGTGCAACTAGTGTCTAATTTGTTATAACATCTTCCTTTTGAAGCTTCACTTTTTGGTATATTAATTGCTATGTTGTTTTGCTATTTTGCAGCATACCGCCACTTTCTGTTGTTGGTCTCAGTGAAGAGCAAGCAATTGAGCAAGCAAATGGCGATGTTCTGGTTTTCACATCAACCTTCAATCCAATGAAGAATACTATATCTGGGTATGATGATGATTTGAGATGTTATTGCATAAAAAAAAATGCAGCCATATTTGTCCCTGACTCTTCTGCCCCTTCCTATTTTTCTAAAGGCCTATATACCAATTGAGTTGTATGTCTTCATTTCTATCTTTCACTTTTGTGGCTAGGTTATGTGGACTCGGGATTTGGTTTCAGACTTAGAGACATCATTTTTTTTAAGCAAGCTTTTTTATTAACATCAAGGATCAAAGTGTCAAACCCACAAATTTAAGGTGTTTAACATGGATAGTGTAGGGTAAATTGAAGAACCCGTGCAACATGGCTATGGAGATGCTATTTTGCATTCTATGTAGCCTGCTAGTAAAAGGCTTCACTGGGATGAAGATGATGACAGAAGGGTTAATCTTGAATATTTTTATTGGTTTTTTATTGATTTGGGACGTGCTGGGGTTATTCATTTTTGGCTTCTTCTGTAAGTAGCTTCCTTGCCAGCTAAAATGCTTTTCAAAATTCTCTATTTTATTTAATAAAATGTCAATTAAGCATCTAAAATATTCTACTATTCCAGAGGTTAATGTATCCTTTTCCTTGTCCATTTGATCAGCAGCCATGTGTGTGATTCTTGTATATCTATGTTACTAATATTTTGCTTTCTTTGCAATTCATAAATTTCTTGTGTTCTGCTTCTAGACGGCAGGAAAAGACAGTAATGAAGTTAGTTATTGATGCGGAGACAGATAAAGTTCTCGGGGCATCTATGTGTGGGCCAGATGCACCTGAAATTATGCAGGTACTTTATTTGTTGGTTCTTTTGATGTGCATGCATATCTCCATGTGTCAGTGTATATATCGATGCCTTGTGTAATTTAAATACAAGATTATTCTAGACAATATGAATGTAGGGAATATTGGTAATGTTGTCTAAATTTTGCAAGCGCATAGTGTAAATTGTGGCGTGGCCCTAACAAACTTTATTGGATTGAGCTAGTGTGTTTTGCTTTAAGGGAATATTTTCTTATCCGTGAATGATCTTTGCTTCTGTCCTTGATGGATAATTCAAGTACTAGAGAATATTGAAAATCCTGATTACAAAAGGGTTTCTAGTTCACACAAACTTCTTACAGACCTTGCACCTTGTAGTAGAATGTAGATGCACTGTATTATGCTAACAGTTATTGCTGGATCCTATTATTTGTCAAAATATGATGCAACTGGCAATGATAGATGGGCCCAATGTCCTTATGCTAGCTTTGTCTTGCAATAAGCTGCATTTAGGAATAAGGTGAATTGTGCTGAATGTTGTAGGCCTGATGGCCTTATGCATAGTTTTGTCTTGCATTAAGCTGCATTTAAGCATAAGGTGAACTACACTGCATGTTGAAGGCCTGAAAATGATAACTCATATGTTCTAATTTTGGTTGTTCTGTTTAGGGGATTGCTGTTGGACTAAAGTGTGGAGCGACAAAGGCACAATTTGACAGCACGGTAAGTTGAACTTGTCTTTAGAACTAGACGTCTCTTCTGGTTTGACTTATGCCCTCCAATACTATACTTTTTCAGACTGAATTAATACCTTGGCTGAATTGGGTATTCTGAACCACTTTTGTTAGAGGTGTTTCTTCAGCTCCGGTTATTTCCATTTTATCTAAGGGCAATAAGTAGCAAATGGTTTATCCCGTAGGCTATCAACTATGTGTTAGTATGAGCAAAGCTTTGACATTCTTCTTGTTTTCATTATTATTTTGCTAAAGAGAATGTTTGGAGGTGGATAAGAGGATGTGGTTATAGCCATTTGGGTTGTAGAAGCAGACTTATAATATGCAAACTAAGCAATAAGATAATCATTGGCTGCCCTTTGTAAAACTGTTTCTTTCCAAATATGATTAGTTCCTTTATTCACGGAGGACAAAATTTTGGACTTTCCTTTCTTGAAGAATGATCTGCCCTGGGCAATCCCAACTTGTACCCCCTTCGTAGAATTCCTTCTACACTTTATTGTAATTTTTAAGTATCCACCTTACTGAGCAAGTCTTTTGAACCTTTCCTACAGGTGGGCATACATCCTTCTGCAGCTGAGGAGTTTGTGACCATGCGGTCTGTTTCACGGCGTATTACTGCAGGTGGGAAACCAAAGACAAATCTGTAGTAGACATTTATCAAGGAAATATTGGTCCTGATAATATGCAGTTGGAAGCAACACTCCCATGGTCATAGATATCTCTCGGGAAAGGGTATAGATGATTGCAAAGGGTTGTATTTCCATTTATCTTTATTCCCAATAAAATGCTTTTCCGTTGTATTGGTTGAATAGTGGTACTAGCAGTGTATTTGTTTGGTCGGTGTATGGCATCATTCAATTTGGAATTGTATCTTTGTCTTATGGAGTAATGCAAAGGCATCTTAGATAAGTTCTCTTCTTCCGATATGCGGGGACCCTCTCTTATGCGGTACGTGCCGTTTCCACTCAAGTCTGTGTTGAGACGCTTTTTGCTGCAATAGTTGGCGAATTACATACGCCTGGGTTCCTGCCACTTGGAAAAGGCTAGGATGGACAGTGAAGGAAAACCCTTGATTGTTGCAATTGGAAAGGAGGATCAGTCAAAGTTGCATCATTAAACATGCTTTCGTTGATTGTTGCATTTACTACTTTTACCAAAGTCATAAAGGCCCAAAGTGTATTTACACTTAAAAACAAAAAATGAAACTACTTGTTCAAATTAAAAGTACTATTTCCCTCACTTGAATTTGCTTCTTCTTCTTCTATTGCATTGGATTAATAGCAGAGCAGAGACATAAGAAGCAAAAGTTAGATAACATGGAAAATGGTTATAAATACTTCATATGGAGATTTGATCCGCGGAGGAATCGGGGGTGTACAGGGGACCTTCTAAGGGTCATCACCCATTATAGTAGTGGTGTTGTATTGTCATATTGACGGAAAAGGGCACTTAGCAAAACTGTGATTACCAAGTTTGGAGTCCGATGTTTTTAGCCCCTTCTCTTGCAGTCGTCGTTTCTCGGCAGGCACAATCGTTCAGTATTTTAGTTTGTATCCAACTTTTCTTCCTTTATGTGAAGATGGACCGTTCAACTTGCAAGGAACCAAATGATTGTAAAGCAATGGATACTGTCGCTCTGCTTACTTCTACAATTAGTTCACTTGATATAACACTATTAACTGGACAAATTTTTTTAAAAAAAATAGTTGTAAGAGTACTCTTTACATCTAAATAATCTAATGGGTTTTGTTCAAGGCTAATGTAATGTGAAAGTTTCTGAAAGATTATGGATATCATGCTTTTATTTGTATGATCTGTAAAGCAAGATTGATGTAACAGACAATAGGGAGCTGTTGTAGCAGGTGGTCAGGCAACTCATTTCCACAGCTGGATAGCCTAGTTAATTTGTTCCGTGTTAACACGTGTGTTAAATGAACACTAAACCACAGTTGGATGCCTAAATCACTGCTTTTCCTTGGCATACGTCACAAATTGTGTACCCAAGGCCTTCACAATATGGACAATTTGCTCCCTCCTCCACCCATTCTAAAAACTGCATCACAATAATCAGTCCAATGGTCAATTTGGCAGAATACAATTACTAAACAGATCGTATAAAGAACAAGAACAAGCAAACCCTTTTACCTGCGGTTCTACGTTGGGTTCGCCTGTTCCATCACATTCTGCAGTAGAAACAATGTCAGTGAGACTATTTAATTCCAGGTACACAACTGATGAAAATTATGACATGCAACAGAGCACTTGAAAACTCTGAAGACTTCATCGTTTGAGCAAATATCACATTTTGCACTACATTCATAAAAAAAAAAAACATAAGGAACGTTAAGAAACCAACTTGAAATAATAATTACCTGTGCACATTAAACGGCCCTCCCCACGACAAGCATGGCACCTTGTTGTGGAATCTCTGTTTTTACTTTCCATGGCTTTTTTATCCTTTCCAGCAAGTCTAGAGGGTTCTTCCCACCGATTTTCTCCAAGAAGAAAAACTCGATGTTGAGATACCTCAGCTTGTGTGAAACCTTCCTCTTTCACAACTTCCTGTTGTATTTCTGAGATTTCTGTCAAAGAAGCAATTGCAGCTCCATTCGTTTGTTCCTATAATACAAGATTAGTCCCAAGGAACTAAGCAGTTTATTGGGTAATATAAAAATTTAAGTGTACTAGCATGCACGAGAAACTTTGCCTTCTGCATGATCTGAACATACCTTCTCTGGAACAGTTGGAGGGGCTACTTCATGATCTGAACTCTTGATCTGCTGTCCCGTAAACAACCTTTGAAGAAGTTCTGCACTCATTATTCCATCTTCGCGAGCACCTACTGTTGCCTGTCAAGAGGGAACATTTAGTGATGAATGAAAAATTAGATGAATGATAAAAAGCTTTTACTAATCAGCAATCCATAAGATACTATATTGTCATTGGTATCAATATCTATGATAATAATGGGAAACTCTTATCCATAACAACAACAAACAATGGTGAAATTACAGCTTACTTGCCAAGTTTTCACGGCACGCTCAGTTCCACTGGAGAAGCTAGAAAATTCCATGTCCTCCTCTCCCGAATAAAAACCCAATTTTTCTAATGCCTCCTGTTAGCATTCGGGAACAAATCAAGATCAATGATCCACTCCGTTTCAATCTCATGAACATATCATATTACAGCGTAGCAATTAGCACATGCAAACAGGAATTCAAGAAATAGAAGGAAGAAATTTAAATTAGCCAAACAAAGCAAGTCCATTCCTTTTCTTGTTGCTTTTTCTATTTCCGCTCAAAAGAGCATTCCCATTGAATTTGTCCCAAATATCTATAACCAAACAACAATAAGATTGTAGCCTTAAAGTTTTAATTTGTATCGAAAATTCCAATTGTTCCAAAATCCTTGGCTTTGGTAAGTTAACCTGCATTTCTCGAACTTGTTCTCCTTCGCTGCCTACCCTCAACGCTTTCCTTTCTATCTTCTTTTCTTCCTCTTTTTCCCTCCTCGCCAAAACCCTAACTCCTTCCTCCACTACCACCTCTTTCTCTTTTACTTCTTCCAAAACCATCTCACTCGTGCTTTCTCCGCTGTCCGCAATCCGATTCTTCTCTTTCAACACCTGCAATAAAGCTCCGATACTCGATATCGTCTCCGAAACCGAAGCTCCTTGAACCGAATTCCGGTTCTCTAAGGTTTGGATTTGAAGCTTGAGTTCGGAGATTTGCCGAAGCAGAGATTCTTTCTCGTTTAACCACCGCTTCTCTTCTCTTAGCCAGCGTTGCTCTTCCCGGAGCCACCGTTGTTCTTCGCGAAGCCACCGGCTTTCTTCGCGATCGAAATTCGAGGAATTAGTTGAAGAAGAGAAACAGAGGAAGAGTTTGGAAGGGGAAGGAGAGAGTGGAAAGGATTTGGAAGGAAAAGAGCGGGAATTGAAGTGGAGAAAAGGAGGATGGAAAGAGAGAGGAATTAAGGAAGTCATCTAAATTGGAAGGAATAGAGAAATTAATTACTGAAGAGGAAAATGTGAGGAAGAAGAAGAAGGAGGGAAGAAAGCGGATATTTTTGTTACTACTTCGATTCTGATTCTGATTCTGATTGATAATTGTAGTGTTTGGTTACAGCTTTTAAACCACACGTTAGGAACACACAGGTGGCGGGAAGCTTTTACTCCTTCCCTCAGCCGAGCTTTTACTTTATAACAAAGAGACTGCTAAAGTTAACAGCTAGTAATTGGTAATTTCAGATTTTCATTGCCAATTCATTTCATTCTACAGCACCTGAAATGTTCATCTAGGAAACTTCATCGTTCTACATTCCAACCCAAGCAAAGCTATATCAAGGAATTTATGCAGTCCCATTTCTTCCCAGCACAGGGAACTGGTTAAGGTCCTCAAATCTGAGGACCATAATCCTCATAGGGCCTATAGCCACCATACAAAGGCATTTGCCCTTCTTGCCTTCCATTATTCCCCTGCTCATAATTGCCTCTGCCATAAGGTCTCTGCCCATAGGATCTATCACCATACTGCTGCTCATTCTTCTCCCTAATTCCCTCAGCTGGTTTTAGGAATTCGTTAAGGCTCATTGACTTACGAATTACTCTCTCTTCCTCAAGGCTATGACAAGTGTCTTTCCTCTTTGTCTCAGACGTCTTCTCCTCTTTCTTTTTCCCAATCATTTGCATCGACCCGAATTCCTTATTTGCCGTAACTTTTCTCCCCCCGTCCTTCTTCATTGCTTCCACAGGTTTCTTCTTTTCAAGGAGAGACTCTTCATACTCTTTAAGAGTCATTAACTTCTTCCCATCATCCACTTTCTCTTTCTCTTCAGCCTTGATCACAGATTTACCTTCAAATCCCTTGCTCTTACTCTCCATCATTTCGGACTTCTTGTCACCATGATTATCACCATTTCCTTCCTCACTGTCGCCACTGTTAGAAGCAGCAGCTTCTTGCCCCTCGTTAGCCACAACAGCAATATTGTCATTCTTGCTATTATCATTGTTATATTCATTATCACCATCCACTTTACGGTAAACCTTTCCATTGTTACAGCATTCACCTCCGTCACGCCTGTAATATCCTCGAGGGCCTCGACGTCTATAACCACCGTAATATTGTAGACGTTCTTTCCCATAATCAAACTCTTGTTGATGTTGATGATTATTAGCATAAGCAACAGCTTGACCCTCCTTCTCATAAAATTTCCTGCTTTGTTGAAATCCTCTTCCTCCTATACCCCCCCTACCTCCACGGTAACCACCATTGTTATTCACCTGATACCCAGGAGGCGTGCTATAATTTCCCCTATATCCATCACCACCTCCATAGCTGTAATTCCTATAGTTACCCTGATAGCCATTGCCAACTCTATAGCCTCTCTGACCCTCATGATAAACATGATTATGGTAATTATCAGGATAGTTCTTGCCTTCTATCTTGGCATTTTCACCGTTTCCACTGCTTGGTTGTTGTCCATTGTTGTTGGTTGCACTTGTAGCCTTAATCTCGCCTTCTTTTTCTCCTGGTTCTTTTGCGTCGCTGTTTCCTTCAGGCTTTTGCTCTTCCTTCATTTCTTTCCTGAGAACAAGGAAAGATCTCAAAACATGCCTGGGGAGGAAAATACGTTTAGCCAGCATCTTACGAGGATCCATATTCTGAAACTTATGCGTTGGCTTTTGCTCTTTCTTGTTATCCAAGGCATCCGGCTTCGAGGGCTCTTCCACTTTCAGGCTATCAATGAGCTTTGATACAACTTCGGATTCTTGGTCGGTCAAGAGAGCAAAGAAGTTTTTCTCTTGAGCCATGAATGACGAGAGGAGAAACAATTAAAAAACAAGAAGCATAAACCTTCAAACCTGGAGAAACCCTAACTGAGATGGGAGTGAGGAAGTTGGTGGGAATTGCTCGTGTAATTTGGCATAGGACTGGAAATCCAACTCAAGAATAGCACGTGCAAAAAGGAACACTGAAATACATACACAAAGTACCCATTTTGTCCAAAATGAAAATACACAAGTACCCATCATCAAGGTGGGGTTTAATCTAATTGTCTTAATGCGAATATACTAAAATAAATAGTTATTTAATGAGTGATTTGGTTTCACACCCATAAATATTACAAGTATGTTTTTAGTTAATAATTTATTTAAATTGATTATCCACTCTCTTTACTTTATTCAATAATCTATCATCTTAAATTTATTATTTAGCCAGCTACAACTGCCGTGAAGAAGATGGCAATCCTTTATTTTATTTTATTTTTTCACATTGTAGCTGCTTGCTTCTTTTGTTCTTTAAAATTTCTAATGGCGAAGAGAAGCTTTATTATAAGGGAAGGAGCTACAACAAAATGTTGGATTACAAACGCCCATTTTTGTACAACAATGTTCCATGATTGATGAGAAATTTTCATTATTCAGAATTTCGGAATACAATTATCAGCATATGAAATGACAAAACATACATTGACACAGCCGAAATCTGCTTGAAATCAAATAGATAACCGAAACCATCCTTCACCACCAGATGGATACAATTGTAAAGCTCAATCCTCTTTGCCCAATAGCACTCACCCTCGCCCAGGCACCTCAACCTTTTGATCGTACAATTTCTACTTGATGTAAGCTACTAAAGCCTAAAGAAAAAAAAAAATTGCTGGCTGTCCAGATTAACCTATCCAACACCAACAGCTTCATAGAAGGTAATAAGATAACCGTGAATTGCCTGGTAATAAAGCATAAACACACTGGGGCTGCTTTTGAGAGTTCAAATATTCATTATACTTGGGCTTATTCCAGCTTAGTCTAACTTGACATTAGAATACAAAAGTGTGTCCCTTGTCAGTGGCATGTTGAGAAGGAAGTAAACCTGCAGTAAAAAAACACAAAACAAGAGTGGATAATCAAATACCATAGTTTGCAAAAAGAAATATAATTGATTAGACTAAACAGCCTTATAGCCACACCCAGCCAGATGACAAGAACAGAGTCATGGGAACTCCTAAATTAGTCAACAGCATATGAACAATGAAGACACAAACCAAAACCTTTGCAGTTGACAATCAAGAGAGAATGTTTTTCAATCTTTTCCCAACATAGTTGACACCCCTGAGGGGAAACCATAGAAGTAAATGTGTACATCTGGTTAAAACTTTGTCTGAGCTTTTCAATTGTTTTAAAACCTGGGATAAAAGAACTTTCAACATTTGTCAAAAGGCTTAGCATTTGTTTGGTTTTATGCAATGCAATTATAGATTTCATGGAACTTCAATATTACCAGAAATGTCAAAAAGCACTCTAGGAACAATGTAAAATCCGGCATCCAACTTAATAAATCTTACCCCTAAGAGAGTTGCAATGACAAGAACAAGTCCAGTTACCCAAGCAAGGGTCCTTCTAACCAACACTTGTGCAGCATCAGTGGTATTCTGAGAGCGTATTTTTTCTGCCAACCAACGCGGAGATGGACGAGAGGTAAACATCACATTCATCAATGTTTTTGATTCTGGCTGAGGTACCCCATTAAAGACAATAGCTCCAACAATTTCACCTGCCCAATCATCAATTAGATTTGCTAAACAAATTGGCAGCCAGGGATTGGATTGAGGGGGATGGGGGGTAATAGAAAGACAAATGCTGTCAACAACTCAAGAGATGAAAAGCATTCACTGCAAATTTAGAGGATACCATCCGTAGCATAAATGCATAGAGACTTCCACGTAGATTGCCATGTCTATTTTCTCGTAGCTAAACAAACTATGATAACAAAAAATAAAAATAAAAACCAAAATATATAGATGCACACGCATATGGGTAAAATTATATATCACTATTTTCTTTAAACAAGTTGCAGACTCCCTGCCTTTGCATTTGTATACACGGAGCATGAAAATGAACAAAACTGGAATAACAGCATATTTCTAACTCTTAATTAATTAGTAAAGTGGAGGTCATTTTCCTTCCACAATGGAGTGTTCAACGTGTTACCAACCTTCATAAGCTGTCAGCAATGAATCAAATATCTTGGAAATTGTGGCAAGCTGAAGCCTCATTCCTTGCTTATTAATACCGTCAGCGTCATGCTGCTCCTGCAAAGCCTGTAACATACATATTTTTTTTAACATCAAAAGGAATAGGGAGGGGGTTAAGTGATGAGGAAGAAAAACAAAAGAAAAAGCAGTACAAAAATTACAATAGCATGAAGATAGATGACTAGATACATGAATTAACCATTTTCTAAACTCAAGGCCCATAATTAGACACAAATCTTAGAGAGTTTTAATCAATACCAAACATCTGACTAATATTTCATTATTGTAGATACAGAGCATGTCTTCTCACACACATTTGATAAGAAGACAGATAACACATTTTTACAAGGCCAAGTAAGCATGGCATCTGAGAATGCTATTTGTCAATAGGGAAAAATGTAATACATGTTGTAGAAGGGTATTTACATTTCACTTTTAACTAAAAGAGCTGCAATTCAAATAAACCCTTTTCTTCCTCATCAATGGATTTACAAGAGTTTTAATCACGGAAAGTAAGATGATGACAATAAAAGAATCCTTCCAGTTAAAGATGACGGTTTCCAAATATATTTTCAGACAAGACACCAATCTAAGAAACCAAATAATAGTTAGTATTAGCCAGATCAAGTCGGTATGTTTAGCACCTTAATCGCATCAAAAGAACCCATTATTAACTCAGCAGGTCTGTGCAAAGTCTGTGACAAATCTGCATGCATCTTCATTGCTTTCCTTATATTGTGGGACAGAGCCAACAGTTTTGATGCAAATTCCCTATGTACTTTCTGCAAAAAATCAAAACCTAGAGCTCTCAATGAGGTAATTGAGAATTCAAGACAAAATACTACTGCTACTACTATAACAGTGTCAGTCAAGAACAATTCATAAACAGGAAAACATAAAATATTAGCTCCTGAATGATACCTTTGACATATGAAAATTCACATTGTCACCATTTGCCAAGGGAATAGTCAAGACTCCTTGCAGAGGTTCCGTAGCATCAGTAACATATGATCCACCCAACCAAGATGCCTAAACAGATACATAAAACCACTTCACTGTCACGTGTGAGACCCAAATAAGCAATCAAATGGACGACAAACAACAGAGATGTCAACTAAAGCCTAGAATAATAAACTAACAAAATCATTGATCTCTTCTTCAGTGTAATCTCCCAGAGGCTCATCCAAAGAAATCACAGAGACTTCCTCTTCATCTGCAAGAAAATTCATATAATGAACAAATCCTAATGAATATATACATTTGGGGGAAAATCTTCAACACAATGAAAGTCATGACTAGAGTCTGACAGTTTTACATTTTTTTTTTTTTTACATCTTGACAAATGGTCAGGTACCTGGAAGCTGAATGTCTGCTCTTGAACCAAGATCAACACTTCTCTTCAAGGCATTGATGAAGAGAGCATTCTTGGGGTCTACAACAAGAGGATCTGGAGGTCGAAAAACATTCATTAAACAAAATGGACATGGGGGACTGAGTGAAGAAGAAAACAGAGAGAAAATAAACTTTGAGATACGTGCAGGTACCATCAACTCCAGTGACTTCAAGCAGAAAAACAGCACGGGGTCTATCAAATGGATTTGGAATGAGAACCTCATTCAGCTGCAAAACAGCAATAACACCTTTAAACAAAAGATTCTATGAACAAAACAAAAACAAAAAGAAATCAAAAAGATTTATTAGTCAGGACTCGTGAGTAAAAAGACACCTTAGATGAACCGGCAGCTGAAAGCGTAGTAGGTGGTGCAAAGCCAAGCAAGACTGATACAGCAGCACCAACTTCATGCAGCAGCATTGATTGCGACTGTTAAAGTTAAAAAAAAAAAAAGGGGGGGGGGAGGAGGGACACTGAAAGTGAGAGAAAAGAACAAAATGCGTCTAAAAACTTAGAAGCATGAATAGCATAAGATACTCCAATCTTAACATGCAGAACGAAACTTGAAAAAAAAAAAGGTTGTGGACAAAATACTTCTCCTACTATCAAATGTGAATCTAAGTAGGTCCAAATCCGCTTGATCATACCTAATCAAAGGGATTTATCATCTAAAAAACATTGCAGTAAAATGATAATATCAGTTATCAGAACCGCAATCTTTATTATTAACCAATTCAAAAAAGAAAAGTTATTATACATAGTAAAACAGCTAAATACAACAAAATTAACCAACTTTACATTTTCTAGCCAACTAAAAGTAACCATCCACACAATCTATTGATACTTAAAGTTCATCATAAATTATAAATAAATGAAACCTGATTACAAATTATTGGAATGAATTAGGAGAAAACAAATAAATACCTGAGCAACATCGCCGGTTGATTGAGTGCGAAGAAATTGATGAGTTGAACTATCGATGAAGAAAACGGATCCAGTATCTTCAGCCTACGATAATAAAACGAGCAAATATTGAATCAATGAAAAGAATTATCAATATCAGATCTAATTATATTAAAGAGATAGAAAAAGAGAGCAAACCCTTGAAAATGAGAAGAGAAGTGAAGAAATTAGGAAGAGATGAAAAATCTTCATTGTAAGAAAGTGAACGAGAGAAGGAGAGAGTCCGATCTGTGTGGTGGTTTCGCGATCACGGGGACACACGGGGGTAGGGGAGAAAGGAAGAGGACGAACTCGAACCGGAATTTGTTTTGATCTGCCACTGGGCGACGTCGTTTTGATCCTTTCGTGGAGCGAATGATCGGGTTGGGTTCTTCTTGGGCCAGGATTGTTAAAATTTGGTTTGGTGAGATTGGAAGTCCAATAATATGCACATGTGTGATATGTGCTTTTTTTTTTTTTTACCATTTAGAATAAATTGTTCTAAAAGAAAAGGATAATAGAGAGAGATTCTTAAATATTAATACAAGAAAACAAGAGAATGGTAGTTTTATTGTTCAATATATTAACTAAAAAAGAAAGTGAGAAATCAAGAGTAAAGCTTTTAATTAAACAAAATTATCGATTTATTGAGCATGATATTATGCGAGATTAATTCGATTTCTTTTATAGTGGATCAATATAGATATGTCAAATATTAATATTCATTTTGTCTCAGATTAAAGATTTACAAATTATTGTTTAAAATGAAAAATATATATATATAACTTTCAAATTTTGGTATTTTTATTATTTTCTGCTCAAAAGAGTATAATAACAAGAATCCCAATCAATATCCTCCAAACTCAATTATTAAAACTTGAAATTATAATTTGAAATTTGGGAAAAAAATAAGGATGATATAATGTTCAAATAAGATTCTAAATTATTTAAAAAAATTTAAATAAGTCTTTGTTCTTTTATGACATTAAGTCAAATCATTATATTTTTATTTTGAATTAAATAAGTTCCTATAACGAATAATTGACTAATTGTCATTAGTTCAAATATCATTTATCATTTTATATCCACATAATAAAGGCATGACATTAATGTAGAGGGTGAAAAATGTCACATGATCATATTATTATGTCAAATTAACATGTCACATAATCATCAATTATAATATATTAATATGTCATATCATCATTAATTATAATATTTTAATATGTCACCTTAACGTCATGTGATGCAAAATGATAAATAACATTTTTAATAAGTTAATCATTAGTTACAAGGGTTTATTTAACGTAAAATAAAAATATAAAAAACTTATTTTGTTCAAAATAAAAATATAAAAGCTTAACTGAACACAATAAAAATATAAATTTTTTTTTGAATTTTCTCAAATAGTTTACGAAATTTTTTAGAGATTATGCCAATAAAAATTTGTAGAACCAGAAAAGATTTTTTTTTAATTTATATTTGATGTATTGTTAATAGATAATATTTATATATATTATTGATAAATTAAATATTATTAAAAATTTTTATTGATAGTTGATGAGCTTGCACGTTTCCAAAACAGAAAATTTGAATAAGTATAAGACACCTTAACTCCAAACGAAAAGAGTAATAAAAATGTACGTGAATGAAAAGAAGAAGGTAAGGGTCTCGCAGTCAAAAGAGCCTAATAAACAAATAGACAAGCAAAAAAGAACATTGTCATCTCCTATTTTATTGATGTGTCGCGTATATTTCAGGAGTTTCCAATGCAAATTATACATGTCATGAAGGGAGAGGTGGATCCCATTTACAATAGAAAATTTCAAAGGCCAAAGAACCTAATATTGAAAAGAAGAGAAAAAAGAAAGAAGCTATTTCTATATGGGATCACCTAAGAAACTATTATTTACCATGTGACTCTTATACTTACAAAATTAATGTGTGGGTCATGGTAACATGAAGAAAAATCTACATTCTTTATTGGGAAAAAAAAAAGAAAAAAGAATAATCCAAGAAGGGGAACAAAAAGGAAGAGAGATGAGTATTGGAGCTGCCAAGAGGAAGGCCTTATCATCACCAATCAATGGTACTCAAAATGGCAACCATCATAGCCTGTTAGCACAGTACAAAGAATTAACACAAATTAGTAAAATTTCATTTGAATTTTATTCTGAAATTTAATTATTCCAAAATCAGAAGCAATTTGCCAAGTTATCTTTATTGTTTGAAGGGTTTAGGTCGAATTTAATGTTAGCAACTAGCCAAAAATTCTTATTCAATAAAAGAAAGCAATGTTGAAAGAATGAGATAGTTTTTAATTGCAGGTTTTGTACTAGCAATTTTCAATTGGGAAACTCACTTGGATCAACTGTGACGAGTATGGCTGTGCCTCCGAACTCACATGTACCACCTGCAACCTTGGTTTTTTGCCAGTAGCTGTTAAAAGCGTAAGAAGCATGTGCAAACAAGGTGTCAGGCTGGAAGCATGACCCACTGGGCTGAATCGAATCACAATCTGCTCCAGACCCACATGCATAGTTCATAGCTTCTTGAATAATAGGGTCAGGCACTGAGGGCTTAGCCACGCACCATAAGGCTATGCTTGGAGCCACATTGGGAGGTGGTGGAACCGTGGGCGGAGGGAACACAATCGGTGGTAGAAACACCGGTGGACTCGGATTAAAACCGAATGGGGATGGAACATAGAATGGTGGGCTCAAGACAATGGATGGTGGGCTAGGCTCAAAATAAGGTGGGCTCCCGGGTCCTGATGGGCTTGGGATATAAATTGTGGGTGTTGGTATTGCTTGTGGCGGGCCTGGAAATATTGCCGGTGGATTCGGAGTGACCGAGAATTGGGGCGGGCTTGGAACCGCTCCACCACCTGAGCTTGGTGGTGGGCTTTGGCCTGGAAGAACAGGAGGGAGGATGGAAGAGGGAGATGGCGGGGAGAGTGTGGTTCCGCTGGGAGGTGGAAGGAGTGTAGTAGGGGTTCCAGGGGTGATAGGGGGGTTAACACAATAAGGAGGGGAATTCACAGGGGGTAGTGAATCAAAAGGTGGCAAAGAAAACGGTGAGCTTACACCATAAGGTTGGGTATTAGATGTATCAGTAGGTTGTTCAATGACTAAACTCATAAGCTTACTCATAAGCTGCAATTTCTTTGTGTGCTTTATGACTGAACTCCTTGAATGTTTTGGATCTTTGATTAGTCCCATTGATTTCCTTGCATCTGCCCAAAGGAGAAAAAAATCTTAGAGATTTGCAATTAATCATCCCAATGCAAAAGTTTCTGCCCTGATCTGCTCCATTTCAACAAAGGTTAATATCCCTTCAGTTGGGTAATGCATTCCAACAATTTTTCATTATAGCTCTTGATATAGAAAGATAAAATGGTCTACACTTAATTAAATGTTGTTTATTGAAAGATATAAATTACATGAATTTGAATGCAAAACTCAGTTTTGATAAGCTATATTGGTTTGAGCAGAAACTTAGTGACAAAGCAAACATAGTATATTCCATGTAACCTTTTGACTCGTCATGAGACTAAAGAAGTAAAAGTAAACGGCCCATCAGCAAAGACAAATGGATTAAATAAATAAAAGTTGATAGTAACACAACTCTTCGTGTCTAAGGAATCACACGATTCAATGTCATGGGGTAGTCCGAGGTGTAGTGTAGACCATTGAATCAAGCGTACATGGAACAACATTGGAATATCTGATGTGAAAACGATTAAAAAACACAGGATGATAATGTTAATATAGTGATTCTAAAAATTTTGGGTGTAAACCTATGCAATGTGAAGAGGAGAAATTTTACAGAAAAAGCATTTTGAAATCTTCAGAATCTGCAGAGTCAGGTCGTTTGTCCAGTTAAACAGTGCACAATTGGGAGAAGAACCCAGAAGGAGAATCAAAGCTAATTACAAAGTGAAATGCGACATATATGCTGAGATGAATCATTCAAGCTGAATTTCACTTAATAGCGGAAATCAGCTTACCGCAATGTATGAACAGAGTGGCCGCCATTGTTGAATAAAGAAGGAGCATGCAAATCCTGCTTTCCATTGCTCAGCCTCAGCAATGCCAAAGAACTCCAGGGCAAAGCTGTCTTAACTTGCTTCAACCTCCAAACCACTCAAAGAGAAGAAGACTGATATAGGGACATATATAGAGGGCAATCAAGGCAATGAGAGGGGACAAGTGGCTGGGTTGGCCATAAAAGATTTGATTCTTGAGCAGCTCACGTTGCTGTAAGTAGTCACTTTGCTTAGAAATGTATATCTGAAGAATACTAAAAAGGGGTAAAAGGTCCTAAGAGAAGATGTAGTTTAAGGGAAGCTGTTCACCTGCCCCTGATCAAAATTCCTCTTTCCTCACTTAAAAATGTTTTTGTTTTTGTTCATGCAAATTTGGCATATATGCTTGCTTCACATCGGGAAAAATCAAAGCAAGGTTTTTGTTGCCCTTTTGTCTTGCTTGCTTTCTACTCAAAGCTCTCTTTTCTCGCAATCTTTGCCCTTGGAATGACTCCTCTGTGTTGGAATATTTATGGGGAAGGGGAGCAGTCTGGAGACTCATTAAACTAATACAAAAGCAGAGTTCCTTCGCTATGGAGGTGGGTGTTAAAGCCCGTGCAAACTGCAAAGCTTGTTTGTTCAATTTTGGACATATCCTGTTGGGCCCTCTATAAAGTCCCTTCCATTAAATTGGCATATTTGGATAGAATTCTAGATTTAAGCACATGAACATTTAGTTTATTAATTTTAGATTTATATCCGATGCAAATATATCATGCTTATTCATAAATTTTCACATTAATTTTGAAGATTCAAATATCATATACTTGGATGAATTTAAAATGTCTAAGAAGTATTGAGCATGGAAATGTTAAATAACGAAGAGTCCTTTGAAAATATTTTATACTAGTTTAAAATCAACATTTCTTTCTAATGAGTCTTTTTATGATTTTTTTTTTTGTATAATGTTTTAAAAAGTTTTAAAGTTATTTCAGAAAATTGAATAAAATCTTTTTATTATGTTTAATCAAGTGTTTATATTTTTATTTTGAGTTAAATAAGTTTTATAATTGATGATTGACTTATTACTATTAATCAAAATATCATTTATCAGTTTTATACCCACGTGACACTGATGTGAAAAGTAAAAAATCACATGATTATGTTATCATACCATATAATCATCCATTATGAAATATCAACATGTTATATTAACATCATATATTATAAAATAACAAGTAATATATTAATTACGTCAATAGTTAGTTATAAAGGTTTAGTTGTTCAAAACAAAAGTATAATAACTTATTTAGCTTAATATAAAAAAAATAAACTTAATTAATATAAAAATATTTATATTTTTATATAATAATTAGTTTAAAATAAATAAAAAATAAATATTCACATAACAAATAGTGATAAACCGAAAAGTAGAGAAAGAAGTTGCCCAACTTATGTTGATTGAAGTAAGCAAACGGCCCAAAAAGAAGACAGTGTTCTTTCACGGCTTATGTGTCACTTTCCCGCTTTCTTACATATAAACCCAGCTCACTTGCACTGGACCTATCTCGGGCCAGGCCTGTTAGACTTTGACAAACAATTACTCCATTAGGCCTACTACATTGGCCCAAATCGACAATACAGTGTCTTCCATTCGTAGCAGAATTTAAGTCCAAGTTTAATATATTTTGAATGAATTTAACAATATGATTATATTTTGTTACTATGACCTAACATGAATCATCATAGACGTAATATTTACTTTTGAGTGAATTGATGTCCCCATGACATCAGGGAAGAGTCATCCTTACTAAAAATGAAAAGAACAAGCATTAATAAAGTTTGATAATACTCATTTGAAAGATGATAAAGCAAAAATTAAATATGGGTAGGATCAGCTTTTTTTCCTGACTAATTTTGCAAGCACTGTGCCCTTTTTCCAATAAACTTGTCAATCATACAGTAATTAGTTAGTATTAATGTCAACACTTTTTTTTTTCTGAAAGTTTCCACTATCTTTTCTTCTTTAGCCCATTATTTGTCTCATGCTATAACCAACTAAAATGAGCAAAAGAAAAGGATAAGCAAAATCATGATAAATTTGGTATGGTTTCATGTGATGGAAATCTAAGCTTAATAAAGAAAAGAGGGTAATTTATAACTCAATTGGACAACAGTTTCTTTTCATGCATAAGAGCATAATTACTGCTTGATCATCAAAACCAAGACAGCAAGGAAATTCAATTGATAAAAATTAAAAGTCTTACATTAATTTTTTAAGTGAATGTTGTGATCTAGTTCTCAATCAAATTATTGAAAAAAAAACTAAAATTATATAATGATTGAAAATTAATATTACATTATTTTAATTTGAAATTTCTAACTTATAATTTTCGTTGTTGAATGCTAAACATAACTGGTATAAATGCAAAATAATTAAAGCAATGTTGGGTTATGAGTTGACTAAAAGATGGTGCAAACAAAGGTGTATATATAATGACCTCTTACTTTGTTTATTCATAAATGGGTAAACCAGTTTGTCAAATGGCTAATGCATGGATGATGAGTTGGGAGATGGAAATAGCATAATTTTCCTTAACTAAGATTACTATATAGTGTAATGATGGGATAAAACAAGGTCACTTGCCATGCATGCATAATCTCAACTAGAGAGATCTTGTATGGAAGTGCTGTCATATCCAAAAAAAAGGAAAAGAAAAGTTTAGATAAAGGCTTAATTTGAAATTATGACTTGTAGTTAGATGTCACATTTTCATCAATAGGACAAGGTATACGGATGCATAAATTTGATTCCTCTTCATCAAAACACACGCTAACTTTTTTCTCTCTTTCCTTGCATACATTGACTAATAATTAATCATGTCGTTTTGGTGTGTTTATGTGGACAAAAAGTCATTTTAAACTCTGAAATATACAGTACATTAATTATTTGAGGCCTTTATTCTCATTCAGCTGGCAAGTTGATCATTGTTATTCTTTTCTTTGGGAGCATTTTGGTTAGGTGTATTAGGTGTTGAGTTTCACATGCCATTAACTTCAATTTCAATTAATCATGAATTGGAACATGAGACCCATAAATAGAAAATCTTAAATTCTAAATAGATTTATAGTGTATATATGGATATTAGTTAATTGTAAATTAATGAAAATTAATATAAACATATAGGTTTCTTGGCACATAAAATTGATTGGTTGATCACAAACCCACTTTTCCCAAAAAATGAAGAAATTGAAGAAAGCATGCTTTTCCTTTGTTCTCATTAGTGTATAACCCTTATGTAACTAGTTGTCGAAGTTTATATGAAAAGGTGAATGGGATTGAGAAAAAAAAAAAGAAAAAAGAAATACAACAAAATACAGGCCCATACAAGATGGGAATGTGAAGGATAATTGGAGTTCTTTGATTTCCTACTTGCAAATAATGGCATAGGCAGTATTAATTGGAGCATAAAGATGATCATCACAACAATATGATTGATCATGATATATATGATAGCAGCGCAATATTGGGATCATGAAGATGATCATCACAACAAAATGATTGATCGTGATGATACGATCGCAGCTGCAACAGCAAGTCCTGTTCAGTATAATGATGAAAATACTAGATAGAGTTTAAAGAAGTGTATTTAGAATAACTTATATTTGTTTAAAAGTTAGTATTATTTTTTCTTCAAAAGATTAAAGTTTCGTAACAAAATAATTTTATTTTTCTCTTAGAATTTTTCATGTACATTTTTTTCTTGAATTTTGTATAATAATTTTAAAAAATATAAATAAAACTATAAAAATTATTATGAATTTTTTCGCAACTCTATTTCCTTAATCCAAGAATTTAATAGTTAATAACTTTAAACATTAGTATTTAATATGTTATGATATCCAATATAAATAAATGAATTACTTCGACTAAAGTAGCAAAAGTAATGATCTCATTATATACTAGAGTCTATGATAAATGTGACACTACCCTCATTTACATTAAAGTAATTATACAAATATGATTTGATTTGGAATTAAAGTAGTGTTTTAGCTCCAAATCCCGACTAGACCACCTCCGAAAGGGAACAGAAACGAGGCAAGGTTGGCTACATCGCAATCAAACTATCAACAGGGCAACATGGTGATCTAATTAAATCGATGACTTGCTAACTAAATCAACCGTTCGCCAGCTCTTCTGAGTGTGTGTGAAAGCTTTACGTGGATGGAACAGAATTGGTTTTCCCATGCAAGAATATCTATGAAAACATAGATACACTTATCTTTCAAAAGATACACGGGTTGTTGGCAAAGTCAGATGTAGTCTAGCATGGCAGAACTATCCAGCCAGCCCACCAACACAAAAGCGAGACGTGCGACTAAATTTCCTCTGGTCGCCATCACCTCCTCACAATCAACAAACAATTACCTAACAGACATGAAAGCCGCAATCACATTAAGCCCCTGATTAATTAAAGTCTGACACTGATTTTTTAACCAATAAAATCCTTCAGTGCTAAGGCGCTTTAATAATTACCATATCAGTTTGGTTGTCGACAAATAAATGAGAATGAAAATTTGCACAATTTGCTTAGAAATCTATGAGGATTCTGCAATGAAAATCTTCAATTTGTTGATAGCTAGGCATTTTTTTTCTAAATTTAAGTACCCAAAAAAAAAAAAAAACCACTTTTAGGAAGGATTCAAACCATAAGCCTCATCCTCAAAGAAAAATACTAAGTGGCCTAGTCTTGGTTGTTAACATTGCATGAACAAAAGAATTAGGCTTTAGATTGCACATGTTCAATATCAAGGGGAGAGAAAGAATGCTCATGTTCAATTTAACCCTCAAGCTAGTCTGATAAGAAACTACAGTCTATAGCTAATTAAACATCCTAGAAACCAAGTAAACCCCTAGCTAATGATTGGTTTCAGAAAGGAAAAGAGGAAAGAGGAAAAGAAGAAAAGAAAAAGGGCAGCTTTACTTGGTCTCCGTGTTGGTTGGTATAGTGTATCTCGGGAATCATATGAACCCTAGCTATCATTACTCCATCAACAATTCCACATTATTCTAGCTATAGCTAGTTTGCAAAATTTCCATGATCATGGAGTGCCCCTTTAAGGACAAAGAAAAGTTCAATTTCATTGCTTTACATATGTATATCTCAAACACTTAGTAAAAATTTTCGGTGAATTAATTTCATGTGAAACTTACTATCAAATGTATATAAACCAAACATGATTCTATCCATCTACTTCGATATCAATATCATATATAACATCAAATCAAATAAAACCAACGCGATCACGCGTAAGAATAACCTTGTCCCTATCTTTTTTTCATACTATAGGGGCCGGGACCGCCGGGTTGGGGGGGATGAGAGGTTGGTGACTTAAGGCTGTTTTGTCGTTTAAAACCAAGATTAAACCAGTGAAATATATGTTTATATATTTCTGATGTTGATGGGAGGATTATATTAATACAATAATCATATTGTCGGTTGATGAATTCTATATTTTGACTACTTTACCTAGTTGAAAGCAGCATTGGATTAAAAAAGGAAAGTTTCTTTAACCCCTTCTTGGTTGCTTGAAACTTGTAAGTGGTAATCCTTAATATATGTTGGAGTAAGAATTTATGATGTCTAATTTAAAAGTAATTATCTTTTTCATTGGAGGGTGTACAAGAATATTGCTACTAGAAAAGTCGAACATATAGTATTGGTGTATTACTTTTCTTCTCTTTCTCCTCCATTTTCCCACCAAACAGAGCAATGGATCAGCATAGGAATGATGGAAAAGATTTCTGGTATTTAGGTTTGATTCTTTTGAGACAGGAATTCTCAAAAGTAATCCCCCAAATATGACATAGTTTTGCTAGTACAAAATTATATGGCTATCATAAAAGGAGGGTGAGTGGCATACCTCATTCAAACCTTCGCATACACAACACCAGAATTTTCTTTCACAACTTTCTCATGGAAAGTAAATAATGTAAGGGGTAGCAAGGCCAGAAAAAGCAAAAGGCAAATGTTGGATTATATTTACCAAAATGACCTTAACGTATAACATGCATAATATCAATTTCTAATCGTTTCCAAAAAGAAAATATCTTCTTCTTCTCAGATAGATAGGGCCATAAAGGAAGTGGGGACCCTTTGCATCAGATCATGGAGACAAGCCCTGGATTTTCACAAGCACAGAAAAGCAGCGAGGGATCATATGATGCTTTGCTTTCTCTGTGTTCTTTAATTCAAATTTTGATAAAAAGGCAACAAGACACGATACCAACTAAGTAGTAATGTATAGACCTTGATTTTTCCATTAGGGGGTTCACCAAGTCAAAGAAGCGATTTCTTGCAGAAGCAGCCAAGAAAGATAAAGCCACCATCTTTCATCTCCTTTCCTTCTGCTCTCTCTCCTGCTTTATCTTTCCGGGATTAATTGCTTTTTTCCTGCTTGACCATATCACCCAAGTTGAATGTTTTCTCTTCTCTTTGGGTCTTTTTTTTTTTGGGCCACAGGACCATGAAGACTTTGTTTAATCAAAGTAAAGCTTATTTTTGCATATACTGTACTCCTTGGGATATTATATAAACTATACAATTAATTTTTTAATTTGTTTTCATTTTTATGATATGTTCTTAATATGTTAATTTCATGGTTAGGTTTCTTCCTACCATTAAATAAGTGCACTGAATAATAATTCATCTTTCACTTTATATAGTTTTAGATTCTAGTACTATGTATCGAGAATCATATACTATACTTTACACAGAATACTTAACATTAGTATTTATATGTAAAATATAATTAATTTAGTAACCATATAAGAGTTGGGCATTAAGGGTATTTCACAAGCAGGTGATATAACTTTTAGCCTCATTATATAAAACCCTGGAATGCATAAAAAATTTGTCTTTCAACTTTCACACTCCACCATTTCACCATTACCCTCTTGCTCTTTTTTTTGTTTCTTTTCTTTTTTGTTCTCTTGTTGCTATAGAAAAACCAGACTTTGGTGGTCTTGACTGGTTCATGGATATTGATCCCTTCTGGATTACTGGGGGGCACTGGTTTATTTGTCATAGCAGTTTCATGGCCACAGCTAACAAATCATCAATCTGTGAAACCTCAACAAAGTCATATGTCTTACTGCTCCTCTTTCTTGTGCTTCTCCTGATTTCCCCTCTCTTTGCCCGTCCAGCTTATATGTCCAAGGTTCCCATATGCTCCTCTTACAGGCAACTTCTCTCATCTTCAACCACAAATTTGCACCCATTTTCCACCTCTTCTACCCCAGCTGCTACCTCCACGACCTCCAGCACTACCAGCAGCAGTACTGCTACTACAGATCGACAGTTCAAGGCAGCTGCTCACGAGGTGCCTAGTGGACCAAATCCTGAATCCAACAAGTAAGCAAAGCAGAATCAATTTTCACCAACATTATCGTGTTCGATTGTCTTTAAATTTACCATCCTCATTCTGAATTCTCCCATCGCTCTGCTTTTTTTAACGCTGCAAGGATGTATATAAAGGCTACATATAGCAAGTAGTTATACTTGGAATAGTCGTCTCAATTTTCACTTTGCCTGGATGTGTTGCACTGTTACATGCATGGAATTATATACTTGTTTTATGATTTATATATACATATGTAAGACATTTTTCTAAAGACAGAAGAGAACAATTGCCCTGGTATATTGGTTTTATGTAATAGTTCACTCTAAAGAGAAATATGCTTCATTTCTGGTATAATTATTAGTTGCAGAGATGTGATTTGACATACTTTATGTTGTCTTTTATTGAGTGATATCATCGTAAATCAATTGAATTATTATATTATTTAACTTGATAAGCAATTACTTAATCTTGTCATAACAGTATTGAGATCTAAAAATCTAAAGAAAGTCTTGTAGTTTTCAACAGTTTTCAGTATGGAATTTTTGTTTGAGGTTCAAACTCAAAAGCGAGCCCATTGCCCCATGTGAAATAAAGCCTAGGCATAGGCATCTTCTCGATGATCTGATTCTGAATCTGCTTCCAAATGCATATCCATCAAGCAGATGGGTTTTTGTGAAGCAAGGTTCTCACGAGAGAGAGAGAGAGATGCAAAGTGAGTTTCTGTGTGAAGCTGACTGGTGTTCAATGGTGACAGATCTGTCATCTTTTGTTGTGAATGGTGGGTGGGTTCCCCTTTTGCTTTTTTAAGCTTTGGAAATCATTCAATTAAATGGGACATGGATTTTTCCTCATTTGTCTTGTCAAAAACACATGGCCCGAGAAATCTGAAACCGAAAAGTCATAAGATATGATTTGGTCATCACTAGTATTGCAGTGGGAAATCCTCTGTATAATTGAATACATTGCTCACTAATAACCACATAAAACCTTGATGATTCTCTTTTGTACTTTGTTCCATTAATGCAATTCCTTGTTTTTCTCTTTGCCGATTCCAAGCAAGCATCTGCCCCTTCTATCAATCCAAATACTAGTGCATATTCTTACTTGCTAGCAAGGGGAAAAGATTAGATCTAGCTAGCTAGGAAATGGAACCCATTCTTCTCACTTTGGGTTGACAAAGGATTGTTAAGTGTAACATGCAAATGCTAGACTTTTTTGAAAAATATAAAAGATTTCATCTTAGTTTATGTTCAAATTACTCTCCTACTTGCATAATAACCCCAAGTTCAAATTTTGGTGGCTGCTAGTTTTGTCATTAACCAAAGAAGATAGCTGTACCCAAATGCCCTTTAAGTTTCGTACAAGAAATCAGTCGTCTTGTCATTTGTCTTAGCACATCGCTGTCTCTCTCATCATTTTCACTTTCACAAATTACTGCGTGAAGTCCTGGAAAAATTACAGCACGAAGTAAATAACAAAAGAAATATAAATACTACTGTATGTTAACATTATAGCTTAATCTGAATAAATACCATCATATTTAAACTGATAGATGCTATCATGGCAAAACCTTTAAACATAATCTCGACCAATTGGATGATTTTTCACCCTTGAGTGCAAAAGGTTTAAAGTATATGATGATAATTCAGTTTTTTCTTTTTATTTTATTTAGATTTATCAAAATTTGAGTTATATTTATGGAAATATGATTTTTCTCTTATCCCGTAAATATTATTTCTATTACTTCTTAATACTGAATTTTATACCCTTTAAGTTGAAATATCTCATCTTCTAACCATTAATACTCCTACAAGTTATACATATGGAATTTGAGTAAATTGTTAAGGTAAGGAATTATATACATAGATTTAAAAGCATATGTTACATTAAGAGGAAAACATTTCAACATATGAAAATCAGTTCAAGGCTATTATATGTGGTTGAGCCATATGTATTTTGCTCACGTCCATCATGCAGTTCAGCATCAATTCTTTTACAGTTTATCAGTAGCCAACCGACAGGTTTTGGCCAGGGTAGTTAATAAAGGCCAAATGGGATTGTCAGTACTAATTGGGAGTTTAGTCCCATTAAAGGCTATAAGCCTACAACCTCTCGGGGAAGTGCAAGAGAAAGAAGGTTAGGGGGCCTTTGGCCCAATACAGCTACCTTCCTAGCCCAAAACACCAAGAAAAAGATGAACGTTTATTTAGGGCATTTTGTGATGGTAAAATTTGAATATTGAACAAGAGATTTAAGACCAATCCAATCAATTTGGTAAAAAATCAGGTGGCGATGGGCCCATGGGTCACTTGGCTTTAATAACAGTTTTTGGTCTTTTCATCTTCCATAAAACATACGACTTTAAAAAGTTAGAAAAGCAACATTCAAATGTGGCCTAACACTAAATTGCCTCAGCTAGCTTAGGTTCACACACTTAATGCAAGGGCCGTAACCTGGCAGAGACCAGTTATTGCAGTACAATTTGTCGGTAGAGTTAGTAAATTCTTGTGAAACAGTGAACATATTAACAGCTAGCGTTGCTTCACTTCGCTAGTTTAATTTGGTGTTGGACATTATTTTTATATATATAGATATACTTGAATGTTTGTTGTGCTTGATCATTATCTCGTTTTAAGCTTGTATTGTATTTCTTAATTACTGAATGTAAAATCTTCTTTCTCTGTTACCCACCTAAGCTAAACCCAAAGCAACCTGCTGCAATAATCCTTGTCATACTAACTAATTATTTATATTCTTCAGCCAAGAATGAACCTTCTAACTTAGTTCTTGTCCTGCTCTGGCTGCTAGTTTGCCTAGCTAGTAAACTTCTCTAGACGACTGACTTTTTTGTCGTTTTGGTTATAGTTGGAATTTGCAGAGGATTTAATTAGCTCCCCGTCTCACTGGGCGAAAATTTCATTAACTACAATGCAACCAGCCATAGGCTCTTTTAATAACTAGGACCACTGATCAAGGCAAATCACTTCAAAACTGCTGCTTAATTACTTACGACTGTAAACATTTTATTTGGCCCGGATATCAACAATAATTCTACAGTTCTTGTCAAGTAAATTAAAGCACTAAGTATGGTAGCTTGCCGGCCATTGCACACCATTATCCGACAGAAAATGAATGTGAGTGTCAATTGGTTACAGGCCTGCTGTCCTATTTTTATATTTACAACCTGCTATTGCGTTTCCACTGGTTGGTGACATTTTTGTTGTTTACACAGTTACCTTGAATCTTCATATTTTTCAATTAATTGTTCTCAAGTCACGCAACGTGTAAGCAATGTTTAGACGCAGAGAAAATTTTTATTTGCAGAGAAAAGAGATTACAATCTTACAAACTTGTCTTGCATGGCATTGCATGCAAGCGTGCATGAACAAGTAACAGGTTATACGAACACAAACCCTCTAGTATGTGTATGTGATCTATAAGCACATGCATCAGTACTGACAGACGAACAAGTTTCATCGAGGCAATGAGCATAGGGATTCCTAGTTAGCATTTGGCTAAAACCAAAAAAAAAAAAATCATAAACAGCCAACAATGGATATCTGTAATAAACTTGAGGTTTTTTAATTCAATGTGTATTAGTGTCGACCGCCACCACCAGCACCAAAGCCAGCTCCACCGCCAAAGCCAACACCCCCACCACCACCAAAGCCGCCGCCACCACCAAATCCTCCTCCTCCACCACCTGCTCCTCCACCTTTGCCAAATCCTCCACCAGCTCCAAACCCTCCCCCAACTCCTCCACCGACACCACCACCACCACCAAATCCTCCTCCACCCCCAGCACCACCACCTCCAGCACCTCCACCAAGCCCTCCTCCTCCTCCTGCTCCACCTCCAAGACCACCTCCACCACCAATGCCGCCACCTCCACCAAGCCTATGGCCACCACCAAGGCCACCTCCACCCCCTAATCCACCTCCAGCACCTCCACCAAGCCGTCCACCACCACCTAATCCTCCTCCTACACCTCCACCAAGCTTGTGGCCACCACCAAGTCCTCCTCCGCCACCCAGTCCACCTCCTGCACCTCCACCAAGCTTATGGCCACCACCTAGCCCTCCTCCTGCTCCACCACCAAGGCCACCACCACCACCTAATCCACCTCCTGCACCACCACCAAGGCCTCCGCCACCACCTAAGCCACCTCCTGCACCACCACCACCTAGGCCTCCACCACCTCCGAACCCTCCACCACCACCACCACCTAGGCCTCCACCACCTCCTAACCCTCCACCACCGCCACCCCCAAAACCTCCACCACCACCACCTCCAAGACCACCGCCACCACCAAAACCTCCACCAGCACCACCACCAATTCCTCCTCCTCCACCTAAACCTCCACCTCCACCAAAACCACCACCTAGACCACCGCCAATTCCATGCCCAAAACCCTTCTTATATATTCCACGTCCTAGACCTCCTCCCTTGGCCTTGAACAAAAATGGACGATGAAGCAAACGCTTGTCATCTTCAACTCCACTAACTTCATCATCAGCAACCACAAGAACATCCACAAGAAGAATACACAAGAAAGCAACCACAAAAGAACGAGCAAAAGCACCCATTGTTGACTAGCTAGAAGCTTAAGCAAAAATTAGCTCACACTACACAGTGCAATGAGTGAGTAAGGTATATATAGCAGTAAAAAGAGCTAGCTTTTTGCTTCAACAATGGTGAAAATAACCCAACTGTCACGCGTGGATGAGTAATGAGGCTCATCTGTCTTTGACAAGCAATTTATTCCGTCCAACCGTCCTCCCTGAACCAATCACAAATGTGGTCACCGTTTGCTTTGGAATTGGGATTTGACTTGTTTAGGGGCTGGCTGGCTCTTCTCTTTTAGCTCATTGCTTCTTTTATTTTGTTTTTTAAAATGCTGGATTGACTTATCTGGATTAGAATTTGCTTGCTGTAAGAGAGCAAGTTGAAACACTAACGTGACTTCATTAATGGGGATTTTCTTTTTTGTGCCATTAATGAAGCAGCAGCAGCCAAACTGGCAGACAATGTGCCCCCGCCAGCAATGTTTAGTTGGTTTGGCGAGATTTGTATGAGCTCTTATAGAGTTTGTGGATGTGCTTGATGTTTGTCTATTTTTTTCAACCAACTTGATGCGAGTTAATTTTTGAATGAACTTGAAATGGTTTTATTTATATGACGAAGGAAAATTATGAAAAAAGAGTTCTATATATCATTAAAGATTATAATTTTCAAAGAATCGAAACTTTTCCGAAGTACTTATTAATTACAGTTTGATACTCTACGAGTGAAGGGAAAATGGAAACGCTACACTGATTGGGGTGAGGGGCGATGGGGCTGGTTTTCGTGTTGCATGCTTGATCACCAGCTCCGGTATAAAGAGAGCTCAATGTTTGGATATCAGCTAAAGGCTGATAGGAAATGTAAACAATGAAGGACTTGAAACGTTGTATCTTTGGCAGAACCTGGATGTTAATTACATTGAAACAAGTCTTCTGTTTATTAATAAAAAGGTTAAAGATTTGTATCAGATAGTCATGCTCTCCATGTTGATAGTCAATATATGAAATATTGCTTTTTAAAAAAAAAAAAATTACAGTTTGAGGATAACGTAATATGATTTATATCAATTAGATGCATGGAATTAAAGAAACATAGAATTTAAACGCCATGTAAATACTTGTATTCCTGCCCTTCAACACTGGTTCTGCATCTACTCCTTCAAAGGGTACAAGTAACAATCTTAGTGAACATAATATTGTGGCGTACATGAATATTATAGCCCAAGAGGATCACGACAGGCATGGTACTTCAGGGTGTATTGAAGCAGCAGTTCCCTGAGCATTTTTGCAGAAGGCATGGATATCCTGACCAGGAACAGCTGATGTTATGTTAATATTATCCATTACGATGTTGCTGCAACCCACAACATTGCTGCAGCTCAGATCGATAGCAACATCGCTGGCAGATGTTCCGTGAATATCAGAGTAGGTAACATGGCTCACTTGAATCCCTGCACCTGTTTCCTGTATCAATATCATATATATCTAACAAATGATTATGCCTCAGATAAAAGGTTAAAGAGATACGAACTAATTATATGGATGAGAGGAAATTTTACCAGTACTTCTTGAGGAGGTTTGCCCTTATCTTTATAGAATTGGTCAATAATAATGGGGTTTCCGACATTGTCAAAGCCGATGTGCTCGAAATAGATATTCCTGGCAAAACCTGATCGGTTCTACAAAATTTTATTCATATAAGTCCATTTTCAGGCTTTCAGCAATGAGCGAAAATGAAAATCTGATAATAAACGTTTATGGATTAGTCTTTTCATCACTTCAATTTTAATTACCTGAAATGTCTTGATTCTTACTCCATTCTGAGTATGATTGAAGTTGCAGCTGTTTACATGTACCTCTTCAACTGTGTCATTAGCTCCACCGTCACCAAGGCTCCCAATACTGCAGATGGAGAGAGATTTTATGGGTAAGCTGGCAACTCAAGCTCTACTCAAAATGAAGTAAATGTTGAATAAAATCTCAAATAGCCCTTCCAAACGTTTCTAGCAGAGAAAGTTTTTTGTTTCAAGACTGAAAGAAAACAGGGTATTGAACAGAGACCTGATACCGTGGCCCGGTCCACAGTCAACACCAGTGATGTTGATAAAAGATGAGCCACCATTGATCGCAACACAGTCATCACCTAGTGGAACAAACAATGCAAAAAAGTAAAAAAAAAAAAGAAGAAACTATTGAATGTTGTACCAAAAGGTTTTGTATTTGGAGTTTGCTTGCTTACCAGTTCCAATGCGAGAATCTTGAATTACAACGTTGCTGGAAGTAGCAATGTCTATTCCATCGGTGTTTGGGCTGTCCTCGGGGGCAATAATGTGGATATTAGATATGCTGACACCTACACAGCCTTTTATAGCAATGTGGGTCCTTGGACTGTTAAGATGGGTGAGTCCATGTAATCGAAGTCCATTGCAGGCGTAAAAATTTAGAGCCTACAAATGACAGATAAATGATAAAAAAAGTAGTACCAGGAGAAAGTAGTTAACATAAAAAAAAGTGGCTAATTTAGCATGAAGTTTCTCTGAAATTAAAGGGGAAACTTACTCCGGGTCGCTGCTGGCAGCTAATAGAAGACCCCTGAGAATAAAAATGGATGTTTTCAGACGTTAGATTGATGAAATATTAAGGTGAAAGGAAAAGATTAATTGGGTTAGGGGTGATGAAGTAACAAGTGCTTACAAAAGTTGCCTTTATCATGCAAGATTTCCACCAATCGGAACCCTGCCCGTCAATCTTCCCATCTCCATCAAGGATAAGATTGTCAATCCATGCGAACTGAATCCAAGTGTTTAACGTATCACCTGACCAGGAAGTGCCTAGGGGTGCAATGAGTGTCCCTCGAAGCTGCGTCAAACAAACATAACATAGCAATATACAGCAAAGTTATTCTAAATTGGAATGTTAAAAGAAGACGAACAGGTCCAAATATCTTCCTTTTTTTTTTTGACAAAAAATATATGTATTCTTACAATAATGACCAACCCCTTAAAACTCTCCTTTTTCTCGTATCAATACATACTGAAATGTAATCCGTGAAGAAGAAAGTTATCAGCATCGGAACAACTTGGGTGTGCCTGAAGAAATTTTACCTGAAAATGAATGCTGTTGGCCTTGCATGGACCCTTAAAAGCAACTGGTTTCAGCAGGAATGTTTTCCCTGGCGGCACGTGAAGGGTTGCAGCCTCTTGACTCGTATTTGCACTACAAACATCTGTCCAAGCTTTGTTGAATGCCTTCGCATTCAACAGGGCAGTCAAAAACACAGTCAACATTTTCTTTTTTATTAGGAAATTAAATTATGACTCGTAAACATGGAGGAGAGAAAAAAGAGAGAGAGCAGGAATTTTACTTCTGAATCATCTGTTTGGCCATCTCCAGCCGCACCATAATCCACAACGTCAAAATATGTTGTTGCACTCTGGATTTCCTTTCCAGAAGCGCGAGCATAATCCGTCGTTGAAGGCATGATCAGCCTGCTACATGAACAGGATGAAGCAAGCAAAAGAAACACAGTAAAAGCAATAACACCTCGCATGATTAACTAAATTATCTAAGGGAACTCTGGAAAAAGAAAAAAATCATGACTAGAATTTTCTGAAGACCAAGAAAAATATTTGGAGGTGATATTATATAAATTGCAATATTGGTAACACCATTGACGCAAATTACGTAGCAATATCAGGTAAATAATCCCTTTGAATATGTTAAATATGCCAATAATTGATATTCTGATTACCCTTTAAGTAAGAGTTGATTGCATTCCTTGAGGGCCAGTTGTTGGCCTGATTTCTTTGCAATATTTGAAATTCTCTGATGAAATTTCTAATTTTGGTACATTTGTTGAATTCTGATTGATATAAGCTTTTGTTGTTTTATTTAATTAATGCTATCATCCCTGGTGTTGAAGCTTACCACGCCTGATTATTTACCAAAAACAATAGTCTCAATACTAACAGTGTAGTGTTTATATCTTGGTTAAAAACTGATTATTTACGAGATTTATTTTTTAATGATGTATGTTACAGTGAGTACAAAAAATAAAATGAAAGCATCTCCCTTAAAACTTAGATGGCTATGCCTTTTGAAATTTTCAAATTGAAGGGAAAAAATATGATTTAAAAGTGTAGGCAGAGCACGATGTCTCGGATTTCGTATAAAAAAAATATGAATTAAGTTTTGAATTTATAAATAAAAAATGATATCACTGATATGATAAATTGAGATGAATTTTGAATACAAATCAAAATCTATCTATTTTTCACTGGTATGAGGTTTTGTGAGATATATCAAAGTGGAGGTAAACATTCTCTCTCCTCCATGGATGAAAGACTTAATACAACGAGATCATTGCACAATAACGTGAAGGAAAATGTCTTGAATTAAGGATTGAGTATGTAAGAATGAGATTATCTAAATTTTATTAGCAAATTTATGAAAAAAAATCTTTTGATTTGATTTAATGCATGAATTTATTTTAGAGATTGATATTGACCTGAATTGATGTAATGGTTTATTCATTGTTGGATGAAAGACAAAAATCTCAAAAATGGTATGTTAATTCATTAATAAATTGTAAAGTTGCAAAAAGTCGAAGAGAAAATCGCTGAAATTGGCATAAAAGGTAAGAACAAATTAATGTTATGAAATCTTGAATTAATATTACTTGGATCATAATTTGGCTGTAGATCTAGACTACCTCTGTCGTTTGACCTCGACGAAGGATGTTAAAGTTCATAATTTTGAAAGATAATGATTAACATCTCAAAAATTATTTTGTTATAATTAAGCAATTCTTATCATTGAACTAATTGAAGAATTTTTTTCATTAAAATACGATCCATATACACTTTTATTATAAATTCCGAATAATAGATTTATGGACATTGGTTAAAATTAATTAAATAGTTACTTTCAAAAATATTTTATCTTTTAATGTGCTATTTTTAATATTAAAAAAAGATGAATACTATTTTCGTAATTTTATTAATCTTGATAGGCATCAATTTATTTTTTTTGCCTAAAATGCTCTTAAAATTAAAATTTATTAATATTAGATTCTAAAATTTAAAAATATCTTGTCCTCCATTAGTCATTCTTAATCATAATGAAAGAAACAGTGGCATCATGTGTAAATTATTCAAAAATAATTTTACAAGTTTAAACAATTTATAATTTTTTTCTAATTTAGATTCAAACTTCACTATTTATTTAATAAGTCTGAAAATCAAATTGAGATTTGCTCATCAAGCTTATTAAGCTTAACATCGAGTTTGAACAAGTTTCAGATCAGTTACGAAAAGATTATTAGCCATCAATACTTTGTTTGTTTAATAGTTAAATAATTTAATAATTTAATATCTGATCTGGTAATTACTATATAATTTTCTATTGAAAATATCAAATACAAATCTTTTTCTCTCAATATTAAAAAAAAAAGGTCAAACAGTTTAGGTCATTCAATTTTCATGTGTACTATATTATGTATACATGAAAATAAACACTTAAATAAGTGATTATGCTTTCAAAAATATATTATTTGAGTTTTTTTTTTTTTAAAGTGTAGATAAGAAACAATGAAGCAATACATAATTAAAAAGAAATCAAATAACTTCGTTTATATAAATTTAGCATAAATTTTAATTTATAAACTATTTAAAAAAATTTAAATAAGTTTTTAATTTTTTTTATTTTGTTTAGTTATGTCCTTGTACTTTTATTTTAAATCAAATAAATTTTTATGATTAATAGTTGATTAACTGTTTTGTTCTCATTTAATGCATATGTAACTCTACTGATATGAATAGTAAAAAATGTCATGTTTTCATATTATTATGCCATGTTAGTATGTTACTTTACCACATATTATAACATATTATCATGTCACGTTATCATCACATGACATAAAATGATAAATAAAATTATAATTAATGATAATTAATTAATCATTAGTAAAGACTTAATTGATTTAAAATAAAAATATAATGATTTAATTGAATGTATTAAAAAATTAAATATATTTAAATATTTTTAAATAATTTAAGAGTTTTTTTAAATATTATGTTTATAAATTTTAACCAATTCATTTAATTTTGTTAGTCATTATTTTTAATTTTGTATAAGGGAATCAAAGTTTAGTTAAAATTAGTATAATTTAAAATGCAATGTATATTACATTGTTGTATAAATAAACTATTTTCTATGGCTCACATCAATTGTGGATAATTTGTAACAAAAAGTAAACTGTGGATAATAAAAAATTTTAAGTCATATGTAAATAAAATTGATTTGACTATTTGAATTTTGAATAACCTATATCTATGACATATTGCTTATATTTTAGAACAATTTCAAATTTAAGAAAATTTAATTTTTAAAAATTAAATTCAAATCTTCTTTTTTTAAATAAAAAATTATACTCAGGAATTTTTTCAAATAAATTCAGTAATTTAGATTTAAAATTTGAGAAATTAGAAAAAAATATTTATTTACTCATGGAAAAAGCAAAGACGAAAAATATCTACATCCACGCATGTGGCGGCTCCCATTAGCTTCGGCAGTGAAAAGTGAAAACTGAGGGAAGGGTTCCACCATCCCCTCTTAACAAAACCTTCCGAACCTCAGATTCGGCTCATAAGCTAAGACTCCGAGCACTCGAATCTGCGCTTCGGATCTCATCCCAACTCTCCTATTTTCTCCTGTTAAAACAGTACTCTGAACTTCGATGCTTCATAAATTTCAATTCTTCTAATAAAAAAACCCTAATTAAGTAATTTTCCTTTCTGTTTTTAGCTGCCAGTTCCGTAAGTCGAAAGGTATCGAGCTCTGTTCTCTTTAATTTCGTCAATTTTAAGATACTTTAAAGAAATATGTGAATTTTGATTGAATTTTTTGGAATTGTTTCTTCTTGAATGCAGAAACCAATGGTTGATCGATAAAGATCGCTTGTTCACGAGCTCAAGAATGGTAATGTAGGCTTTGATCCAGCTGAATTGCTTCCTTTAAGGTTAGTTTTGATCAATGTAGCTTCGGGTTTTACAATTGTAATTTTTTATGGAAAAATTGAAATTTTATTTTACTTCAAATCAATTTTATGGTTGTTCGTGTTGTTTTGAACAGTTAATTGATTTGTTTTTGGGCTGAAACGATGGCGCAGAGTAATTGGGAGGCAGATAAGATGTAATTATATGTTATTTCACAAAATGAATTTTATTTTTATTTTTATTTTAATTGAGTCCTTAATTTATGTTTTCTTTTTTTTATCTTTTTTTGGTTGGTAGGCTTGATGTTTATATATATGATTATTTGGTGAAGAAAAAATTGCATGCCACTGCAAAGTCCTTCATGACAGAAGGGAAAGTCGCACCGGATCCAGTAGGTAAGAATTGGCTTTGACAGAAATGTATAAATTCTGTTTATTTAAGTCATTAAATTAAGTGAGTGAAGATTTTTTATGCGGAAAAGGACAATATTGAGTTTTTATATGAATCTGTTTTAGCCTATGTTACTCGGACTCTTCAATTCACTTTAATGTACCTGCGGGTGACACTTCTTGGACACTTTAAATTGACGTAAGTATGACACTTAGATCCTCAACGTTAATGTAAATATTGCCCAAATGTGGTATTCCTGTGTCAGATGCCCAATCCCAGGTGCATGTACCATAGGTTTTAATCGGATGGAAGAATTTGTTTTGCTTTTATTTTTTAAATCAGTTATGGAATGATAGGGATTTGTGCTTTGAAATTAAAGGTTATACTTGATTCTAGTCACCTGGTTATGTAGTAGTATGTGTAGCATATTGTTGGTTGAGGGAATTTAGTTTGAGTAAGTGATTACTGATTCATATAGAACTTGCTTATTTATCCAGCGATTGATGCTCCTGGTGGGTTTCTTTTTGAGTGGTGGTCTGTTTTTTGGGACATATTTATATCGAGAACAAATGACAAGCATTCAGAGGCTGCTGCAGCATACATTGAGGTAGCTTTCTACAACTTTAACAAGTATTGTTGTAAATTCTTGTAAATTGTGCAATTTACATTGATTGTTCTCAAACCATTATGGTATTTATATACAGGCACAGCAAATTAAAGCAAAGGAGCAACAACAGCTGCAGATGCAGCAGTTGCAGCTGATGCGTCAAGCTCAGTTGCAGCGTAGGGATCCTAATCATCCTACTCTGGGTGGTCCTGTAAATGCTATTGGTTCTGAAGGAATGCTTGGGCAGTCAAATGCAAGTGCATTGGCAGCAAAAATGTATGAAGAGCGCATGAAACACCCAAATGCAATGAATTCAGAGACGTCCCAGCCACTTCTTGATGCTAGGATGGCCCTCTTAAAATCAGCTACAAATCATCCTGGGTAAATGTACTTGTAAATTTTATTGTAATTAGCCTTTTTCTGGTTAATGACACACACAAACTCTCTGTCTCTTGACACAGTCAGCTGGTTCAAGGAAACCATGGAAGTGTAACTGCAGCATTGCAGCAAATTCAGGCAAAGACTCTACAAACTGTTATTGCTACTTGGATAAAGATTTTCCTGCATTTGCTGCAAATTTTGCAACCTCCCTATTATACTCTTTCAGTTTGGTTGAACTAATGATTCTTTAATTGTTTTCTCCTTGCAGGACATTAAAGGTGAAGTGAACTTGGGTGGTACGCAGAGATCCATGCCTATGGATCCTTCTTCAATTTATGGACAGGGAATCATGCAGTCGAAACCTGGAATAGGAAACACTGGTAATTATAGCTGATAGTGTTACATTCTCTTCGCACCAGTCACCCGACTGGATACTAATGAGTTTCATTGCCCTAACCCAGACTTCTGATTATGTATTTTTTTTCATGGATATATTGCTTTAGTATACTGTTATGCCATTGCCATTCAGCTTAACAGAAACATATATTGTTTGTTTCATCACAGACCTTCTCATCTTTCCTCCCATATTCAACTGACGTGCTTCTCTAAACTTGTGGACTATGATCCCAAAAATTTTAATAGAAAAGCCAATAGGCTAGGTGTTTGTTTTTGAGCTGCTGATATTATGCTTAGTGCTGCTGTAACTTAAGATGATCCGGTGATCCTCTAGTTTGACCTATCTACTCAGAAAACCCTGCATGAAGTTGCCTTATCTTTTTCCATCAAGTTTATTATTCTTATGAGATGAAGGCAACATATCTAATAGCTTTGGCTCTGTGGTGTATTAAGTTAAGACATTCTTGTAAATATACTCATACTTCCATGCTTATTTTTCTTCGTCAAGGTTTGAACCCTGGAGTTGGTAGCCTTCCATTGAAGGGTTGGCCATTAACAGTAAGTTCTAAACTGGACTTCTGTCCATTGTCTTTATTTTCAATATCTGAGTGGTTCCTTAACTGACTCCTTAACTAAAATTACAGGGCATTGATCAAATTCGGCCAAGTTTAGGCACACAAGTGCAAAAGCCATTTCTACAGAATGCAAACCAGTTTCAGCTTTTGCCACAGCAGCAACAACAACAGCTCTTGGCACAGGTCCAGACGCAAGGAAATCTGGGTAGTTCACCAATGTACGGAGATATGGATCCTCAAAGATTTTCAGGATTATCTCGAGGCACCTTAAATACGAAAGAGGGCCAGCCAACTGCCAATGATGGATCTATAGGGTCTCCAATGCAATCAACCTCATCAAAAGTAAGATTTCCCTTCCCGAACCAGTTATAACTTTTCTATTACTTCCTACATCCAAAGACACCCTAATCGTTTTCATATTCAAAATTGACAAGAAAGTGCTTAAGGTTCAGTTGAGCAAAAGTTGCTGTATCCTGCAATCTTGTTAATGGATGAGATGTACATGCTCGTCTTTCAATTACATGTTCTAGAGAAAAATAAATAAATAAATAAAATTGTCTTTAGAGATACTTGTGACAAGTATTACATACCATTACTATCTGCCGTGCCTTTATATGCATGCCATTACTCTTCTACATGCCACTCAGTTGTTTGGTGCGTATTTTATACTTTTTCTCTTTAAATTTATGGCAAACTTTATTTTGGTATGGCATATAATGATGGTTGCACTAGTTCAGTAGTTCTTGACAAGTCCTAATTTGTATAAAGTTGGTTAAGAGTGGTCAATGCTCTTTGTGCTTAATTTCATTTGAGCCTTTTTGTGGTTTTTCAGCAGATGAACATGCCACCAATAAGACAATCGTCCTCTCAACAAGACCCATTGCAGATGCAGCAAGTGCAGCAGGTTGAGCTTACTTATGTTTTGTTTCTTGGTTATCACAATGTTTCTTGTTACAGCACAGCTGGTCTTCATAAAAACTCACATACATTTGTGATGGGAACATTTCCTGATGCTTTATCTTTTATTCCCTCCTTGTCCTGTAAATTGACAACTATTACTTGTATGGTGTGTTAGAATAACCGGAAACGAAAAGGGCCTTCATCTTCTGGACCTGCTAATAGTACTGGTACCGGAAACACAGTAGGTCCTTCCCCTAACTCTCAGCCATCAACCCCATCAACTCATACACCTGGTGATGGAGTGGCCATGGTGGGCAATATGCAGCATGGTAGTAGCATGTCAAAAAATTTGATGATGTATGGATCTGATGGAACAGGTGGTATTGCATCATCAACCAACCAGCTGGTATGTAGTCCTAGTTTATAGCCAACTCATGCATTGGTAGTAGACTTTTTGAACCTGCAATACTTATAACCCCAAAGTATTCCCACATTCATGCAGCTTGCATAAAACTTTTGGATGCAAAATTATTATGGAGTACTCAGCAAATTATCATTGGTCTTGGAAAGCCAGTGAAGTTCTATATTTGATAGACCCCATCTTATGACCGTTATTATGTGCATTCTTGTGGATGTACCAGGCCTGACCAACTTCTTATACTTCTTGCTGTTGTCAGAGTTAATTAACCACCAAATAAAATGCTTTTGATCTACTTGTTAAAAAATGATGAATAAGTGATAGAAAAAGCTTATATTCTAGCATTCTATGGTTTGGATTATATAAGATGGAATATCGTGTTCTAACATCTGAAACTTTGATCCACGATGCCCTTCTCATCGCATTTCATGCAACTTAGAATTGCTGGTAATGTTGATCACTATTGTGAATATCCTTGCTTATTGTCTTGAGAATGATGTGGTGTATGTTGCTTGCCATGTTTAAATATTGCTTCTGTATATTGGCTGAATTATTGATGCCATAGATGTGACATGGATGGAGGCACAATATCCTTTGCTCGAACACTATTTTTTCTGTGGAAATTGTTAAGAATTTAGATAACTTGTTTTTAAGTCTTTCAATTTGTAGGATTTTTAATTTATTGTTTTTGTTTGAATGGTTAAAGATGAATCTAGGTGTTGTAATACAGCATTGTACGCTATTCATGACAGTCTTCATTCAGGAGCTGTTCATTCTATAGTATTAGAATTTTTTGGATATTTTGGTCCTCTTGAGTTGGGCTCTTGTTAGGGCTTAACAGATGGCTATGTTTTGTTTCCTAGGGAAATAATTTGATACGGGTTTAAGGCTACAATAGGATCCTAATACTCTTGTTGAAGAATATGGCAGTGTTGACCATTTCTAAACGAAATTTTGTTGTTAGCAAGTTTCATCAGGGTTTTGTTTCTTGATATCTAGTTGTTTTTTATTTCTTTCTCTTTCTTACTTGTCTTTCTTTCTTTCTTGTTCAGAGTCAAGTGTGATTGAATATTCTGATCAAGCAAATAAACCTGGACAATAGCCCCTGTTTCTTCACTATTATTCTTCCATTTTTGTAATTCATCTGCCTTGCCTTTTCTCATGCTGCCCTGCACTTAATTTCCTGTCAGAATTGGACCGTGTATCTTAAGTGTAGCCTTGAATAAGTCATTTCAATGTATCTGCTTATGATATAATTCCTAATTGCAGGAAGACATGGAACATTTTGGAGATGTTGGCTCCTTGGATGACAATGTGGAATCTTTTCTCTCACATGATGATGGAGATGGAGGCAATTTGTTTGGCACCTTAAAACGAAACCCTTCTGAACACGCTACTGAGACTTCAAAGGGTAATAATTGATCTCATACTTTCATCAGCACATTCTTCAGGTTGACCAAAACAATGACCTGTTTTCTGCATTTCAGGTTTTAGCTTCAATGAAGTTGGTTCAATACGTAAAAGCAATAGCAAAGTCACCTGCTGTCATTTCTCTTCAGATGGAAAGCTGTTGGCCAGTGCTGGTCATGACAAGAAGGTATAATGCATTGTAGAATGCAATGTATGGATTTTTTTATGTAGTATGCCACATAAGTTCAAATTATCATTTATTGTTGTTATTTTGACTGTTTTATTTTCATAAATTCCTTGGATCCTCAGAAGTACAGTTGTGAGAATATTTATGATTAATAAAAAAATGGACTTTAGTGGAAGTATGGAAAAATGATGTGCATGCTTGTCTATTTCTTGTCAGTAGGCTGTTCTTTGGAACATGGAAACTCTGCAAACTGAATGCACACCAGAGGAACACACTTATCTTATAACTGATATTCGCTTCAGACCAAATTCCACTCAGCTGGCAACATCTTCTTTTGATACAACAGTGCGAGTTTGGGATGCTACACAAGTATAACTTCTCACTATTTTATTTTTCCATTTATGTGTGTAATTCTCTTTTTTTGTCCCTCTTTGCCTGTTTCTTTTGTGTCAGTCTTCGTTCAGGTTTATATAGACTACACTTTCCACCTGTTGTCTATGCTGAAATAATGCTCACACCATCAAAACTGACATTGTTTGCTGGAAGACAAGAAGCAAAGTTGTTACTATTATAGAAAAGACTTAGGAATTCTACATTGTTCAAATGTTGATGAATATTATAGCTCACATACCAGGGGCACTTGATTTTGTCATTTTTGCAGCCAAGTTTTTGCATCTGGAAATGTATGGGGCATACAGCACAAGTTATGTCCCTTGATTTCCACCCTAAGAAGAATGAACTTTTCTGCTCTTGTGATGGTAATAGTGAGATTCGCTTCTGGAATATCAATCAGCATTCTTGCACCCATAGCTCCAAGGCTAGCCTTCTAAATCCTTAAGCTTTGTCCTTTTTTGAAGTACTGAAGGTTCTTTTGGTTATGAGGTTTGTCATCTAAATTGCTTTCACTAAATGAAGCAGGGAGGCAGCACTAATGTCAGATTTCAACCAAGAATAGGACAGTTACTAGCAGCAGCAGCAGAGAATGTTGTGTCTATCTTTGATGTAGAGGCTGAAAGAAGGATACACTTACTGCAGGTAGAAATATTGTTAAATTTGGAATTTAGTAAAGCAAGAGTATATTACTTCATTCTTAGGTTTCAGGTAATCAATTTTGGTATTTTTTTGACTCCCAGGGACACTCGTCAGAGGTACACTCTGTTTGTTGGGACACAAATGGAGACTTTTTAGCATCTGTCAGTCAAGAGTCTGTCAGAGTGTGGTCACTGGCGTCGGGCGAGTGCATTCACGAGCTCAATTCCAGTGGAAACAAGTTTCAGTCTTGTGTTTTTCATCCTGGCTTTCCTGCTCTCTTGGTTGTTGGTGGCTATCAGGTGCCATTTCTTGTTCTTCTGGTGATATGTCAAGAACTAATTGATATCATTGCCATTGTTCATTTCAATTTACACTACTCGTTACTATTGATGGTTGGTGGCTCTATTTCCATTTCCATAGATAGCTGTCTACTTATTTTGCAAACAATATGAAATCTTTTGACCTTAATAGAATATGCAATCCACTATATACAGAGTCTAAAGTTGTACTATGACATATTTCACGATAGCTAATTTCCTTTTCTTTTCTCTCTTCCCTTTAAACTTATCTTTTGCAGTCGTTGGAGCTTTGGAACACGGCTGAGAATAAGTGTTTGACGATAACAGCTCACGAATGTGTGATATCAGCCCTGGCACAGTCACAAGTAACAGGGATGGTGGCCTCTGCCAGTTACGACAAATCCGTTAAAATCTGGAAATAACTCCACAGGGCTTTGAGGTGGATCCAATTCTCCGGTAACAAGTCTGCTGTGTCTTTAATTCTCAACAGCAGCGGAAGATTTGTGAGCGGGGAAGGAAATGGAAAATCCACGGCATACTTTTCATTTGATTTGATTTTTTTTTTTTTTTTCATTAGCTTAATAAGGTGGATGTCAGTTTCCGGTCTTGCAATGCGGGTTTATCTGAGTGCTTTATTTAACTAAATATGTTGAAAGACAGTTAATTTTGTTCTGGCTTGGCGATTATTCTGATATAGAAGAGATTTGATTCAGGTTTGGACGTTTTTTATGTACATTATGTAGACAGTAGAGTTTACTGTTAATAAATTATCAAATTGTAAAAATATTATGTTATAACTTAAAACAGACCAAACGATGATGTTTCCAACGTGTCACCTTTTTTTTTTTAATTTTATTTCTTTCTTTTAGCAGAATGGTTTTGTTAAACTTTCTATTACAAATTTATATTGCGGATTACATTTACATCCCTTGCATTCTATTTATTTAATTTTTTAGTTTTGCAATTTGTACACCTTCCCTTTATTATTAGAAAATTCTACATAAAGAAAATGCAATTTGAATATATATATATATTAAATGGAGGGCATGGGCTTTGCAAGTACTCTCAACTACTTTCTACAGGAGAAAAATATAATTGATTCATGTGGAGGTTTTTTTTTTTAAAATACAAATTAAACATAAAAATATGGAAAAAAGAAAAAAAAATGGAAAGGTTGGTAAAGCCAGAGTTGAAATGGGCCGAAGTCAAAATTAGAGGGAAGCCCAAGTAGGTAGGGCCAGTAAGCCAGCTGATAAGGCAAAGGCGTCTCTGTTGGCAGCAGCACCAGCAACTTGCCAGCCCAAATTGTTGGCCACCTCTGAGCATTAATTTACCCTTTCCCCCCTTCTCCTACGATTCCCTTCGCCTCCCCTCCTTCCCTTTCCGCTCTCATCATTTTCTTTTCTTTTTCTTTTTCTTTTTTTTCCCTGTTTCAGAAAATGGAAAAAGAGGAAAACGACGTGAATATGGATAAAACCCTAATGGAAACAGAGAAAGAAAAAGAAGGAGAAGGAATCGATAACCTTCCGTCTGAGGAATTTCCTGACGAGTTCCAATGTTGCATTTGCCTGTCAGTTCTTGCCCCTTTCTCCTGGCTTTAGTTCTCGATGAAGTATCTAATATGGGAGGGAGGGTAAACTTGTTTGATAATAATCTTATCGGAAGGATTAATTTTATTTAGAAATTTGTTTTTATCATTTTATATAATTTTTTATGAGTTTACTAGTAAATTTTTAGTGTTTATGGAATTATAGCTGCACTTTTTACTTAGGGTTATATATGCTTATTCCGAATTCATGTTAGGATTTAGGAAGTAGGCTATGCAGTAGCTATGATACTATGAACTATTGAGATTTGAGACTTTGTCTTTGTCTTGTGGTGATTAAAAAAATATATACCAATTTTGGGTTTTATTTTGAGATTAATTTTGCTACATCTGTTTTTTGTTTCTAAATAATCAGTTAGCTTAGGACTAGGAATAAGACTTGTTATATAAATAAATTTAGGAAAAAAGCTTATCTAAAGCTTGATGGCATCTTTGCGGATATGTTTAGTGCTTTACTTTCACCTCAGCTCTATTTATTGGTCTAAGTAAGTGATGACTTCTTTGAGATTTGAAAAAGGAGCTTATGTTTGTGGATTTTTGTCTCAATATAAAAATAAACTTGCCAACATTCAACTCCCAAAATTCTGCATCTGACTATTTTCTAATGTATTATGCTTCCCCCAATTTTGGTGTTGGAACCAACTTTATGGTCGACTAGTGGCTAATCACTTGAAGAAAGTGCACGTCTGTCAAAACTCTGTGAAAGTTGAATGAAAATGTTCAAGGATATCATTAATTTCTGTCAAGCTTGAAGTTGAAAAGGCCTTTTCTCAAAGCAAAATGGAATGAGCCAGCCCAAGTGACATTTTTATATGAGTTTCTAATGTTCTTGGTGAATTCAGTGGGTGTTATAATGAGTTTTGGGTGAATTAGGAGACTAGGATTTGGATTTGAGAGGCTGAATGTTGCTTGTATTCTCCCTTTCTGTGGAAATTATAAAGCAAAAATGAATTATGGACCTATTCAATGAGCAGAAGTTAATAGTTTAATCATTTATCTTAAATGGTGTATAACTTATTACAATTTGTGGGTACCTCGTAGTTATTAGTTTATTGAAGCTGTTTTTCCTTGAATATGCAACCTGTTTGAAGGCAATTCCCTTCTCTGTTACAGGGAACTCTTATACAAGCCTGTTGTATTAGGTAAGAAGGCACTGTGTTGAACTACATTTTCACATGTGATTTTACCTGTAACCTGCCTTTGCTTTCCATATTTGCAGCCTGTGGCCACCTATCATGCTTCTGGTGTGTCTACAGTGCAATGAATCATTTTCTTGAGTCCCACTGTCCCGTTTGTCGTTGCCCATTCAATCATTTCCCAAGTATCTGTCAATTGCTGCACTTTTTGCTCCTGAAGTTGTATCCTATGGCCTACAAGAAAAGGGAAAGACAAGTGCAAGGTACCTTTGTTTCTTCTTTCCTTTATTCTGATAAGTGCTCAAAAATCTGTTTACAAATTGTTAGTTTTTGCAGGAAAAAAATTGCTTTTATAATTTGTAGTCAATGCACTGAATCTTTTGAAAGCTTTAGTGAAGTTTTTAATTTACCAGATGCTTGAAAATTGGTTATTGTGATAAGGACTTAATCTCTAGTTCGTAGTAGCAACAAATGATTCGATTTTCATGAAGTTTAACTCGGCTCCCAAACATCGCAGATACTTATACACTGTGATTATGTGAATTGCTAACTATTACTAATTTGATCCTGAAATCAGATTTTTTTGCTGTCCAAAATTGGGGAAATAATATAAGCTCACTTGAATTTTCTTCTTATTATATTTCTGGTTGAAACTTTCCTTTGTTGATGTTGAGATCTGTTTCATTTTCTTTGGTGCTCAATTCTCAAAAGTTTTCTGAATTTTGCATGTTGCTTTGACTGTTGATACATTAGACTATAAATTTCTATTTTTAGATAGTTCATTTGACATCTCCCCTAGAATGGGAGGAAGATGCTGGTGCTTTATGTATTTTGATTTATTAATGTCTCATATATCATTTTTTTTCTATTTTCTTCTTTCCTTGTTCAGAAGAAGAGAAGAGAGCAGGCCACTTCTCACCTCAATTTGATCAAAATTTATTTGCACCACAGTTTACTGAGAATTCTGATATTTTGGGGAATAACTATACCCTTGCTCATCTCCAAACAGACTTCTATTCAGAAAGTTGTTCTAAAAATGGGGAATCTTCCTCATTCAGGGATTCACCAAAATCAACTGTGCAGGATGAAAATGGCATGCCAATTAAACTGGCAACACCTTTGAAGAACCCTGAAGATGCTGCAAATGCTCCCAACCAAGGAAGTAGTTGTATCAGAAATTATTTTGAACATAGAGATCAAAAGAAGGTTTCTGTTGCTGATTTACTCTGTCCTGCATGCAAGAGGCTGCTCTTTCGACCAGTGGTTCTCAATTGTGGCCATGGTAGTATATATTTCTGTTATCTGTTATCTCAAAAGTTAAAAAGGGTTAGGGACTACCATTGTCAATCATTTACATATGTTTCTTCTTTGGTGCAGTATTTTGTGAATCTTGTTTTGTTATTCCAAAGGATGAAATCCCTAGGTGTCAAGTTTGTCAAAGCTTGCATCCAAATGGATTTGCAAGTGTTTGTTTAATTCTACACCATTTCTTGGAGGAGCAGTTTCCTGAGAAATATTCGGAAAGACAAGGGGCCTTACTCAAAAAAAACAATTGTCAGTATCCTACTCTCAGAATCATTTATTTTCACCATCAGTTATGCTTAGGGTGCTATGATCATTTAAACTATTCCTTCCTGTCTTATAGAAAAGATTCAATTTGAAATATGTTTTCTTTTTTCTTTATTTCTTTTGAAAACCTTATGAAGAGCTATTAACTTACTGGGGTTCAGGATTTAACATGTAATTTAGATTGTAGGCTGCTCTTCTCCTCAACTAAGAGGTGTAACTAAGCTGTTAACTAGCTATAAATATAGTAAACACTTCCTTAAAACACAAATTTCTCTCTCATAGAACTTGTCCTTGTCAAACCAGATTTAGTACTACCTTGTGCAGTCATAATATTTATCAGTGTGACTTGGTCATGTTCTGACTTTTTCTCTTCTCTTGAAAGGATGCTAATGAAATCTCTAACTGTCTCATGTAGTTCCTTTGTTTTTCTGTTTTCTTGTGCTCAATTGCAACATTTTTTATGGGTTAGGTGTGAGATTGTCGTCTTTTTCATGCGTTATTAGCCTGACAACTAGGTGTGTTTAAATGTATTGTGTGACTGATGCCCCCAAAGGCTTGAACTTGATATACATTTTTGTTTCTTTATGCTTAATTATTTGTTTATAGTTGAACTCATTCCTGCCATTAAACTTGAGATCAGGTTCAATACAAACTGAACGACATGCCAACCGGACAACGTCAATTTCTACTGCTATCTACTCATCATGGTTTTTGGGCAATGGACCAAAAGTTCATGTTGGAGTGGGCTGTGATTATTGTGGGGTAATCTTTTTATTTTTGTTATCTCTGATTAAAATTCAGTTATTTGCACCAAAGTGGCTAATTGGTTCTTTGAAGAAACATTATGGAAGATATGGAGTTTTCCTTTTATTGATTTTCATTATTTGTATGAACAGAGCGACTCTTTTATTAGAAGGGTAGTTTCTTGTTATTACTGGAAAATATGAAACATCCATCTAATGCCCTCTACTGTAACAAATTTTTTAAATCCCTCTACCCCCTTTGTCTCTAGTTACAAGCTTAGTAGGGTAATTTGGACTAGCCAACTAGGATTAGAAGATGCCTTGTAGTGATTCTGATAAACTATTTTTTGAAAGTCGGGGGGGAAACTTTCCATTTTAAACAGTTCAGTGATAATAATTGATAAACATTTAGAGCTCAGGGTGGAGGATGAAAGAGAATTTACAACATTTTAGATCGGAGAATAATGTACTGAAACTGACTGCAGATGACCATAACAATAGAAGCCAAGTCCCCTTACATCCAGAGCAGACTCTGGAAAATCTCGTCATCTTTTTGCTGCCACCCTAGTGGATAGTGGATGGTAGATCATTTTGCAATTGCACTGTATGTTTGTTTTGGTTGGAGAACACATTTAATGAATGCCAATTTCTGCATTTGTTGCAGATGTCTCCAATAATCGGGGAGAGATACAAATGCAAAGACTGTGTGGAGGAAATAGGTTTTGACCTATGTGAATCATGCTACAAATCTCCCGTTAAGGTCCTGGGCCGATTTAATCAGCAGCATAAACCAGAACATGAGTTTGAAATTTTAGAGCCTTTAAGCCCAAGAGACTTTATATTCAGGATGAACTCGGAACAATCCAGTGAGGAGGGCCCAGATGATCCGGAACATATGGATGATGCTTCTCTTTTTCCTTCCTTGTTAGCTGGTGTTCAACCAGATCAAGGTGACAGTTCTCAAGAGCCTGAAGAGATTTCTCCTACTTTGATTTTATCGGTCGATGTTTCATTGGATCAAGAGGATGACTCTGATGATCCTTTTGATAATAATTCATCAAAAATGACTTAAAACTAAAAGACAGTTGCGCGGTTGATAATCCATAATTATGACATCCTTGTTTATATGTATCTAAATGGTTTTTTGGAGTTCCAAGTGTTCAACATACCAGAATCCGAGCCCCCATCATGCAGATCGTAGCAAGTTATGGTCATCTCTGTATTCATTATGTCTCTGCATATTATTCATAAAAGTAAAAACTGATAAATTTTTATATTTAGGAGTGTTTGTTTTTTTAAAATAATTAATTTAAATACAGTTGAGAGGAATTTCTCTTGGAAGGTTTCAGTCCAAGCAAACAACCCCAGGATTTTGTTTTATGACTTTTAAAATTAAAAATCTCCAGTTCCAACAGCCAAGAACAATATAAAACGATGATTTACTATATCTAGAAATACTACCTTATTGACCTAATGATTGTTAGTAATTGAGATGCTTAAAATTGTTTAATAAATAATTAAGATTAATAAAATTTTTAACTTGATGATTGTTATCATTTTTAGTTAGTTATGATAAACTATAAGATTGAAAAAAAAAATTTCTTCCTTCATAAGTTCAGAATACACATGATTTAATTGTCAGTTGCTCATGTTTAACAGTATTTGTTCAAATTATTTGCAGTTCCACAGCTAGCAACTTGGCCAAATTGTGGGTTCAATTAAAGAATATAGAATGAATGGTTTGTTTTCCTTTAATTCATGAGAGTTTGGGGAGTTGATTATTATATTAATGCATTGAGATTATAGAGGCTAATGATGCTTGTTTAATTGGAGTTTTATTATATGCAAATTGGGATTAGAGAAAGGTTCAAACAAAAACTTGCTCGGTCACGTGCGGGCGTGTGCCTTGTTGTTTATCGCTTTGATAAATAAGCAATACAAAAAAAATTTAATGTTTTGTTTTTTCACATGCCAAGGAGAATAAAATATGATTATTCCAAGATTCCTTTTAGTACTCATTATTGAGTGAGTATAATTTTATTTTCCTTTAAAGTGCTTGACTGTCACAACCTTTTCTTATACATGAATATAATTTATTTCCTTCTCATCTTTTGTTTTTCAAGGAAAATTGAACACCTTCACGGGTGCCTCCTTACTTCTTAGTATAATCACACCAATCCTCCAACCAAAATGATGGGTGCCTTTTAACCTTCTTTTATTCTTTTATTGAAAAAAAAAATATAAGTCATCAAGATTTTAATTTCAAGATAACATGATTGCCATCAAGATTATCTCCAATCCTTTTTACAAAATTGGAACATGGTTGACCTATGAACCACGACTATTTGAAGCAATATATATATATATATATATGTTATATAAACTATGATTAACCTCCATTTTGTGCCACTTTCTTCATTTTAGATATATAATTATAGTTACCTTCAATTATTTACCTATTTATATATGCAACAATATATTAAATGTAAATATTTTAGCTATATTGAATTAATTAATAATTTCTTGTTTTTATTCATCCTTGCATTTTATGGCTTGGTAGAGACAAAATTAAAATTACTGTATATGTACTAACACAGACACAATGGACATAAGAAGAAGAGGTGAAACACAAAAAGGCAGCACCTTAAACGACACCAGATTTGCGATCCCGCCGGCCAGACGCTCGTAAAAGTCGCCGATTTTGTTAAAGCCAAAAAGTCGGCTGGTAGCATTGGATTCCCTTTCCCGCCCGATGATTTGGTTCCAAACAGGAAAGAGTAGCAACAGTCCAAATGTTACTCGTGCCGTGCACGCTCCACTTACTATTGTTTTTTATTGGCCATTAACTTATTTTAATTACATGTTTGACCATTCCAAAACGGGCTCAATGTGGAAATCTCTTCTTCTTCTTCTTTTTTCCCGTTTTTTACTTGTTTGACTACCATAGATTATTTTAGATGAATGCATGATAACGTTATAGTATCAAATAATTTTCTTATTTCTGTTGATATTTACAATTGGTATTGATAATCCTTAATTATACATAACTTTGACTAACAAAGAATAAGAATAGTAAAAGAGTCGAAAAATGATTCTTCCAACGAATCTCTTTTGACTAACAAGTTAGTACATGTTTTCCTTAAATCTATACCTTTATTTTATAAGAGAGTTATAATGATTTTTCATGCACGTATTACGAAATTTAGTATCTTAAAGTATTTTTATAATACAAATAAAGATATTTATCATAATTAGAATGTAAAATTTATTTTAGATTCAAAAGTGATTTTTTATCTTAATATATTATTGAAATGAAAATAAATACTATCGAGATAAATTAAATAAATGACTGAATAACTTTTTGAAGAATTTTAATCTTAAAAAGGATTAGGATATAGTTAAGAAATATCTCATAATAATTTAGTGAGTAAAATTGAAAATGTTAAATTTATACAAACAAAATATGTTTGGATTAAAGGGTATTTTTTGAAGTGCATGAAAAATATACGTCTTTTTTTTTCGCTTATTATTATTAATGAAGTGATTGAAATGTTAAACCTATTAAAACTGGTTGGATGCATAAATTCACGGATGTGGATCGACGCGCCATTAAAGGGCGTGGGGTGTGGGTCGTGCAGCAATTTAGCAGTCCTCGTTGTCATAAAGTTGGGGGCTTTCAATCTTGGAAAAAAAAATAAGAAAATATAAAACAAAAGTTGAAAGCAGAGCGTGGAAAAGAGATTTTGGAGTTTGGTGGGGACATCCCGTGAAAGCGAGGCAACCATTATTGGCTCATTGAATTTTTACTTTTTCCAAGTCACACGTTTGGCTTAATTAATGCCTTCCTTCTTCTTCCTTTTTTTTTTTTAATTTCCCTCTAATTATTCTTGGACAAATTTTTTTCTCTAATTATTAATTAAAACCCCCTTTTTATTCTTAACTTTTATAAGAAGAAAAGTTACTTAATTTTTATTTTATATTATTTTTTTATTATTATGTTACTTAATTCATTACATGAATATCAACAAAAAGTTAATAACATGGAATTTTATCACTTTTATTTAACATTATCTATTTTTGTTACTATATTATTTGATTTTTTACATGAACGTGTAACAAATTGTTGAGCAGGTAAAAAAAATTTAATACATAACCAAAACTTATAGCACGTACATAAAAATTTGTAATAAGGAAGTTTATTACTTTTGCTTCACATTATCTATTACTGTCACTATGTTGCTTAATTTTATTATATTAAAGAGTAACAAAAAATTAGTATATAATTGTAGCACCTAACAAAAAAGTAATAATAGTGATTTTTATTATTTTTGTTTGATATTACCTTTATTATTACTATCTTACTAAATTAATTTATTAGGTGAAAAAAATAACGAAAAATATAGCTTTAAATATGTTAAATTAACCATCAAGTCAGATGCTACTTTATTAATCAATGAGTTTTCTTTTATATAGATACATATATATATATAACTTAAGGATAAATCAATTTAAGCTGTAGGCCCTAGGAATTCTAGAACCTATTGCCCAAAAGATTCTTTGTGTTCGTATGAAAAGAAAGAAGATTAGGGTGTTGTAATTGGGAATTAGTGGGTAGTAGGTCCTACTTCTCTCTCACTTGCATGCCTACCATATGCGCGTGACTTCCTTGCTTTCCCAATCCACCCCTCTCTTTTGGCGGGAAAAACATTTTTTTTTTATATTTTATTATTATTTTCCAAAGTTAAGTATGAAATATAAATTTTAAGGTAAAATATTTTAAATTTTTAAATTTTAATGAAAATTACACGAAAATTTATTAGTTTTCGAAATAAACATTTTACCTCAAAACTAGAAACACAAAAATAATAAAAAAACTAATTTTTTTCTTAACTTAAAAAATTATTATTATATTTAAAAAAAATAGAAAGCATTAATCGGAGCTCCCCAACTCCCCAAGAAAGGGAAGCACCGGCAGATACTCCTTGATGGAGAGCTTTTTTTTTAATTAATAAAAAATAATAAAATTATTTTTTTATCTTTATCACGTCAATAAGTTGACGAAAATATAAACGATTGATTAATGACTGGACCTATATGTCAAGTGAAAAATATTTTTTTAAGTTAGAGTGTTTATTTTAAAAATTAATAGACTTTCATATAATTTAGATCAAAATTTAAAATGTTCAAAATATTTTATCCTAATTTTTATAAATGGCAATAATTCTAAACCTTCATTTGGAATGGGGTAAATTTTATGGTCTATTTCGCTTTAAGTCATGAAGTGTTAATTATACCCATTAAGTCACCAATTTTTGTATGGAACAATGTCATCAATACTTTTGACAGCCCTTTCTTTACATGCAATTAATCAGATTTATTCTTTGTCACTTTATTACAAGCCTTTTGTTACTATACATATAACTAGGACGCCAGTGATATTATTCACAGTTCAACCACGTCGGCATTTAATTGTTTATATAAAAAGTTAAATTGGTTATGCATGACAAAGTTAATTGACCCTAATTAGATTTCAATCACTCCATGTGAAAAATTGAATTTAAATTTAACTAGTGACTATCAATATAAAATTTTTGAAATATGTTAACATGACGATGATCATTTTAATATACCACCAATAAGTGTTGATCGTTTCACGTTTACATTAAGATTGATTGTATTAATTTGAAAGACATTGGATAACTAGCTTATTAAGTGAGCCAATCGCCTCCTCATCAAGAAACAAATTACTAATCCTCCCATAGCCGATGGAATACAAAAAAAGCTAATTCATTTTCTATTAAAAATTCAACATACATATAGAGTCCAATACCTTAGCATAAGCCAACCGTCTAGTACAAGTACCGTAATCAACGCTCTCTTTCTTGTCCCAACGCACTCATTCCTCGATTAACATTAACATATTCATCGTCAACTTTCAACTGTGTATTCAAGAAGGACAAGAAGATATATATATATATATATATATATATATATATATATATATATATATGTACATGTCGTGATCATGGCTTATGTATACATATCGTGGTCCTTCTTTGGCAGCAGAAAAAGCACTCGGGGAGGTCATACGTGCCCACCAAGAAACCGTTTCTGAAATCTTGACTAAGATATATACGAGCCTGCAGAGGCGGAGAAAGGGGGGCCTAGTAGGGTCTTGCCTCCTCAAAATTTAAAATATTTATATTTTTTTTATTTTAAAAATTTTATTTTTATTTTTTAAAAAAATTAAAATTTTTATTTTCGTCGCTTTAAATTTTAAATCTGGACTCTACCGCTACAAGCTTGTAACATATAATTAAAGTGAAAAACTTGTACCGTATGTAAAAGTTATCTCAAGACCTTAAAAACTCAAGAGAGACAAATTAGACGTTTTCATATGAATTCGAAGTCATTGAAAGATGTAGAAACTTTGGGTCTTTGCCCAATAGTAATAAGGATTAATATTCGGAGCCGTCAATCTTCCTAGTGCAATCAGAATTAATTACTTTGGTTTAATTAAAGGGGATGTATCTCAAAGTAATTTGAACCAACAAATTGATCATAATGGAGCCTTCTGTCTTCCCCACATCTCATCAAAACCATACAAACCATGACTTAATTAGTGCTTGATCACAAGGGTCAATGATATTCATTCATTTGACTAGCTAATAGTATCTCATTTAATTAAAGAAGCCCCTAGATTTTGAAACTTGACATGATATGCTTACATTTAACACTACCAATGCATCCGCGAAAAAAGAAAAAACAAAAGGTGCAAAGAATTAATGGGTTTGCTTTCTTGACTTGATAGGCAAACACTAATGCATTATATGTTTTCTTTTGCATGTCACTTTGTCAGCTATTTCAAATTTTCTTTCTTCCTTGTTTGTTTGTTTCCTTGGATTTTCTTCCTTCTAAGCATACGTAGTAGCTTAAATCAATCTAAAGTACTAACATGATAAGATTGATGAAACAAAGTCACCCAAAATACATATACAACTTTGAAAAACAATGCAAATTTTAGTTTGCATTAGGCTACTTTACTTACCCTATTTCTCTTTTTCTTCCTTGTTTTTGCTGACTAGCATCTCCTTGGCATGGAAATATAGCTGAACAAAGGATTGCCGGCGGTCAAAAGGAATGTCTAAAATTTATAAATGGGCCAGCCAGAAGAACAACCTAAGAAAGAATAATCAGCAGGCAAATGGTAGGCGAAGGGAAACTTTCATTCAATTGTATGTCCTAAATAGCAATTACATTAGGTAGAAATTATAAGCGATGCAATAAGAAAACCTATCAACATCTCATAAAATCATGAAAGCACCGAAAGTCAAGTATGGTTATGTCATAATAAAAGCTGAAGTTGGAACATGCAGTGATCAGGTTCATTAAAGTAGCAGCATCAGCAATTTCATAAACAGATTTCTCCTAATTTTAGAACAAAATGGCAAAAAAAAAAAATAAAGGGTATATGCACTATACTTTAATGGTACCAAAAATTAAATTAGGAACACTTTAATTAATTACCCTTTGATCATCTCGGTAGATATATAGGTTCAAAAAATAAAAAATAACTCAATATATAAATATTCAAGGGATAAACTCCTTGAGCTTTGATTGATGTCCATAAATACTTAGCCAACAAATGGAGTCTAAGCCTTAAAAATTTTTTAATATTCATTCAAATATTTGTGGTGTGCATTTGACTTGTATTGACTTCATTTAATTGAAAATTGATATATGTTTTATCATTTAAACTTAACTAAAACGATAAGAGTATCATAAAATATAAAATATGAATAGAAAATCTTGTTATATCAAAAGAAAATTGAAACTCCTGAAATTAATTAGGTAAAACTTATTTACTAAGTTTAACAATTTGCAAACAGGAACCTTTAATTGCAATTAAAGGACATACTAATTATGACTTGGATGCCCATTGATTTTTTTGTAAAGAAGCTTTTGTGACCATTCAAATTTAATGAGTCTCCCAAATTTTATGGACCCTTGTCATGTGGCTCTCATAAGTAAGGATAGCAATGGGTACCCGTGGATACTTAACTCGATTATATAGGGTTATGGTATTTTATAATTAGGTTTAAGACTAGTTCAATTAGTGATTTCACTATCCGTATCAGGTTCAGGGTACTAATCCTTGGGTACTCGTTACAAACTTTACAAGTAATTCTTTTTATTAAAAACTAACAAATATATGAAAAGTATGATTACTCAAATTATTAATATGATGACTTTAATATATTTAAATTAAAAACTTATTGGATTATTAATTATATTTGAATAATATGAATATCATATCATATTATAAAGAAATATAATTACTATTATATATATATATATATAATTTTGATATAAATATAATTACTTTCTATTTTGTGTTAACATTATAAAAACTATGACTTATAAAATTATTAATTATAATATACATAGCATTGTTTATATAAACTTATAATATATATACTTAAAGAAAGCTTTTGAGATTAGAATAGTTTTGGAACTTAAATATTTTTTTAATTTCATAAAATTAACAACAAATTCATATAGTTAATTAAATTAATTTATGAAACTATTATTATTAATTAACTTGTAATTTCTTTTAATATATATAGTTTATATATTGTGTTAATTTATAAGAAATATAATTACTATTATATATACTAAAATATTTTTAGTATATATATATTTTAAATATAAACACATTTGCTTTCTATTTTGTGTTAACATTATAAAATTATAACTTATAAAATTATTAATTATAATGCATATAACTTTATTTATATCAACTTATAATATATAAACCTAAAGAAAAGTTGTAAGATTAGAATAGTTTTAAAACTTAGTTATTTTTTTAATTTTATATAATTAAGGACAAACCTGTTTAGTTAATTAAATTAATTCATGAAACTATAATTATTAATTAACTTATAATATCTTTTAATATATATATATATACTTTATATATATTAGATTCATTTATAAGGAATATAATTATTATTATAGATATTAAAATACTTTTAATGTGTGTGTTTGTATATATATATACTTTAAATATAAACATATTTACTTTCTATTTTGTGTTAACATTACAAAAATTATAACTCATAAATTTATTAATTACAATATATATATATATATTTATTTATATAAACTTATAACATTTAAATTTAAAGGGAAGTTATGAGATTAAAATAGTTTTGAAACCTAGTTATTTTTTTTAATTTCATGTAATTAAGGATAAACCCATATAGTTAATTAAATTAATTAATGAAACTATGATTATTAATTAACTTGTAATGTCTTTTAATATATATATACTTTATATACATTGGGTTCATTTATAAGAAATATAATTACTATTATATATATACATATTAAAATTCTTTTAGTATATATACACTTTAAATATAAACATATTTACTTTCTATTTTGTATTAATATTACAAAAATTATAACTTATAAATTCATTAATTATGTTTAAGATATTTTTTTATTATTTAAATTTAAATTTTATTATTTGTGTGTTTTTTATTAATTTAATTATTAGTAAATTATATGAAATATATAAAAAAAATATTATTGTATATGAATACGGGTACAGATTCAGATTCGGATAATTGAGTACCTATAAATAGTATTTTATTAATTTTTTTGCATAATAGCGTTTTTAAACAAGTTAAGGTAATTATAGGGTAGTAGGGATGTATTAGGGTTAGGATAGTAATTTTAAAAAATATTCGAGTAGTTAATAGGGTTCAGGTAGTTTATTTCTTCTAGGATCAGGGTTTGGGTATATCAAAATTAACGAGTACCCTACTTGTTGACAATCCTACGCATAAATAAAAAAAAAGAAATTAAAGAGAAAAAAGAAAAAGAGATTGATCTAAAAATTAAGGGACAAAATGTAGTTATCATTATTGTATGATAAGGGATACTTATCGTACGATATTAATAAAAAACAATTCGTATTTATAATTGTATCTATTTAATCAATTGTCAAAAATATTTTGTACGATATGTGATACGTATTTTACAATGCAGGGACATATCGTACGATATAATCGATACATATTTTCATAAGTCTAATGCTAATTAATTATTAAAAATTTTATTTTTTATTATTTTTTAGTTGAAACATGAAAAATTATATTTTATGAGTTTCAATCACTAGATTTTAAACAAAAAAATACTAAAAAATCAAATTTCCTTTTAATTTTAAAATGATATTTTTTTGTTTTTTAATTAATAAACTAATATAAAACATATTTTATTTAAAAATTTATATTAATAAAAAATATATTAAAAATTTATATTAAAAAATAATTATCTTTTCAATTTACATCTTACAATCTTCAATTCTATTAAATATAATATTTTTTTAATTTTTTAATTTTATAATTAATTTTTATTATATTTTACGATACGATACTCGATATCAAAAATTAAAATTTCAATACATAATACGTACCTCAATTTAACAATGATAAAACAAAATGGCTTTCTTGGACACTGTTCACAACGCTTTGCATGCCCCCAATTGATACCTGTCATGATTCTCGACTTGGCAAAGAATGCCATAATACGCGTGGAAGGACGCTCCTCTCTGACGGTCGTGGGTTTGTTTGGTCTTATCTTAAGTGAAGAAAAATATGTGGAATAGACTAGATATTTGGGAAAAAAATTTGAAACTCGAAATGCACTTTCCACGTGGCCACTTAGAGAAGGTATCCAATGACTAACTGGTTGTCCTTCACCCATCTCGTGAGATAATGAGATTTAGGTCCTAAATTAAGTTTGGTGCAAATGTAAATATTGATAGAATTTCACTATAAAATTAATAATTATTTAATATAAAACTACCAAAACAAACATAAACTTTAATAAAAACTTTTAACTTATACACTTTGGATAGAATTTTTAAACTTTAAAAATGAATTTATATAATTGACACAAGTTCATTTAATAATTATGTTGTTTATTATTTTTCTTATTAATACTCAAATAAAGACATAATAATCTTATAAATCTAAATATTCAATGAAAAAATAAAATTAATTATGGTTTTATGAGTTATTTTACGAAATTGAAGCATTTCTTTTATCAATGCATATTGGTTGATATATAGTTTGTCACGAGTCTCCCATCAATAATAGATTGAATGAAATTTCAGTATATAAAATATGAGCTTTCATTACTTATCAGACATGTCTTTTAGATTGAGAATATGAGCTCATAATTTATAAACTTATTTAAGCTCTATTTTTATAGCTAAAGCTTAAGCCTGCATGAAGTTGAGTTTAAGTTCCCACCCAAGATAAATGGTATTAGAGTGAACTTAGATCTTCACTGATGTAAGGTTCCATGAGAGATATAAAAGTTGAGGTAGATCTAGATTAGTGTAATAATCATTTTCTTCTATGGGTAAAGAGCCAGTATAACAGAGACATTGCACAATTAAATGAGGTAAAATGTCACGAATCTCACATAAATAAGAATTGGATGATTTTTAGTATATAAAACATAAGTCTTTCATCACTTATCGGGTATGTCTTTTGGGTTGAGAACATGAAACATAAGCTTGTGATTTATAGACTTAGTTAAACTCTATTTTTAGATTTTAAAGTCGCATAAGATTGGACTTAACTTCCAACTCGTGACATAGTTTACACACCATACCTACCAAAAGTTGAACTCCACATGTCACCCAATTAATCATCTTTCTTCCTTCTAAAGCATCATTATTGAGTAACTATTCTCAAATAAAAGGAGGGGGTGGACATTATTTCTTTTTATTTTTTTTTCTAAAATTATGGGTGGACATTAAATCATTTATTCAATTACTATAATCTTACATATCTTTAAGCTATATATCAAGTTTGGAGTTCATATTAATATAATAAATTTAAGTGTTTTAGCCTGTGCACAATACTTGCTTCCTATATTTTTTTTAAAAAATATTTTTTATTAAGATAATTATACAAATTCAATAATTCAATAATATAGTTAAAATATAATATTATTAGATTACAATGATTGGTTAATTAATTACTTAAATTATAATATTGTTAACTAATTAAAGTTAGATTATGAATAAAATTAACAATATATATATCATTTACTTTTTATCACATACATGCACAATTTCTTAATACAATAGTTCTCTTTCTTATATTTTCATTATATTATTTTAATTTATTATTATTTACAAACCTTATTTTGTTGGTATAAAAAAAACTAATGTTACTCAAATTCTAAAATGTAATGTAAATCCTAGAAAAAAAATGATAAAGATACATTTAAAAATCATTATCTACACTATTATCCATGTGTTTATATTTGATTTTCGTTTTTGAAATGTGAGATTAAAAATTATGTGGTTGAAATTCAATGATTTAAATAGAAAGAGGTTGTGAATTTTTTTCATATATAGAAGTAAATTAAGTAAATTTAAATTATTACCGAGTTTATACAATAAAAAATGATTTTGATGAAAACTAACAAGTAGGTATTTTTTGATGTAATAATTTTTAATTAATTTTTAATATTTTATTTATTGAATAAATAATTAATATAAAAAGAAATATTTATTTTATAATTTTATGAAAAAATCATGTTTTTATTTATTAAATATATAATTAAGGTAGTGAGAAGGATTTATCTTATAATTTAAAAAGAAAAAGAAAATGATTTTGTAAGTTGCACTAATACAAAAAATGTAGAAATATCACGATATATATGGAAAGAGAAATTGAAAGTACAGCGAAGCAGTAAATAATCCTAGCCACCTGAAAATCTTCCCATCCATCCCCAACCCTACTATTTTTCGTTTCTTTCTCTTTCTCTTTCTCTCTCTCTTCCTCTCTTTAACAAACAACTGCTAACCCAATTTCTCTCTTTTTTTTTTTCTTTTTCTTTTCTTTCTTTTCCTCTCATTTCCCTCTCTCTTTCTCTCTCTCTCATGAGAGCTTAAGCTTCTTTCTTCCAAAACCCAAAACCCTTACAAGTTCAAACGCAAATGGGTAAGTACATTAGGAAGGCCAAAACGGCAGGGGAAGTTGCCGTAATGGAAGTCTCGCAATCTTCGCTTGGGGTTCGAACCCGAGCCAAAACCCTCGCCCTTCAACGGCTACAGAAATCCTCGACTTCTCCGGCTACGGTGGCTTCGGCTCCGGTTACCGAAGACGGCTCGTATCTCCAGCTGCGGAGTCGGCGGTTAGAGAAGCCGCCGATTATGGTGCACCACCATGATTCCAAGAGGCAGAAGCAGCAGCAACAGCAACAGGGGAGTAAGAAGGAGAGCTGTGGGCAAAACCCTAACCCCAATTCTAATTCTCGAGTTCGGGTGGGTAGCGGGTCGGGTTCGGCCGCGGAAAAGAAAAAGGAGGGTGAAATTGGAAGGGAAGAAATTGTGCAAGAGAATAATGGAAATGATAATACTAATAACTGTAGTAACAATAATAATAATGAGAGTAAGGATTTTGGTGGTGTTGAAGCTTCCTTTGGCGAAAATGTTTTGGACATTGAAGCCAGAGAAAGGTTGGTTTTTCTTTTCTTTAAAAAGATTCTTTTTTTTTTTTGTAGTGGAAGTTCGTCTTAGGGGTTATTTAGATTCTTTTTGTGGATTGGAGCTTTAATTTTAATTGATTATATTTTGGGTTTTTTTTCTTTTAAAATCTGATTTAAATCTTTTTCCCTCCTCTCTTGTTCTTTTTAATATATGGGACACAAGATGTTTTTTTTTTTTAAAGAAAAATTATTGTGGTTGTTGATATTTTATATGGAGATATTAGAAAATTTTGATATGAAATACATTGAAAAATTTCAACTTTTTCTGTCCTTTTTACCTTTACTTCAACTGAGCTCCTGAGTCTTATTTGGTGTCTTGAGGAAGTGTTAAATATTTGGGTATTTATTTTATGTATTTTTATTAAATCGTGCATCTATTTTTTTTCTTAATGTCTTGAGCCCTTCGATTCACCAGCCAAAACAGGAAAAAACAATAACCACCCTTAATTCCTCTGTCACCCTTATATTTTTACATGATTTCTATATTTCCTTTTGGTTGAATGAAGGGATTACTTCCCCGCTTGAAATAGAGTTCTGCTATGGTTTTTCTTTTTCTTTTTTTAAATGAGGCTGATTGAACTTTCACAATTAAGAAAACCCATTTTCTCCTTTGGGTTCTAAATTTTCTTAGTCGTTGCAGTGTTTTTCTGCTAGGAAAGTTTCTGCAGTGCTTTTGTGCTGGGAAAGTTTTAGAATTATCTTTATGAAATGAAATTCTCGTGAATCAATTGCTGAGAGGTGCTTTTTTTGATTGAAACGTTGCAATTTTACTCTTCATCTGTTCCTGTAGTCTTTCCCTGCAGAGAAATTAAATCTGTCAGCTGATGTCCTTTTTTTTGTCACAAGCAAAAGTTGGCTATTATTGATTCTTACAGTTTTGTTACTTCTGAATTTTGATCTTTTCTTTTTGGTGGTAGCAAGCAGCTGTGTTATGACAGAAACCATTGTTTCTGAAATTAAACCATATCATTACCAGCCATTCCCTTGTCATTCACAACTTTTTTGTTTTGTTAATATAATTGATTTTTGCTTATGCTTTTTTCCTTTAAATTTTGGTGACTTCATATGCTTCTAAAACTTGGGTTTGTCTAATTATCTGGTCATCTAAATAAAATATATCCTACAGTAGGTTCTTTTGTTTAGGTAATTTTAGGCATGTATGCTGCTACATTATTCTAATGGAAAGAAACAAAACATTTTGTTGTTTTCATTGTGGTTGATGCTGTGACTGTTTCAAGATTAAAATTTACAAAACCATTTTTGCGTTTGATTTCTTTTTCTTGCGGATTATTATGCTGATTGAGCTTATCTCTTTGGAAGATACGGTTCTAATTTGCTCTCTGATTCCATGCTTTGAGCTTATTTAGTTAATGGATGAAAATCTGATTTCCAGGAGATTCTAATAATCAGAAAATATGGCTTTATTGATTTATATGTATACTTTATTGCTCTTTGCTTGGTATTGTCTGATTTTTGTTTTTTTTTACTATCTGCTTGGTTAAGCCAAATTTCTGTGATGAATTTTATCTCTGTTCATTAACCCTCCCCCCCCCCCCGGGCGGCCAAAAAAATAAAAAGAGAAAAGAATTAAGGGAGAAAAAGGTCTCTGTCATCTCAGTTTGTCCTTGCAGAAATGATTGTAGAACAGCTTTTTGTGATTTTAGAGTGTATGTTAAACTCTTTGGATTTATGAAGTCTTTTCTGCTGAAATATTGGTGATTGAAGCATGTCAAAGTGGAAGCAGGATCAAAAACAAAATGGAAACATCGGCTTTTATCCATCATTTATTTCCCCCCAGAATTGCAGAGCCTTTTTGCTTGAACGTTGATAAAAAGAGTCGCTTCTTTTTTATTGTACACTGAGAAACCCTTATGCTTTTAGCACTTTCAGTTGTTATTCTTCAAATGATTGGTACGTTCTGGTTCTCCATGTAATGTTTGGGGGGTAGATGTAAAGCAGGGAAAAGAATAGTTAATGTTTTTACCGGCTTCCTAGAATTGAGTGTTCGCCTTTTGATTTTGTTACTTTTCATTAACTAATAGCTATTGTTCTGTGCAGGAGCGCTAGGGAATCAACTCCTTGCAGCTTGATAAGGGACCCAGAGAGTATAAGAACCCCTGGTTCTACTACTAGGCCTACCAGCTCTGCAGAGACTAACCAAAGAGTACAGAATTCAACGCGGCGACACATCCCAACAGCTCAAGAAATGGATGAGTTCTTTGCCGTTGCAGAAGAAGAGCAGCAAAGACAATTCATTGAGAAGTATACTATATTTATTTCACCCTGCTTCTCACGTTTCTGATTGTTTGAAATTTTTGCATTGCTCCTTGGTAGTATTATTGGGGTTGGAATCTGATGGAAGATGTGGGGTTATTTGCAGGTACAACTTTGATCCAGTGAATGATAAGCCACTCCCAGGACGTTATGAATGGGAGAAAGTGGACCCCTAGACGATATTAGTGTTCCATCAGGACTTATTTTCCTGCCAAATTCTCAGTTGATCTTTAAAGTTAGGTTTTTTTAGCTAGCAGGAATTAGCCTTTAGTTGTAATGGTGGTGGTGTTATTTCCATTTTCCATCACCCTTATTTTACTTGTAAAGAAAGAAGTAGGACTGTTAAAAGAATTGTGTAGACTAATGGTCTGTAACATAACAGAGGTAACGAGTTACACAACAAATACAAATCAAAGTCCTTTGTCTAACAGATCATCTGAGAAGGGAAGGGAAAGGAGGAGTAGGTTAGAGTTTAGGGACTTCAGGGTCAGTCAATTAGGTCAGTTGATCTGGTACAGAATTTACTAGATTTTCTTTTCTTTTTTTCTTTTGTACTGTATTTTCCTCCCCTTGTTTGTCTATACTTGTACTGATGGAACTTCGAAAAACTCTTATGGAATAAACATGATCCCTTTCCTCCTCTTATATTTTGTCTTTTCCTCTAACATCTACTATGATCCTCACAGTTGAGTTTTGGCCTTTTTTATCTCCATGTGAGACAATGGAACTTTGATCATTTCATGAACTTAAAGATGATAATAATGCGGTCCATCACTATGATCTGAGACGATATTGTTTGTTACATTTGAGTCATGACCGACTGCTATGCTTTTAACCTCATGTGAAGATGGTTGGTGGTTTTTGGAGATAGTGGTGGGGTCCCTTTTCTTGGTGGCAATCTATTGGAAGAATCTTGTCTTCTCTAGCATGTCCACACTGCACTTTTTAACTTCTCTGCAACTCACTTCTGTGGGAGAAATGTAAACCTCTTTAGGGTTAAAGATGCTGAAATGGAGGATGAGGATTACATGATTGAAAGGGGTACCAAGAAGTCTTTTTTTCTCAATTGCTATGCTTTTCCATACTTAGTGGAAAGCCATTTTATATTGGCTCAGCACTTTGCAGAATGCACCTGGTAAACATTAAATATTTTCAGCTTTAAGGGAAAATGGACTTGATGGGGGAAAAAGTAACCAGTGTCTTTCATGACAAAACTAGGAACTTCACATTTTCTTGCCTTTGGTATTTAATTGGACATGCCTGTAATACATAAGTTTGGTAGAGAAGTTCCTTTCCTTTTTCTTTTCTTCTTCTCCGCTAGATAATTTTCACAAATTGGAATGCCAGATGCCCTAGCTAAGTCGTCGGATTAAGCAATGTGAAAGCTCCTCCCTTTCAGTCCAAAATGGTGCAAGTCTTTCCTCATCGCATGTTATCTGATGGAATCTTGTTTCACCCCACTAATGATAAGGAGTTTTGATTGGAAAAATGATGGTACCTGGTGGTTATAGTGGAGGTGGGTGTTGCTCTATTGCCATTGGATGAAACTGAGGAATCTTCAATTTCCAACGAAACTTTTGTTTTTTCATTGTGTTTCAAAATCTGTGAGTAGGGGTTTTCATCAAAACTTTCTACTGGCCATTGATTGTCTGTTTTACCAGTGGAAGACCATTACAAGGGAACTGCCTCCCACATGTTGATATGCCTTTGACTGTATCCAAATTCAATGAGGTCACACCGTGGGAAAATGAGGAAAAGGGCGCCCCCAAAGTTCCTGCAGACAAGGGTAGAAATGGTACTTCCATAACCCTCACAATGGCCCCCACCTCTGCTCGCCAAAAGAAGTTGTGGTGGTGATGCTTCTGGCTGAACGGGGAGAGACAAGTTGACCAATTTTGTGAAGGATTTTGGATCTTTACTGTTCTTGGGAGAGGCCTGGGGGTGACTCATTTTGTTTCTGGACACTTGCATGCTGCTTTTAACTGTTAAACAGTACCAAAAAACTCAGCACTGTCTCTTTGGGCTTACAAAGGAATTGAAGGTAGCTTTCATGAAGCCTCTGCCCAATTTAATACAAAGATATTGCATGTGCAATCGGAACCCTGCCATTTTCACAAAAAGTGGTCCTCAAAAACTTTCTGCACTCATTATGACATCTATCTGATGCAGACAAAATTAAGATAAAATAAAAAAAAAAGAGTAAGAAAGAAGATGAATTTAATACAGGGTTTGGAAGGGGGAAAGTGAGAGAGAATGAGATCTGTTTAGCTATTGGCAAACTGATCACACATACTTGGATTAATTTGATCCCATTTGCCTTGAACTTGTCTTCTAGTGAGCTTGTTTGGATGATTACCATACTTCGGGCAGGGCCAAGATTCTTTCTGATTTTATTCCAACAGAACAGAAAAAGAAGAAAAATTTTTTAGTGGATGAAGTTGAGAATGTGAAGATATGGGGGTGATCTGCTGAAAATTACAAAGATAAAAGAACGCCAATTTGACAGAACCATTTGCAGTGTCAAAAGGAGATAAAATAAAGCAGCTCAAGGCTATTCCTTTGGCTTCTATACATATTCATGTCTTCTGTTATCAGATTCAATAATTTAGAATGTTGGAACTCCCCTTGAAACAATATGCCCTTGGTGTGGCCAAAAGTGAAAACAGTTTTATCAGAGTAAAAACCTCGAGATACCAGGAGGAATCTGTCCGGAAACTGATTTGAGCATGTTTTACAGTTTTCCATCAAAGAAGAATATTTTCTCAAGGGCATTTGAACAATCTCGAAGCCTCAAATTCCAGGCTAGTTTACTTTGATTTTTCCTTTTGTTATGGATTCTTTGGGGGGAAGCCCCACAAATACACAAAAGTTTTTAAGCCTTGCAACAATGGTTAGATACTTGGATCACTGGGCAACAAAAGCAATAAGCTGCCTTCCTCAGCATATTCTTGGGTTTGGAATCTTTAGATCCCTGTTTTCCCCCAAGGACCACATTCAAGTGAAAAAGTTCTCTGTCAATCAGCAAATTACAGAAACAGACGAAATCCATTCCTCGATTTGAATTTGAATCCCCCTCCCCCACTTCAATCTGCCTTTTACTTGCCACGAATATTAAACTCAGTGCTACACAAGAGACACACAATTCACTTAAAAATATTAATATTAACAAGAATTACCTTTGTCTACCCAAAATGTTGTTTTTTTTTTTATATTAGATGATTGAACGTGGCATTTATAATAATTGTAGGATAGGGCTGAAGCAAAGCAAGCAGATGCATGGCCCATGGGTTTTTTGACCTGTGGCTGGGGCCCTTTCTATTAGTCCAAAAAGGTTTTGAGTCTAGCATGTCATGGGGCCCATGACCACTGTCAGCTCTCAAGTAGGCTTCCAACTTTCCCTTTTCTTTGGTCCAGTTTTCAACTTTTCTCCAGCATAGCTGTCTAATAATTCCAATGACATGACAAAATACCTAGAGGGACTCATTACTCTTACCATCTTTCTTTGTCCTAGATTAACGACAGGGCTTAACGTTTCCCTTTCTATGTCTCTTCTGGTGAGTGAGTACAATGTCTTCCCCTGGATGAGAGACAGAGTTGGTCTATTTTGCCTGGTTTTTCAAAAGAGGATATAACTTTTTCTCCTTCTTTTTCCCCAGAAAAGGGGAATGACAATCTTACTAGCTATGTGTTAGAGATTGAAATTCACCATAGGAGCCTGCAGTCTGTTTTTTATGGACCCTCATTCATACCTATTTGTAGACGACAAGGCAACGCAACTAAACACTCCATAATCCTATATTTGCAAAGAGGCTTATATTGGGAGATCCCTAAGAAGCAGTAAGTTCATTAAGTTAAACAAGTCATACCCTACAAATCTTATCTACTGTGACCATGTTGCTTCAAAATCAGGGTAACAGAAATGCAGGTTTCCATACACCTTGATTTTAAGAGCATGTTACCGGCACCCGATTACGGTTACTTGAGGCTTCTCATGATCTCCAATTATACTTTTTTCAGTTCTGCATTCAATAAAAGTAAAGTGTTGAATTATCTTGGCAATCATAGACTCCAGTCACTCCACTACACTACCAGTTGCAACAACAATAACAACAACCTAGGGAGAGGACAAACAGTCTTCAATGATTAGCATAAATGAAACCACAAGTTTTCTGTCATCAGAACACAATCTGGACTTTTAAGATTATTTGGTATAGATGCGGATACCAACGGCCAAACCCAAGATGGCAAGCGGAACTAAGAATTGAAGGAGCTTAATGATGAACTCAGATGTCTTGTCCTGATTATAGTGAGGCTGTTTAGGAGGCTTATACTTGGTCTTCTTGGGGATAGTTGAGACATCAATCTCTCCAACATAGTATTGATCCATCATGTCTCTGGCACTATCACTGTGGCCCACATCCTCAAAATCATCAGTGGCATCCTTCCCTGCATAATATACATATTAACACCATGTCAACTTCTTGGCAGTATACATGTTAAGAAGCAGAATAGAAACTACAAAAAAAGCATTATAAAATTAGACTCCAAGTTTGTACCTGTTGCTGACAATAGAACTTCATCACCACCAGGGTGGTCTTCCAAAAATTTTGTCACATCATAAACCTGTTTCAAGAAATGAGACAGGCACCAAAACGAAGTAAGAATTACATAATTTGTAGAAATTGTGCTCTTCAAAATTTTCAAAAACATAACCTGCAATCTATTATTAACAAATTATGATGCTAATGTTCAGAAAAACACAAGTATGGAAGTTTGTCACTTCTGTGATTAAATTTATCTTTGATAGCAGCATATAAGCAGTCTTGTTTCTAATAACATTGATAAATTCCTGCTCAAGTTCACAATCATAAAAGCAAATACAGAGAAGTTTGCATGAAGTAACAAAGCCATTGAAGAAATCATGGAGTGACCCAAATACAAAAGAGAGAACAACCACAAAAGCAAAATCACCAGCACAGACTTATGGGTTTTTACACTGAATTTTTATGATTTCTCCTGCAACTAGAGCACTCAGCATACCAGCCTGTTCATTTCTCACTGGTTTTTTTTCTTTGATCATATAATAAGCTTCAATTTAACCTTGATTCTGCTCTTTATTCTATTTATATTATAATGTTTAAATATGAAGCTATTAAGAGACATAAGAGAGTACTTCAACTTGTATATTCTTTGGTCCTTCTGAAGCAGCAAAAGAACATAGTTGAGCTAGGGTAGACGCGTGCTTTCTGAGGAAGTCCAATTTTTCACAAATATAAACAAAAATCAATGAATATTTCTAGAATTATCCAAACAATTATCACAAGATAAATCTTGAGGCTCCTATTAATAGTAGTCCCTTTATTTTATTGTTGGTTCAAAAGTAGCAAGGACTCTAAAATTAGGCTTCTTTTGGATTGGTATGTTTCGTAATTAAAGAACTAGGACTGGAAAAATAAACGCATTTGATTTTAGACATCTAACTTGTATTTTCATATAAATAGAATACAGCAAGCCATTCACTCTTGCAGGAGAGGCGCGGGAACTGAATATGGGCATAGTCAAAATCACCAGGCATATGAAGAAGCAAAAGGTCAACATGTAATAAAATGGAAACAGAGTTTTCCTATTCAATCAACCTACAAGGCCCATTATCCATGAAATTTATAAAAGTTTTGCCCAATTATATCCTTTGAAAATTAAAACAAAAATATCACAAAGGCAACATATCCCAAAATGAAGAAAAATCCCCCATTTAATCAGATAACTTCAAGGAGCTTAAGCACTCAAGCTTCCAGTAGGTTTTTACAAAAAATCTCATTAGCTACCCAACCTAACATAGACCTCCAGTGGATCTGAGTATGCATTTCATAAGTCCCCTCAGAAACTATGTGAACAATATAGTGGAGCTATGACAACTAACAGAAGATGTAACTTCTTCATCATGAATCCTAAAATAAATCATTAAAAAATTTAAATATTTCCAAAATCTTAAGTTAAACTGCATCCAACTAAAGCTGCATTCTCTAAGTATCTATCTCTTAAAGTTAAACCTGGGAACTCTTTCTTTTAATATTTGGTATATTTTTAAAAAGCTAGACCAACAATGGCATAATTGCAGCTTCAGATCTAATTGTCAGACACAACCACACAAAGGCTCAAAGTTTGATAGCTCTTCATAGTCAGCTCTAGAAGTTATCTACAACCACCCCCACGCCCTCTATACTGAAGATAATAGAGAATAAAATTAGCCATCTAAGGAAGGTTAGTAACAACTACAAGTCCTCTACCAAAAAGTTTTCAAGTCTTGCTGTCCCATATCTAGAGAAGGACACTGATAAAATTTCAATCCAAATTCTTGGTATTCTAAAATTTCTCAAAATGATAACTGTCACCACTCCACGGATAAAGCACAACAGTGACCCCTTTGCATCATAACTTATGAGAGTAAGGATCTAATTTGAATATGAATATACATATAACTTCAAACATGCAAATCAATGTTTCAAGCTGGGTAAAAGATGTAAACAAAACAGCTTAGTTCAATCACATGAAAAACAATTTAAATCTCATATGGATCAGTAGATTAAACTCCAAAAAAAGAACACACACACAAAAGACACCATAAGACAGAAAGTGCTAGGACATAAATTCGAACCACTAATCAGTTGAACCATATTCAGAAACTTGCAATTGTTAAATGGGTCCATAGTTCATAGATCAATTAAAAACCAGCAAATGAAACATATAAAAATGCAAGCTTGAAAGTACCAACATGTCAGAAACATGCAAAGTCCTCAACTTTGACATTAAACAAACATATCAAGCCATCATAATAAGGAGAAAAAAAAAAAGATGACCTTGCCATTGATGATGAGCCAGCAGTCTTTGGGGGTGTTGTGCTCAGATACTTGAGCCAAAGTGAACAACTTTCCATCGCCACCCATTTTGCTTTACTTTGCTTCCGTTTAAGCTTTCTCTGTCTCTGTCTCTCTCTCTTTCTCTTTCAATAACTGAAGTTTGTACTTAAGCAAAGGACAAGATATATGCTAATAAACAAAGAAGTAAAGAACCGTGAAAGAGGGATAGAAAGATGGTTCCTTTTTCTTTTGGGTTGGAAAGGGGATGATGTAAAGAGATTTATCTGTGGGCTAACCAACTACCCAAGAAGGCTGTCTACTGTTTCATGTATACTAGTACTAATAGCTTAGTTGAATTGGTTAAGACTAAAGAGAGAGAAGTGTAATAAATGTGGGAGAAGAAGGAGAGGGGAGAAGTCATTTCCATTGAGTTTGGTTTGGTAGGTAGTTGGGTGGGACTTTAGATATTTAGATGGCCGCCTTTGGTAGGTAATTCATATCGTGAGGGAATTGTTTGGTAGATGAGTTAGTTCCTTTGTTCTCTTTTAATTCACTTTCTATTTATAATTTCTTTTTTTTTGGATTTTTATTTTTAATTAATAAGGTTTTTTTATGGCACCCTAGAATTATTTTTATTGGTTATTTTTAATTAATAAGGTGGGGAGTAGGTTTTTTTTAATTAGTCTCTGTTTAATCGTTATTTTTAATATTTATTGTTTACTTAAAATAAGTAAATTGTTATATTTATTGACATATAAGTTATAACTCTTTCACGTAATATTAGTAAAATTATTCATCATTTTGTTATTTATGAGAGTTATGTGTTTAGTTTTAATTTTTGAATAGGAACGTTTATTTTACAGATATAGATATAATAAACTAAACGGGTCTTAAACTAATTTGAAGCAATTTTTTTTCTCTTATACATATAGATATAATAGTTGATAATAATACTAATATGTGCTTTATTTGATAAGAAAATGTAACTAAATTTTAAGATGATAAGCGGTAGAAAAAGGAGTCGGATAAATATATATAATTCAACTATAATAAGTAGCTTAATGTAGAAAAAAAAATTAGGCAAAAGAAGGGCAAGTAGCCGAAAATCTATAGTTAGGGCCAATCAATTAATATTTGGACCGCACTACATATGTTAAATTCTCAGAGATATGGTTATGTTCTTAGGTAACATGATGTTGAAGAATATCGTTTTTAGAGTTACTTGCCAACTAAACTTTTGTCCCCTCTTCTGTTTAGCTTTAAGTGAACGTGTAGATATGGGCCAGGAAGCCCATCACCCAGGCCTGTAAGCCTCATTTGTTTCAGGCCATACTTGGGCTCCGTACTCTATCGATAAACAGAAATCTAAAACTTTGACTTTTGTTGAATTGATTATTGATTAATTAATAACATAAAGTTTCAATTTAGGTTGCTCTTTGTTTCGTTATAAATAAAAAATTCAAATCACATCAACCTAATGTGAAGCAAAAATTTTGTAAAAAACAAAAAAAAATAAAAGAAAGTTGTAGCAAATATTTTATAAACTTGTAAGCAATAATACAAACAAAAACATATTAATTATGGATATAATATTTAAGAAAACTCCTAAACTATTCAACAAAATTTAAATAAGTTTTTATAATTTTATTACCTTTAATAAAATCTTTATTTTTTTATTTGGAGTCAAATAAGCCTTTTATGATCAATAATTGACTTAACTAAAATGTTATTTGTCATTTTAGATCATATGGTATTAACGTAATATTAATGATGATGTGACATACTGATATGTCATAATTGATGATAATATGATATGTTAATATGACATAATAACATAAGTATGTAACATTTTTATTATCCATATTAGTACCATGTGGATATAAAATTACAAGTGACATTTTAATTAATGAGAATTAATTAATAATTAATTATAAAGATTTATTTTAACTTAAAATAAAAGTATATAGACTTAATTAAAGGAAATAAAAGAACAAAATTTTGTTTAATTATATTGAATAGTTTAAGGGATTTTTTTTAGTATTATGCCTTAATTATGGTAGGATACGTGTAAGTATTGATGATGATGTTACGTATTGATATATTATAATGTATCTAAACAATCATCTTAAAGTCATCATCTATAACTCTAATCAATTTTAAAGTGCATATTTTTGCTGCTTGATCTTGTTTTGTAAGTGTTAGAACTTAAATCGAGTTGAATTAAATTAGTACTCAAATAAAATACAATAATTACTGTAATTTTTCAAATTATAATTATTTTAAATTTAGAAAATTCATTTTTATTAACAAAAATATTTATTAAAATTTAAGTAAAATAAATAAAGAGATTATAATTAAAAAGTTTTTCTTTTATTATTTGTTACATGTGAGGATGTTTAAGAAGAAGAGGGTATTAAAATTTTTATAGAATTAAAAAAATGTATTCATTGTTAGCCTTCTTTTTTATCCTTCAACATACTTTAAATTAATTAATTAAAAAACAAAAGTAAAATTAGGAGGATAAATTTGAACAAAGTGAAGGGCCTAATCGTGGAATAAAAACGTTTCAAGATTAAAAAAAAAGAAAGAAAATTAAAGCGAGTATTTTATAAAACTTATAGAAACAAGGTAACTTTAAAATTATTAAGTATGTTAAGATAGGGGCAAGGAGGGGCTTTCGCTTTTCTATCTTTGAAGAAGAGGAAGAAAATCAAGAGGAAATGGAAGTCATTCTATAGACAAATGAACAGCAAATGCTGAAACCTGCTACCATTAAAACGAGCACCTATCGGACTTTGGAGACAGAAAAAGAAATACTAAAAAAAAGCCTTCAAGAGACTGCTAATGTGTCCAATCGTGATAATACCTCAACGGAGGGAAAAGGCCTTGTTCGAGTCCCAAATAAGTCTGTTTTTTCAAATGTTAACAAGGGAGCTAAATCAATTTCTTCATATCATACTGAAAAAAAAAATGAAGGCCAGAGATTGGAAATATTGTCTCTACCAAATGATTTTCATGGGATACATAAAGATGATAGTTCCTTTGCAACAAAGGAAGGAGATCGGTCGGACCAGATACTGCAATCTGTTAATTTTGATTTGATTGTCTTTCCTTCACAAGATAACAAAGGAAGGGACAAAGGCGTAGATGTTGGGAGAAATGGAATGGCACGAGAAAAAGATGTTGATTTGATGGTGGACGAGGGTTTAAAGGAAGGATTAGATGCTCATAACAAAATTGCCATGGATACTAATTTGGTTGGGGTGGATAGCATGCAGATTTAATCTGCTGGAAACTCTATGTTATCTAATGGAATGATTACCCTATACCTATTTTTTAATTTATGTTAAATATCTTAAGTTGGAATATCAGAGGCATAGCTTCAATGAGAGCAGTTAGAAATGTCAGAAATTTGATTCGTTTGCACAAACTGCATATTGTAGTTATTCTCGAGCCAAGAATTACAGATGTTAAAGCTAATAATGTTTGTAGACGTATTGGTTTACCCAATTTCTTCCGAGTAGAAGTGGCAGGTTTTTTTGGTGGCATATGGATCTTATGGGACAGTAATTTTGTTGAGTTGGAAATTCTTGCACACTCGTCTCAACTAGTGCATGCAATGATAAGTGGTTCGGATACGAATTGGTTATTAACTACTGTATATGGTAGTCTAAAGTTTAAAGAAAGAAGCAGATTATGGCAATCTCTTTGCTTAGCTATTAATATACATAGCCTGCCTTGGTTGTTTTGTGGGGATTTAATCAAGTTATGCTGTTAGAAGAGAAAATGGGTAATAGAAGTATGATTCCTAATCTTTGTATTCAAATGGTGGACTGCTTAAGTTACTGTAATCTCTCAACCCTTGAAACATCGGGTCCAACCTTTACTTGGTGGAATAAAAGAGGCGGGGCAGCTTTTACTAAGGTGAGATTAGATCGAGCAATAGCTAACGTAGGATGGCATGACTTATTCTTTACAGCACAAGCATTAACTCTCCCTCGCACTCACTCAGACCATCATCCATTGTTGATTCGATGCCAAGGATCAACTTTTAATGAATCAAATAACAAAAGGTTTAGATTTGAGAACTCTTAGATGTTACATCCAAATTTTAAAGAGTTTTTAAGAAGGAAGTGGTCCACTGATGGACACAATATGATGGAAACCTTGAATAATCTGGCTGCTGGAGTTGACTAAATGGAAGTATGAAGTTTTTGGTGATATCTTTAAGAGGAAAAGGCGATTGTTATCCAAACTAAAAGGGATACAAAAACAATTTGAAAAGGGCCCAAATGATTTTCTACAAAATCTGGAGGTATCTTTGGTGGAAGATTATAATTTAGTACTATTCCAAGAGGAGCAGATGTGGCAACAGAAGATGAAAATGGATTGGATTAAATTTGGTGATGCTAATTCCAAGTTTTATCACGCTGTAATCAAAGGACGACAAAGGAAGAAGATAGTTTCAGTATTGCAAAGAGATGATGGGTCTTGGTGTTATGATAGAGCAGAACTTCAACGTATGGCAATAGATTTTTATATTAATCTATACACTGATGATGGAGTCACTCAAACTCTACCTAATTACCCAAATTGGAGACTCAATGAATAACAAATTCGTGAGTTATCTAAGCCAGTCAGTGATCAATAGGTTAAAGAAGCTCTTTTTAGTATGAGGCCAAATAAAAGTCCAGGTGTTGATGGTTTTGCAGTAGGTTTTTACCAAAAGAATTGCTCTTGGGTAGGAGGAGATATCCAACAATTTGTACAGAATGCTTTTGCCACGGGTTATTTTAATGCTGCTCTTAACCACACTTTGATAACCTTGATTCTTAAAGTGGAAAATCTAGAAAAACTCTCCCAGTTCAGGCTAATAAGTTTATGCCCAATACCTATGAAGATCATTAGCAAAGTGCTAGTGGATAGAATTAGACCTTTGCTGGATGGGATCATAGGAAGGACTCAAAGTAGTTTTATTCTAGGAAGACAGGCTACAGATAATATTATTGTTGTGCAAGAGGCTATCCATACGATGCGAATAATGAAAAGAAAAGAAGGAGGTTTGGCTATCAAGATAGATCTAGAAAAAGCATATGATACCATTAAATGGAAATTTCTAAAAGAGGTTTTGATCGAAATTGGCTTGCCCACTTCTTAGATCTCCCTAGTGATGTATATTGTGGAATCGCCTACTTTTTCCATCATCTGGAATGGCTATTAGACCAATGAATTCAATCCATCTAGAGGAATTAGACAAGGTGATCCCCTATCTCCATATCTCTTTATGTTATGTCTTGAAAAACTTTCGCATCTAATTGAACAAGAAGTGAGGTTGGGAAACTGGAAACCATTGAAGTTTACTAAGAGTGGTCCTCTATTATCACATGTCTACTTTACGGATGATATCATGCTTTTTATAGTAGCATCTAAATGTCAAATCCAAACTATGATGAGAGTAGTTGATAATTTTTGTGAAGCTTCTGGGCAAAAGATAAGCTTGCAAAAGTCTAAGATGCTAGTGTCTTCAAATGTTGGGATGTCAAAAGCCAGACTACTAAGTAGTATTGTTAAAATTCCTTTAACTAGGGATCTTGGTAAATATCTGGGCACACTAATGATACATGGAAGAATTACACGTGATACCTACTCTGAATTGCTAAGTAAGATTAAAAACAAATTAGAGAAATGGCAGAATAAACATCTTTCCATGGCAGGTCGTATTTCCCTTGTTCAATCTGTGACTAGTACTATGGTCTCGTACTTGATGCAGACCACTTATTTACCTGAGTATGTGATACAGGAGATAGATCGTTTGAACAGGAATTTTATTGGGGGACATGTAGGTGAAAGATGCAAATGTCATGCACTTCACTGGAACAAGATTTATTTATCAAAAGAACAAAGAGGTTTACAAGTTAGGGAGGCTTGAAAAATGAATTTAGCCTTACTTGCAAATCTAGGATGGCATATTTGGGCCAACAGAGATTGTTTCTGGGCAGAGTAAATCAACAAGAAGTATTTAAAAAGCATAGATTTCATGGTTGTTAGAATTAAAAGCTTAGACTCCCATGTATGGCGAAGCATTCTTAAGAGCATAGATGTTCTCTCTAAAGGTTTAGGAATCATCATCAACAATGGACATAACGCTAAATTTTGGCTAGATTCGTGGCTAGATTGTGGGCCTCTTTATCAGCTGGCAATAAGGGAAATTTCAGACCACGAGGTTGAACTTCCTGTAGCGAGTTATTGTAACGAGTATGGTGGTTGGGATTTCGACCAACTCTTACAAATCCTTCCTCATCATATAGTCTTGAGAATACTGGCAGTTCAAATTGATCCCTTTAAGTGTCAAGGAAGATGTGGGTTATTAGAGATTAACGAGTAGTGGAATATTTTCAGTGAAAACTGCATATGATGTTCAAATGGAGAAGGAAACACCTACTGAAAGCTTCTGGGGTCAACTATGGAGGCTACCAAGTCCAAGGAAAGTCCATGTGTTTTTATGGAAAGTCATTCATGATTCCTTGCCCACTGCTGACTGGTTAATTTCTAGAAACTTAGGATCCTCGGCTGCTTGTTTTAAATGCGGTGCTTGTATGGAAGACATTCTCCATGCTCTCAGGGATTGCAGATCAGCAAAACTATTTTGGTCAAGTTGTGAAACTCGTGTTATTGAGGACGATTTCTTCTGTAAGAACTTAAAAGGTTGGATTTTGGATAACATATATATTACGGTAAATTATGAAAGCCTCCTTTGGAATATTTTCTTCATCCATGCTTTGTGGTTCTTGTGGTATTGGAGAAACTTAAACAAATTTGATGAATATTTTAGGTGACCAAGTAACAGATGGCAGTAGGTATGGACAAGGGCTAAAGAGGAATGGGATATCATGCATATACAGGAACATAGATTAAAAAAAGAAAATTTTATCTCTTGGAAGCAGTCGAGAGACCCTTATGTAAAGATGAATGTGGATGGCAGTGCAAAAGGCCAATTGGGTTTGGCTGGTGGTGGTTGTATATTACGGGATGCAAATGGTAACTGGGTGGCAGGATTTATTTTCAAGTTTGGTATCGCCTTCTCACTCACTGCAGAACTGTAAGGCATTTATCATGGACTGAAACTTTGCTGGGACAGGGGTTATAGAGATGTTCAGGTTGAATCTGATTCTCTTTTGGCATTACAGAAAATTGAACATAGCAATTTAGTGTTAGATCCAAACGCTAGATTACTATGAGATATTAAGGAGTTTATTCATCGAGATTGGAATTGCACTCTCACTCACATCCATCGTAAAGCCAATCAGTGTACCAATTGGATGGTCACTCATTATGAAGACCTCTCTTTAGGGTTATATATCTTTGAATCTCCACCAGAAGAAATTCTCACTTATCTTTTAGCAGACAATTTGGGAGTTTGTTAGCCTAGAATGATGTAATTTTTCTATATTTTTTTTCAAATATATATATATATATATAAATTATTAAGTATGTTATGACGGATACGTCTAAGCAATAATTTTAAAACCATAGTCCAACCTCTAATAAAATCTAAAATGATATATTTTTACTGTTTGATTTTATTTTGTAAGTACTATAATTTATATCGAGTTGAGTAGGATTAATATTTAAACAAATACAAAAATTATAGTCATTTTTAAAACTTTGATTATTTCTAATTTAGACAATCTATTTATTAAAAGGTTTATGTATTTTTAATTTAAAATGTAAATTAAACAAAGAAAAATATCAATATTAAAAAATTTATTTTATTATTTACTATAACCTAAGATATTTAAGAAAAAAAGACCATTCAAATTTATATAGGCTTCAAAAAATGTAATCATTGCTTCGCAAAGCCTAAATTGCTAGCATTTTTTTTTATCTTTTAACATACTTTAAATTAATTAATTAAAGAAAACAAAGTAAAATTAGGAGGATAAATTTCCTAATCGTGTAATTAAAAATGTTTCAAGGCTAATTTAAAAGTTCCAAAAAAAAAAAAAAACAAAAATGATTTCTTTTCCGTCAAGATAAGTGTATATTCGATCTTCAATCAGGATCCACAACACACTATAAAAATAACTAAAAAAATTTCCCGTTTTCTCCAAAGTTAAATCCAACAATCAAAAACCCAACCGGAATATCTTCCCTCTTTGTTCTTTATTTCTCCGTCGTCGTTCCTCCTCCGGGTTCGTCTCCGGATCGTCGACGGTTCTCTTTTACCGACAGATATCAAAAGTAAAATCTCTGTTTTACCCCTCTCTTTTCTTCTTTTTGTTGACAAAATCTCTCAAGAATACAGTAGAGACGTAGGGTTTTTATTTTCGGGAAGAATAATAATGGCGGCAGCTGCGGCGACGATGGTGAGCTCGGCTGGAGGGTTACTGGCGATGCTTAATGAGAGCCATCCTCAATTGAAGTTCCATGCTCTCTCTAATCTCATCAGCTTCGTTGACCAATTTTGGCCTGAGATCTCCACCAGCGTCCCTATCATGTAATACTAATTTTTTTATGTTGATTTTTTGTTTTTTTTTCTTTTGTTTGGTTAGGGTTTAGGGTTTGGTTGTTTTGATCTGATTGGTTGGTGGGAAAATTGAAGAAAACATTGTCAAGAAAGCTCTTTTCGATGTTTTGGTTTGGGTTTGGTTACGGTAGAGAAGAGTGACATTTTAGTTTGAATTCAGGAACTTTAGTGGGTAAATTTGGAATCTTCGTAAGCTTGGGTTCTTTCTCTTGTTTGTGAAAGTTTTGGCCATGTTTTTTGTTTGCCTTTTAAATTAGGGTTTAGCTGACGAAATTTCAATTTAACAAAATTGTAGCAATTTTTCTGGATATGCGATAATTGATTGCTTAAGTCAGATATATGTTTTGCACTAATTTTACGAGATTCAGATTATGAAGAATTGAAAGCAATTATTTTGCAATGTGGGTTATGGCTTGTTCACTTAGAAAGTTTTAAGTCTTGAGTACATAAAAGCAATGGCGTTGGTGATTTTAGAAACTTTCCACTAAATTAAGTTCTAATTGAAAATTTGGTGTCTGTTTTGGTTTGGGAGGCATACATCCACTTTCAGGTAATTTTAAATATATATGACACAATTCGTTCCATTCTTAGAAAGTTTATATAATGTTATTTGGCTTGTTATGGAGTGATTCTAATTCAAATAGTGAACTGCATGAGTTCTGCATATGAATACTGATGCTATCTTTGTGTTTCAGAGAAAGTTTATATGAAGATGAAGAATTTGGCCAGCATCAGAGACAACTTGCTGCATTGCTCGTCTCAAAGGTACTCCTTTCCTGTCCCTCTTGCTCCATGAGTGTATGTATGTACATGTTAGTGAACAAATGCATGCGACATGCATGTTTGAGTCATTTTATGGAAATTGAACTAATGAGTTCTTTTCATAATAGCAAAAAAATCTGAACTCCATGATCTCCAACTTTGTATCTTTGCATTTGCTGGACAAGTATTCTTAACTAACACTACTGATTTAGCGAATTTTAGTGGCCCCAAAAGAATAGTCCAATTCTGAAAGACAAATGAAAAAAACTGGTCTAATATCATTTATTCAGACTTTTCATATATGTTTATGCATACACAATATAATATTATAATCTTCAATGGATGCATTTATCATGTGAAATGATGCCACAGTTTGATTTGTGGAACATTGTTTTGATTGCATTTACAATTTGTAAATGAAAAGTAATAAAAGTTGATGCCCTATTTCTAGTTGCTCTTTTATTGAATTATGACTATGTTGACTTTTACTTATATTGGCTATATTGTTGTTTTCAGGTCTTTTATTTCTTGGGTGAACTTAATGATTCATTGTCATATGCTCTTGGAGCTGGTCCCCTTTTTGATGTTTCTGAGGATTCTGATTATGTTCATACTCTCCTTGGTAAGAACTTTGGTTCATATGCTATATGTTCTGATGATTATGTTATTAACCTGTGGTTTGTGGTTGTGTTTGCTCCCTGTGAAAGTAGATGCTAGTGAGGGTTTAGGCAAGCCTAAAATTCATTTATGTTTGATTATGTTGTGTTTAAATTGTTTTAAATTTGATATCGTTGACTGGATATGCTCTTAATTTCAGCCAAGGCAATAGATGAGTATGCCAGTCTTCGGTCGAAGGCTGCAGAATCAAGCGATGAAGCAGCAAAGGTTGACCCTAGGTTGGAGGCAATTGTGGAGAGAATGCTGGACAAGTATGTAGAGTTTGCTTTCTTACCTGCTGAAAGTATTCTGGAGTTAGTCTAGGTATCTTACTTTCTTTCAATCAGGTGTATCATGGATGAAAAATACCAACAAGCTATGGGAATTGCAATTGAGTGCCGGAGACTGGATAAACTTGAGGAAGCAATAACGAGGAGTGATAATGTTCATGGAACTTTAGCATATTGCATCAATGTCTCTCATTCATATGTCTATCGCAGAGAATTTCGCCGAGAGGTAAGGGGGTTTTTTAATAGCTCATAAAGATCTGTAATTTGTATTTATCCCTAGCCTCTAGTTGTTTGTCATTTATTATTAGAACAATTTGAATCTGTTGCCAGTTGCCCTTTCTCTGGAATTTGGTGCAACCTAGCACATTCTGCAAGACCCATGATGTTGGTTATCCTTTTGTTCATGCAGGTGCTTCGGCTTCTTGTTAAAGTATACCAACAGTTGCCTTCTCCTGATTATTTGAGCATTTGTCAGTGTCTCATGTTCTTAGATGAACCTGAAGGTGTTGCAAATATATTGGAAAAGCTTCTTCGTTCAGAAAATAAGGAGGATGCTCTTTTGGCTTTTCAAGTTACCTTTGATCTTGTGGAAAATGAGCACCAGGCTTTTCTGTTAAATGTAAGAGATCGCCTTTCGGCTCCCAAATCTCTGCCTTCAGAATCAGTGCAGCCGGTACCCAACGATCCTACTCCTGCTCAAAATGAAAATCCTACAGCTCCAGAGGATATTCAGATGACAGATGGATCTGCTGCTGCTTCGACAAATGTGCACGAGGCCGATCCCAAAGAAGTTATGTATGCTGAGAGGCTGACAAAAATCAAAGGAATTTTGTCTGGAGAGACATCTATACAGTTGACTCTACAATTCTTATACAGTCATAACAAGTGAGATGTCAATTTCTTTTGTGCTATCTTATTGTGGAATTACATTCTGATTGTGTTTTTTTCTGATATATGCAAGTTATTAATTGGTTGTGATTTGTCTAGGTCGGATCTTTTAATTTTGAAGACAATAAAGCAGTCTGTTGAAATGAGGAATAGCATCTGTCATAGTGCTACAATTTATGCTAATGCTATAATGCATGCTGGAACAACTGTGGATACATTCCTGAGGGACAATCTGGTAAAACATGTGTCTTGCTGTATCTTTACTTTCACTCTTTTGGACAAATGTAGATCCTGTTTACACTTACTGTTACATTTGCTATCATCAGGACTGGCTGAGTAGAGCCACCAATTGGGCCAAATTCAGTGCAACAGCTGGTCTTGGTGTTATTCATAGAGGACATCTGCAACAGGGCAGGTCTCTGATGGCTCCTTACCTGCCCCAAGGTGGGGCTGGTGGTGGTGGGAGTCCATACTCTGAAGGTGGGGCACTATATGCTTTGGGTCTCATTCATGCCAACCATGGTGAGGGCATTAAGCAATTCCTTCGTGATAGCCTGCGCAGTACTAATGTTGAGGTATATGATTTTCTTGGCCTATGATAGCTCCTTTTCTTTTACCTAACCTATAGGCGTTTAAGTAAAGAGAAACGCTAAAGTGCTGACTGTCCGACTGCTCATTAGATTAAATGCCCATGAGGCCATGAATTTGTTATCTTTTACCTCTGTGCACCTTCTGCGAGCAGTTGGACTGTCCAATTTTCAGACACAATAGCATTACCCTTGACTAAATGTAACATAAGTATTGGGAACTTTGTATGCAGGTTATCCAACATGGTGCATGCTTAGGTCTTGGTTTGGCAGCTCTTGGAACTGCTGATGAAGAAATCTATGATGACATCAAAAGCGTGCTTTATACTGACAGTGCTGTTGCGGGTGAAGCTGCTGGCATCAGTATGGGTTTGCTTATGGTTGGAACTGCAAGTGAGAAGGCAAGTGAGATGCTTGCTTATGCACATGAGACACAACATGAGAAAATTATCAGGTAAATTTGGAATGTCTTTTTGACTGAGTTTTATCTTGTTAGCGGTCTTTAGCTAACTGAGTTTTATTCTGTTAGTAGTCTTTACTCCTTTGTGTTGTTCCCATATGTTGCAGGGGTTTAGCGTTAGGGATAGCTCTTACAGTTTATGGAAGGGAAGAAGAAGCAGATACATTAATTGAGCAGATGACTCGGGATCAAGACCCCATACTACGTTATGGTGGTATGTATGCATTAGCATTGGCCTATAGGGGGACTGCAAACAACAAGGCCATACGTCAGCTGCTGCACTTTGCCGTATCAGATGTGAGTGATGATGTTAGGAGAACTGCTGTTTTAGCACTGGGATTTGTCCTTTACTCAGAGCCAGAGCAGGTAGATGCTTTTTCTTTCTCATATCTTTCTCTCCGTGTGTGTCTGTGTGTCTGTGTGTTTTGGGGGGGGGGGGGATGTTTAGTTTATATGTTTTTTGCACCTTTTTTCCTTTTTTCTAAATTTAATGTACCTTTGGGTTCTGTGTAATTGGGCTATGAATTTCTGTGGATCTCACTGTTTTGTCTGGTCAACACTGCAGACTCCTCGAATTGTCTCCTTACTATCTGAATCTTACAATCCACATGTTCGATATGGTGCGGCACTTGCAGTGGGCATTTCATGTGCTGGCACAGGATTGAGTGAGGCCATATCATTACTAGAACCCTTAACATCAGATGTTGTTGATTTTGTTCGTCAAGGTGCCCTCATTGCGATGGCTATGGTCATGGTCCAGATCAATGGAGCCAGTGATTCTCGTGTTGGAACATTCAGGCATGCTATTATTTATATGTTGTGTCTTTTCTTCTTTTCCTTTGGGTGTTTAACAATTCTACATATATATTAATTTATTAAGCTAACTTTTTTTGTCCCTTAATCTAGGCGACAATTAGAGAAAATAATACTCGATAAGCATGAAGACACAATGAGCAAGATGGGAGCAATCTTGGCTTCTGGGATTCTTGATGCTGGTGGTAGGAATGTGACTATAAGATTGCTTTCCAAGACAAAACATGACAAAGTTACTGCAGTTGTTGGTCTTGCTGTTTTTAGCCAGTTTTGGTATTGGTATCCCCTCATCTATTTTGTGAGCTTGTCATTCTCACCCACAGCTTTTATCGGACTGAACTATGACCTAAAAGTTCCAAGATTTGAATTCTTATCACATGCAAAACCTTCACTTTTTGAGTATCCAAAACCAACTACTGTGCCCACCACTACATCAGCTGTTAAACTTCCAACTGCTGTCCTGTCAACTTCAGCAAAGGCTAAAGCTAGGGCTAAGAAAGAGGCAGAACAAAAGGCAAGTGCTGAGAAATCATCTGGGGCAGAGTCCTCATCTACTGGTCCAAGTACTGGAAAAGGGAAATCGTCTGGTGAGAAGGATGGGGAGGCTATGCAGGTAAGATTAATGAAGTTACCATTAATTTTGTGGCCATGTTCACATGATGGATTTGAGCAATACTTGAATCTTTCGCTTTTATTGTTGAAAAAATAGAAATTAAAGCACTAAATTTCTTTGTAACTCTAAAAGTAAAAGTAAGGACAAAAGATCTGTTCAAATGCCATATTTGTGTAATATTTTTGATGCATGTTTGTGTTGTTTGAGTTTAGGTCAGGTGATGATCATGCAAAAATGTTGTATTTACTCTCTCTCATTGATTCTTTTTTTTGGACAGGTTGATAACCTTCCAGAGAAGAAAGCGGAGCCTGAGCCATCATTCGAGGTTTTGACCAACCCAGCCAGAGTGGTTCCTGCTCAAGAGAAATTCATCAAGTTTTTAGAAGACAGCAGATATGTGCCGGTGAAGTTGGCACCATCCGGGTTTGTTCTTCTTAGAGACCTGCGCCCTGATGAACCTGAAGTGCTCTCTCTAACAGATGCACCTGCATCCACAGCATCTCCAGCTGGTGGATCAGCAGCTGGACAGCAGAGTTCTTCATCAGCTATGGCTGTTGATGATGAACCCCAGCCCCCTCAGCCTTTTGAATACACATCGTGATTTGGTTTTCCTTCATTTGGATGAGTGTGTGATTTTATGCTTTTCACATGGAGAAATACGGTGCTCTGGAGGGATGAGTTGAATTGGGGTGAGGCAGTTGCTACTGCACTATTGCAAGGTATTGGTGACCTCAATCTGATTTGCATGCATCTAAAGGTTTCTAAGGTGCTGAGCTGTTGTTGTGGTCTCTGCTTGCATATAGGCGACGTATGAACTTTTCCATAGTCAGTAATATAGTTTATGTTTGAAGTGAACGGCAAGGTGGGAGCTACAATATGCCTGCTTGAGTTTGTACTCAGCCTGAGATAATGTTTTGCTGGATTCTGGAACTGAACGGATCCAATGATAATTTCAGACACGGGCAGTGTTTTGCTCCATTATAGCTCTCCAACCTAAAGTGAAAAACTAGGAGAAAGGTGGCACAATTCCCCACCTCAGTTCAGGAACTTCCTAGCAATTTAGATACATTCTTATCTCCATGAGATATTATTTTAAGTGTTATCTTGATTTCCACTCTCCTTCATGAGGTTGCATCGTAATCCTGTGGTGACTGGAATGTTTCCTTTCAGTGTGTGTTTCTATTTTACAGGTAAAGGTTATTCATGTTCAACCATTATTCTTTCAGGTATTTCCGCAGGCAAGAAGGTTAACGGAATGTGACGATCTGGAATAAGTCAAAATTCACGTAATAATTCCTCATTATTTCTGTTTTGCACTTTCGTACATCAATAGAATACTGGTTTCTAGATATGTTAACCATTATCATCCAACAATCCCCTTTCGATAAAGTGGAAATACAAGTAAAAAGCAAAACCACTTGCTCCTAAGACGAAAGCTGGGTTAAAAGCGTCACTTGTTTCATGTGAATCCTCACCTTTATTTGAACTTTTAATTTTCCAACTTTGAATTAACGGTCTCTCAATCTTTCAGGTTATTATATTGGTATATAGACTGGGAAAAATAATTAATTTTCCCTGATCATTATGACCCGTGCCAGCTTACTTTTCCAACCTACCAATAATCAAAGGAAAAATTGTCGTTTAAAAGATATGAACCCTTGTAAATGTACGTAGGAACATGAATAATTGAAGCTGATCACTGATCAAATGTATTGAACAGAACAGTGCGAAAGGTTATCCTTGGGTATTTGTCATTGGACGAGTGTGGAAAACTAATATTTTTCCTTGTTCATGTTGCCATGGAACTTCTATATCAAAAGATAAGAGATTTTTGGTACTAAATTATGTATTAGGGAGATAATTGTTATTCACTGTTCCGACAAGTTTCAATTTAAAATATTATATGATGGAGGTATAAATTGATTGTGTTCTATATTTTATATTCAAAAACTATCAGTCTTTTAAGTTTAAATTCTCCCTTTGATTTTACTTCTAAAGAAAGGGTACATGCTCTAAATTGTTTTAAAATTAATTATAAATTAATTCATTATTATATAAGAGGAATTCAAGTATTTGATATAAATGTAATTTGTTTTTATATGAAAAAATCACACCTTATATATATGTGTTGCTATTCAATAAATTAATAAAGCTGCATATTTATCGATTTGCTGCAATACCAACAAAGTTTTAAATTCCAACTTAATAATTGGAAAAAATAGGCTTGGAGTAGGCGGGTTAATTCTACCTTTTGTCTTTTTCCTTCATTTTGGTTGTAATTAATATCTTACTCAATAATTAATTACCTCAAAGTCATGAAAAAATTTGCTTTTCTAAATTTTCAAAGTTGAAAGCTTGCGAATGATTTAATCGGCAGCCATGGGAGAGTTAATTAAGGTCATGAAAGAGGTGGTAAAGAGCTAGGGAAAGAGCGTTGGTGGCCTGTGAAACGCGTAAATAACAGGGAGGTGCAACTGTGAGGTGTACATTATTAATCCACAGGCTCCTTCTCCCTTCTCTCTCTCTTCCTGCCATCGATCCCAAAGTCAAAGCCAGCTCTTACAGGCAAACCCTGCTCCCCGACCCACTACATAACACACGACTCACCACCTCACCCTCCCCAAAGCTTTCATTCTCTTTGTTTGGTAGATGAGTTAGTTCCTTCGTTCTCTTCTTATTCACTTTCTATTTATAATTTCTTTTTTTTTGGATTTCTATTTTTAATTAATAAGGTTTTTTATGGAACCCAATAATTATTTCACGTACTCCCCACCTTCTCTTTATTTAGTCTCTGTTTAATCGTTACTTTTAATATTTATTGTTCACTTAAAATAAGTAAATTGTTATATTTATTGACATATAAGTTATAACTCTCACCTAATATTAGTAAGATTATTCATCATTTTGTTATCTATGAGAGTTTTGTGTTTACTTTTAATTTTTTTTGAATAGGAACGTTTATTTTATTAATCCACAAGTATTTCTTTATTCTTTCCCAAACTTGATACTTGTACATTTTTCTAAGTAACTATGTTGAATGTACCTAAATATTAAATTGTCTCACAAATTCTCACAAATATGTAAAGATAAAAAATTTATAAAATTTTTTAAATAAATATTTTTAAACATTATAAATATTTAATTTTTATAATTTATAATTTTTAAATTTATTTATTAACGAGACAATAACATTTGATTCAATAGTATTCTACAATATTTATATTTACAGCTCAACAAACATCATAATACAAGCCCATATTTTAAACCGAACTTGCTTTGCAACAAAACATTAGAATAACCTGACTTCATCTTTCCTTAATGTCAATATTGAAAATAGAGATGGAAAAATGTAAAGTACGTTCTAAACCAAACGGGTCCTAAACTAATTTGAAGCAATTTGTTTTTCTCTTATACATATAGATATAATATTTGATAATAATACTACAATGTACTTTATTTGATAAGAAAATGTAACTAAATTTTGAGATGATAGGGGGTAGAAAAAGGAGTTGGATAAATATCTATAATTCAACTATAATAAGTAGCTTCATGTAGAAAAAAAAATTAGGCAGAAGAAGGGCAAGTAGCCGAAAATCTATAGTTAGGACCAATCAATTAATATTTGGACCGCACTACACATGTTAATTTCTTAGAGATATGGCTATGTTCTTAGGCAACATGATGTTGAAGAATATCTTTTTTAGAGTCACTGGCCAACTAAACTTTTGTACCCTCTTTTGTTTAGCTTCAAGTTAACGTGTAGATATGGGCCAGGGAGCCCACCACCCAGGCCTGAAAGCCTCATTTGTTTCAGGCCAGACTTGGTCTCTGTATTCTATCGATAAACAGGATCTAAAACTTTGACTTATGTTGAATTGATTATTGATTATTGATTAATTAACAACATAAAGTTTCAATTTAGGTTTCTTTTTATTTCGTTATTTAAAAAAAATCAAATCAAATCAAACTAATGTCAGGCAAAACGTTTGTAAAAAAGAAAAAAAACTAAAATAAAAGAAAGTTGTAGCAAATATTTTATAAACTTGTAAGGATCTTGATGATAAAAACCATGAGTTGCAACATCTGAGGCAGTTGGCGTCTCAATATCAGGAGCAGTTGCGAACTTTAGAGGTAAATAACTATGGCTTGACTATGCATTTGAGACAGTCACACCAAAACCCAGGGCGTGCGTTTCCATCCAGACGTCTTCTAATAAAAGAATATCTCTCCTGGGTTTCCATCCAGACGTCTTCTAACAAAAGCATATCTCTCCATGCCAGGGAGTTTCCACTTAGACGTCTCCTAGTAGAAGTGTCTATCTTAGTTGTGTAATTTAAATTAATAATTGTTGATTTAGCTTAGTTGGGCTGATTTGGATTCTATTCTTTTATCTTTCTTGACTAACGGCATGTCTGCCCTTTATATATGTTGTAAAAACCCATTTATAGAAACCAATCGAATCTTATGTGCAACTGCCATTGAAACAGCGCCACGAATACCGACCAAACTATAACCAGAGGTATGAATGCATCAATCCAGTTTGAAGCCAACTTTCTCATATGAAACTTTTGCGAGACACATTTTATAGACCTGCTAATCCCAAGGCTTTCCTGAGGTTTAGTTCAAAATACACTTACTCTTAATGATTTGAAAAACACCCTTTTACTCTCTATGATTTAGTTGAAAATTCGCTTATCTATATCAACAAATACTGATATTAATTACTGATTTTAACTTAAAATGAAAAAAAAACAAATAAACCCTTTGTTATTTCTCTATTTAATAACAAAATTATGACATTTAGTTAATTTATTTTTAAAATCAAAGGAAAATAATAAATAAAATGAGGGTATTTTTAATATTTAAAGCAAACTTTGAACAAATAATAATTTGACTAATGGAATCTTAATCTCAAATTAGCAGTCGGGAGTTGATGGTATGGAAGCCTATCTCTTGCATAGAACAACTCAATTTACTGAGAATGTTACGATGGAACTTTTGTGAGACACATTTTATCCACCCATGTTAATCTCAAGTTAGATCTTAAAACATAATGTAAAATATAAAGAATATATTTACTTGTAAAAAATTTGAAAAATAATCTCTTATTCTCATTAGGTTTAATTGAAAATTCACTTACTCTGGAAAAAATATTGACTTTATCTCATAAAAAGTATTGGTGTTAATTATTGAAGTTACCTTAAATGAAAAGATAAACATATTTTTTTTATTATTTATTTATTTTATATTTTTAATTTAAATTTTGTATAAAAAATTATGATATTTAGTTATTTGCAAGATTTAATTAATTTTTAAAATCAAATTTATAAAAAATTTGATAATAAAAAAGCCTTAATCTTGACATGAATTTTTTACCATCTTTTAAAAGATTCACTCTAATTGCTATATGCTCCGCAGAGAGTTAGCAAATGTTATTTATTTATTTTATATTTTTAATTTAAAATTTTTTAATAAAAAATTATGATATTTAATTATTTGTAAGATTTAATTAATTTTTAAAATTAAATTTATAAAAAATTTGATGATAAAAAAGTTATAATCTTGACATGAATTTTTTATCATTTGAAAAGGTAAAAGATTCATGCTAATTGTTATGTGCTCCTTAGAGAGTTAGCAAATGTAAACTAAAAAGGTTCCAGACTGCTCCTGTCAAGTAATAGAATGTTCTCTATGTGCTCCATGGAGAGTTAGCAAATGGAGATTAAAATTATACCTGTCAAAATATCGAGTCAGTTTATTTTTTATGGAATATGAGATGGGTTATGCTTAAAAATTTAAATTCATATTTAAACTAGATCTAAATGGGCTAGCACATCAAATCAGTAAGTTGAGGTGGATTGAGGTGAGCCAGTCCTGTGAGTTAAAAAAATTAATAATTTTATATATTTAATTATATATAAATGATAGTTAAATTTTATATATTTAATATATTTTTATTATTCAATTTATACATTAAACTATAAAATAATTTTATTTATAAAAATTTGATTAAGTAAAATTATAATGGCTTGGGCTAGGTTAGATCGAGCCAGCCCATGTTGACAGCTCTAATTAAAATGTTCTAGAATGTCACAAGCACTAGAATGTTTTGGAGACAAGTTCGGTAGTGTAAATGATACGTAACATTTTAGAGGTTTGTGAGACTTTTAAAGAGGTTTGAGTCACTCCTCCCTTTCTTATATAAAGATGTGACAAAGGCAAATCTTATATAAATTATTTAATTAAATTAATAATAATATTATTTAGTTAAATTATAATATGATTTATATTTTAATATTGTTAATTACTTAAACTTAGAATATAATTATTTGAAATTATAAATAAAATTACTATTAGACTTGTGTATAGAAGTTATCCACATAATATATAATTTAGATTTTCAAATACAGTTTTATATTTTATAAAATATTTTTAGTGACCATATAAGTGTTAAAAATATTTAAACATATTATTTATTATATATCTATTTTTTAATTTATTCAAAATAATTTATCAAAAATAAACTCTCTCAACAAGAATTTATGAGTTGCTAAAAAATAGAATTTATGAGAATTTAAAATATAAATTACTAATTAGATACAATAGTAATTAGTTACCGTTAGAATATGAGTAGAATTAGGATTAATTTATATATATAGATATACTTTTTCTGTTTAATACATAAATTTTTTATTCTTTCTTCTCGTAACACACCAATTTCCAGTAACCACCGGCTTCGTCTCCGGATGACGGTAGGGTTTTTATTTTGGGAAGAATAATAATAATGGCGGCAGCAGCGGCGACGATGGTGAGCTCGGCTGGAGGGTTACTGGCGAGGCTTAATGAGAGCCATCCTCAATTGAAGTTCCATGCTCTCTCTAATCTCATCAGTTTCGTTGACCAATTTTGGCCTGAGATCTCCACCAGCGTCCCTATCATGTAATCCTATGTTGATTTTTTGTTTTTTTTGGTTTGGTTGTTTTGATCTGATTGGTTGGTGGGAAAATTGAAGGCTTTTCGATGTTTTGGTTTAGTTACGATAAAAAAGTGTGACATTTTAGTTTGAATTCAGAAACTTCTGTGAAAGTTTTGGGCATGTTTTATGTTTGCAGTGAATTTTGGATTCAACAAAATTGTAGCAATTTTTCTGGATATGCGATAATTGATTGCTTTAGTCAAGCTGTATGTTTTGCACAAATTTTACAAGATTCAGATTATGAAGAATTGAAAGCAATTATTTTGTAATGTGGGTTATGGTTTGTCCACTAAATAAAAGCAATGGCTTTGGTGATTTTTGAAATTTTCCACTAAATTAAGTTTTGGGTTGGGGGCATACGACGCAAATTGTTCCAGTCTTAGAAAGTTTTTATAATGTTATTTGGCTTGTTATGGAGTGACTCTAATTCAAAATAGTGAACTGCATGAGTTCTGCATGTGATTACTGATACTATCTTTGTGTTTCAGAGAAAGTTTATATGAAGATGAAGACTTTGGCCAGGATCAGAGACAACTTGCTGCATTGCTTGTCTCAAAGGTACTCCTTTCCTGTCCCTCTTGCTCTATGTGTGTATGCATGCACATGTTAGTGAACGAATGCATGCAACAAGCATGTTTGAATCATTTTATGGAAATTGAACTAATGAGTTCTTTTTAAAATAGAAAAAAAATTTAAACTCCATGATCTCCAACTTTGTATCTGTGCATTTTCTGGACGAGTATTCTTAACTAACACTGCCAATTTAGCAAATTCTAGTGACCCCAAAAGGATAGTCCAATTCTGAAAGGCATATGAAAAAAACTGGTCTAATATCATTTATTCAGACTGTTTATATATGTATATGTATACACAATAAAATATTATAATGATGCCACAGTTTGATTTGTGGAACATTGTTTTGATTGCATTTACAATTTGTAAATGAAAAGTAATTGAAGTTGATGCCTTATCTCAAGTTACACTTTTATTGAATTTTGAGTATGTTGACTTTTACTTATTTTGACTGTATTGCTTGTTTTCAGGTCTTTTATTACTTGGGTGAACTTAATGATTCATTGTCATATGCCCTTGGAGCTGGTCCCCTTTTTGATGTTTTTGAGGATTCTGATTATGTTCATACTCTCCTTGGTAAGAACTTTGATTTATATGCTATATGTTCTGATCACTAAGTTATTAACCTGTGGTTTGTGATTGTATTTGCTCCTGTGAAAGTAGATGCTAGTGAGGGTTTAGGCAATCCTAAACATTCTTTTATGGTTGATTATATTGTGTTTAAATTGTTTTAAATTCGATATTGTTGATTGGATATGCTCTTAATTTCAGCCAAGGCAATAGATGAGTATGCCAGTCGTCGGTCGAAGGCTGCAGAATCAAGCGATGAAGCAGCAAAGGTTGACCCTAGGTTGGAGGCAATTGTGGAGAGAATGCTGGACAAGTATGCAGACTTTGCTTTATTACCTGATGAAAATATTTTGGAGCTAGTCTAGGTATCTTACTTTCTTTCAATCAGGTGTATCATGGATGGAAAATACCAACAAGCCATGGGAATTGCAGTTGAGTGCCGGAGACTGGATAAACTTGAGGAAGCAATAACAAGGAGTGATAATGTTCGTGGAGCTTTAGCATATTGCATCAGTGTCTCTCATTCATTTGTTTATCGCCAAGAATATCGCTTAGAGGTAAAGGGATTTTTAATAGTTCATAAAAATCTGTAGTTTGTAGCCTTTACTTGTTTGATATTTATTAGAACAATTTGAATCTGTTGCCAGTTGCTCCTTTCCTGGAATTTGGTGCAACCTAGCATATTCTGCAAGACCCATGATGTTGGTTATCCTTTTGTTCATGCAGGTGCTTCGGCTTCTTGTTAGAGTATACCAACAGCTGCCTTCTCCTGATTATTTGAGCATTTGTCAGTGTCTTATGTTCTTAGATGAACCTGAAGGTGTTGCAAATATATTGGAAAAGCTTCTTCGTTCTGAAAAGAAGGAGGATGCTCTTTTGGCTTTTCAAGTTGCCTTTGATCTTGTGGAGAATGAGCACCAGGCTTTTCTGTTAAATGTAAGAGATCGCCTTTCGGCTCCCAAATCACTGCCTTCAGAATCACTGCAGCCGGTAGCCAACGATCCTGCCCCTGCTCAAAATGAAAATTCTACGGATCCAGAGGATGTTCAGATGACAGATGGATCTGCTGCTGCTACGACAAATGTGCATGAGGCTGATCCCAAAGAAGTTATGTATGCTGAGAGGCTGACAAAAATCAAAGGAATTTTGTCTGGGGAGACATCTATAAAGTTGACTCTACAATTCTTATACAGTCATAACAAGTGAGATGTCAATTTCTTTTGTGCTATCTTATTGTGGAATTACATTCTTATTGTGTTCCTTTCTGATATATACAAGTTATTAATTGATTGTGATTTGTCTAGATCGGATCTTTTAATTTTGAAGACAATAAAGCAGTCTGTTGAAATGAGGAATAGCATCTGCCATGGTGCTACAATTTATGCTAATGCTATAATGCATGCTGGAACAACCGTGGATGCATTCCTGAGGGACAATCTGGTAGAACATGTGTTTTGCTGCATCTTTACTTTCACTCGTTTGGACAAATATACATACTGTTTATACTTACTATTACATTTGTGATCATCAGGACTGGCTGAGTAGAGCCACCAATTGGGCCAAATTCAGTGCAACAGCTGGTCTTGGTGTTATTCATAGAGGACATCTGCAACAGGGCAGGTCTCTGATGGCTCCTTACTTGCCCCAAGGTGGGGCTGGTGGTGGTGGAAGTCCATACTCTGAAGGTGGGGCACTATATGCTTTGGGTCTCATTCATGCCAACCATGGTGAGGGCATTAAGCAATTCCTTCGTGATAGCCTACGCAGCACTAATGTTGAGGTATATGATTTTCTTGGCCTATGATAGCTCCCTTTTTTTTTCCCTAACCTATAGGCCTTAAGTAAAGAGAAATGCTAAAGTGCTGACTGTCTGACTACTCACTAGAATAAATGCCCATCAGGCCATGAATTTGTTATTTATTACCTCTGTGCACCTTCTGCAAGCAGTTGGACTGTCCAATTTTCGGACACAATAGCATTACCCTCGACTTAATGTAACATAAGTATTGGGAACCTTTTATGCAGGTTATCCAACATGGTGCATGCTTAGGTCTTGGTTTGGCAGCTCTTGGAACTGCTGATGAAGAAATCTATGATAACGTCAAAAGCGTGCTTTATACTGACAGTGCTGTTGCTGGTGAAGCTGCTGGCATCAGTATGGGTTTGCTTATGGTTGGAACTGCAAGTGAGAAGGCAAGTGAGATGCTTGCTTATGCACATGAGACACAACATGAGAAAATTATCAGGTAAATTTGGAATGTCTTTTTGACTGAGTTTTATCTTGTTAGCGGTCTTTACTAACTGAGTTTTATTCTGTTAGTGGTCTTTACTCCTTTGTGTTGTTCCCATATGTTGCAGGGGTTTAGCGTTAGGGATAGCTCTTACAGTTTATGGAAGGGAAGAAGAAGCAGATACATTAATTGAGCAGATGACTCGGGATCAAGACCCCATACTACGTTATGGTGGTATGTATGCATTAGCATTGGCCTATAGGGGGACTGCAAACAACAAGGCCATACGTCAGCTGCTGCACTTTGCTGTATCAGATGTGAGTGATGATGTTAGGAGAACTGCTGTTTTAGCTCTGGGATTTGTCCTTTACTCGGAGCCAGAGCAGGTAGATGCTTTTTCTTTCTCATATCTTTGTGTGTAGCGTCGGGGGGGGGGGGGGGGG